>NC_080539.1:108920303-109226553 GCF_028640845.1 Ahaetulla prasina
TTTAGTCTGCTTCAGATAACCTGGGTTTCATATTGTTGGTTTTTATGGAATAATCATTGGATTGTTAATATCGTTGCTCTTCTCCAATCTTCCTCTTCCTCTGTTTGAGCCACTTCACATCTCTTGCAACTACAGATTCAAACTACATTTTGAAGGGTGCTATCGAGGGAGAAAGTGAACTAAGTCATAAGTAGGTGTACAACAGCATTAAGTGTGCTTAAAGTAACAGATTGTATCCTTTACTCCTTGTTGTACAAGCATGGATGCTCAACAATACCATGAAAAAGATGATTTTGCAGATTTTATTTCTTATGATACTTCTGTACTGTAATTATACTTTAGCACGTGTGTATGTGCATGTATGAGTGAAAACAAAGGCACATATACACACATTCCAAACTTGAAGTTTTTAAATAATGTTTAGGAAAGACAAAAACAGGACATTCTTGTGGGATTGCTGCTGGAATGTTTCTGTAATGAAAATGAAACCTCTCTGATGAGCTTTTCCCTGAAAAATACTCTAGAGGGAGTCAAATCTAAGAAAGTTTATTTATGTTTCATGCATCTGAGCTCTTGCGTCTTTCTAAACACATTCTATGCGCTTCCTGTTTATCTATGTTATCCCTGCCTATTAATAACTAGCTTTGGTTTGTATGTATTTCTACATGTTCAGATTGGACGAGTACTCATGGCACTCAAAAAGACATTATTTAAAGCTGCATGTCTTTCTCAGACGATTAAATAGTGTTTGATAAAAAAAAAGCAAGGATTGACTTCAAGTTTAACTAAACAGAACTTTTGTCAGCTAAAAAGAATAAACCAAATAAATGGCGTGAGGCTACTATTTTCAAGTTAGTTCACTTCCCTTGGGTACAGTGTATAATTTAAGGATATTATGAAAATAAATGTTTAGCTCTAGTAGGTGTTTGGAAACAGGTTTTAGGGTTATTTTTAATGCCTGTGTGCATATACAGACACAAATATATTGCAATAATTATTCCTTTGCTACTCAAATTTATTGATACATATTGCAAGAGATTTATGGTCCTGATGTAAGCTGCTCAGAGTCTCCTGAACTGCAGGCTGGGCAGCAAATAAATTTGATAAATAAATAAATAATAGAGTATTTTTCCTTTTCTTGTGTACATAGTAGTTTTTAGAGAAACCTGCTATTAGATAATGAACTCCCATGAGTTCAGCATTTAATATATTTTTTGCAATGCTGAGATTTTCTTCTATATTGAACATTCTCAGCCAACATAGTGGGAAAAGTGTTTCAATTTTCAAGGAGAGAAAAATGCTCATGGGTGAAGTAAAAATCCTAAGTATAGTTGAATTTTCTAGTTTTTATTCAAATTCAATTTCTTTTTCTTCTAATGTGTCCATACAGTTCAAGGGAAAACATCAACAGTCAGGGAAGCTAAAGAGTGATGGTGAAGCAATAGAACAAAGAGAAAAATACAACATCAGCATTCTACGCCTTGCAAAACCAAATAAGCACAAAAACATAACCAAATGAAATGTTAAATAAGTTCTGAGGCAGCCTGACAAAAAATTAAAATGAAATAGTTCAGCTGAAAACTACAGGAATTTGCTTGGAATTTGCTTCCAGGAGTCATCATAATGGCAGTCTGAATGAAATTCAAAGGGACTGAGCAGATTCTTGAAAATCAGGCTTCCCATGGCTAATACAATTCATGCATGTTACCCAATTGATGCAAATTATCTCCTGGATCATAGCTTGCATGCTTGCTTGCTTGCTCATTCATTCATTCATTCATTCATTATTTTTTTTCTGCCTTTACTGTTTTCATAAATAACTCAAGGCAGGGAACATATATAATATTTCTTCTTTCTCCTAGTTTACCCACAACAACAACCCTATGAGGTGAGTTGGGGTAGAGAGTGACCTAGCCAGCCTTCATACCTAAGGCAGGACTGTAAGGCACAGTCTCTTAGTTTCTAGCCTAATGCTTATACCACTTGACCAGTGTTTTAGCACACCATTTCCTTAATGACTGACTATGCTTTCCAGGAATGCTGGAAATATCCATAATTTTAGGTTGCTACTCTCCTTTGTTAGCTTCCATCCACTGTTTTTTTGTCTTGCCTTCTGGTGCTTTGGAAAATAGGTTAACCCCCCCCTCGTCTTTGTTGCAACCCCTCAAATATTGAAACACTGCTATTATGTCACCCCAGTCCTTCTTTTCTCTAGACTAGCTATACCCAATTTCTGTAACTGTTCGTCATATGTTTTAGTCTCCAGGCTCTTAATCATCTTTGTTGCTCTTCTCTACACTCTTTCCAAAGTTTCAATATCTTTTTTATAATGTAGTGATCAAAACCGGATGGAGTATTCCAGATGTGGCCTTACATCTAAGGTTTTATAAAGCTATACTAATACTTCACGTGATCTTGACTCTATCCCTATGTTTATTACATTAGCATTACATTAGCATTTTTGGCTGCTGTAACACACTGTTGGCTCATATTTAAGTGATTGTCCACAATCATACACTAATGATTGAGAAGAACCCAAGAGGTGACTTTGTTAATAAGGGGGAAGCTTATAGTTCCATATTGCCCCCAACAATCTGGGTCCTCCTTTTACCGACCTCAGAAGGATGGAAAGCTGAGTCAACCTTGAGCCTGGTGAGATTCGAACTGCCAAACTGCAGGCAGCCCGCAGTCAGCAGAAGTCAGCTGCAGTACTGCACTCTAACCACTGCGCCATCACAGATAGAGATAGAGAGGTGTAATAAATTGGTAAACATAATATAGTTCCCAGAGGGAAAAACAAACATTTTCAGTTATGAAACACTGAAATAGCTCTCATTTAAAAGAGGAAAAGACTCCACAACTGAAAAGACCACAGGAATTCACAATTTACTTGTGACAGTTAAGTTCACAATATAATTTCTTCAGAAAACAGCAAAAATTTAGAAAGAAATCTATTTAATAGGATAAGATTTCTGTACTGATAGGTGACATTAAGCCTGGAGATAGTCTTTATCTTTCTTAGAAAGGAATGGGACCAAGCTGTGAGCCCAAGGGATTTCATATCTAAATAGTGGCTCTATCCATCTGGCACTGTAGCCTAAATTTTGCAAAATCAGGACAACAAATTTAAAAAGTAGGACTGTGTCAGCCAACAAACTGTAGGTTCAGTCAGGATACACGGTGAAAAAGTAGCATAATCTGTGATAAGAGAGTAAGAAAAGTAGAAGCGTACATTTCCTATGTCTTGTATGGTTGGATCAGGGCATAATATGAGGTCCCTGGATAAGGTCCTTTGATACAAAAAAATCAATATATGGATATTTATTCCATATATTGTTCCCCATTTGGACAAAATGATAAAGACTACTGTCTGGTGAATCCACCAAGCATATCAGATTGTCTGCTAGATTGTTCTGCAAGCTGCCAAGTGAATAGCTGAGTGAAAACCAATGTTAAAGGTACCAGTTCCACAATAGCAAGGTTAAAATGGGGATTTCTGTGAAAATATGTTTCCTTTGTTTGTTTATTCATAAAATTGACATTGAACTTGTCCATTGTCATTTGAACTGCACAATGCTGAAAGGAACATTTGAATACCCACAAAGTTTGGAGAACAGAAAAAAGTACCAAGTAATTTATTTACATAGAACATTTAATATACAAGGAAATGTTCATGTGCATCTGAAGGCCATTGCAGATCAAGGATAAGTCTGTAGTAATCCATGGATAGAAGGGAAATAAGTACATATTCCCTGAGTATTTTTATAACTCATCCAGCAAGATAGAGATGAGACTGAATGCATACTAAGGGAGAAAAGGGATCTTTGGAGGGTTTGTTTCTCTGAAACAAACTAAAAGAAGCTAACACTTACAATTTTTAGGATGAGAGTGATGCGCCCAGCAATAGCCTTATAACTTTAAAGCCCTCTTCTATTTCATATGTTCTGACAGTAAAGACAGATTTACATTGTGGCCTCCAGAGAAAGAATCTCTATGAGACAAGCCAACAGTCCAAGAAGAATAGGAACATATGGTCCAAATAAATTAAGATAGAAGGCAGGTTAATAACTCCTGTCCCAAAGGGATGAACAAGACAGAATATAGCAGCATGATTACCTTTGATGCTGTAGTCTTGGTTAATGATCAGAACTGAAAAGTGATATAAGAATCTCTGAGTGGGGATATTAAGGTAGCATCTATCAAAGAGAATGAGGAGCTCCTAATTTCCTATGATTCTCTCAGCTCAGCTTGTCAGGAAGACTTTACTTTGAAGTTTCCATTTGGGTTTCTGAAGATTGACTATCATAGATTCTTAGAACTGATGATCAAACAAGGGGGAAAACAGAAAAGGAGAGGATGAAGCTCGTACTGAAAAAACAGAAAACGGCCTTTTGTTAAAGAAGGTGTGAGATATGCATTTCACCTGGAATTTGGTTACTTTCACCTATTCCTTGGCTAGAGGAAATCACATTCCTAAAGATAATCCATACCAATATGGCTATGTGAGCAGCCAATCCAGAAAACTAAGTTAAAGTTTGATTGATTGATTATTATCTAACCCTGCACCTGTTAACAGCAATGTCCCCCAAGGCAGTGTTTTAGGACCCACACGCTTTATACTTTATATAAATGACCTTTGAGATCATATTATAAGCAACTGCGTTCTCTTTGCGGATGATGTAAAACTATTCAACACCACTGACAATGATGCTACTCTACAAAAAAACCTTGACTATATGTCAGAATGGTCAAACAATTGACAACTCCAGATCTCAACCAACAAATGCTCTGTCTTACACATTGGCAAAAAAAAATCAGTACACAAAATACAAGCTGGACGGATATGACCTAACAGACAACCCTCACTCTGTCAGAGACCTTGGAGTACTCATCTCAAATGATTTAAGTGCCAGAGCTCACTGTAACAGCATTGCTAAAAAAGCATTAAGAGTTGTTAACCTAATCTTGCGTAGTTCTTCTCTGGTAATATTGAACTGCAAATTAGGCCATACAAAATTTTGCCAGACCAATTCTTGAATACTGCTCATCTGTCTCGAACCCGCACTGCATATCAGACATTAATACAATCAAACAAGTCCAGAGATATTTCACAATAAGAGTTCTCCACTCCTCTGCTAGCAACAAAATACCTTATGCCACCAGACTCGAAATTTTGGGCTTAGACAACTTAGAACTTCACCGTCTTTGGTCTGACTTAAGCATAGCACATAAAAACATCTGCTACAATGTCCTACCAGCCAATGACTACTTCAGCTTCAACTAAAACAATACAAGAACACACAATAGATACAAACTCATGGTAAACTGATCCAAACCAGACTGCAGAAAATACAACTTCAGTAACAGAGTTGTCAACGCCTGGAATGCACTGCCTGATTTTGTGGTTTGTTCCCCAAATCCCCAAAACTTTAACCTTAGACTTTCTACTGTAGACTTCACCCCATTCCTCAGAGGTCTGTAAGGGGCATGCATAAGCGCACCAGTGCCTATCATCCCTGTCTTAATGTTTTCTTTTATTAGTATCCTTTTCATGTATTTATAATTATGTTTACACTTGTATCTGTCATAAAATACATGCTTGATGAAATAAAAATAAATTATGTGCCATCAGGGTGGGCTTGACTCCCACTGACCATATAAATATATATTCTCCAAGAAGATATCTTCCCTAATCTCAACCTTCGTGTCTTCCAACAGTGTATCTCTTGCCACTGTAATTGAGCCTATACACCTTATTGTAGATCAACTTATTATCTTTCCGCCTTTCAAGTATTATAGACTGAGAGAGAGAGAGAGAGAGAGAGAGAGAGAGTTCTCCACATAGTACTGTGTATCCAAAGTATGATTATTTGAATCTAGTCATTAGTGTCTTGAATTTTTCAAAGATCCATTTGTTTTCTTGACTGTCCATAACATTTTCAGGAGTCTTTTCCAATGCCAGCATTCAAAAGCATCTATCCTAGTGCTAATAATAATAATAATAATAATAATAATAATAATAATAATAATAATAATAATAATAATAATAATAATAATTATTATTATTATTATTATTATTATTATTATTATTATTATTATTATTATTATTTAATTTTTATACCGCCCTTCTCCCGAAGGACTCAGGGCGGTGAACAGGCAAATAAAATAATACAATATATTACAATAAAACACATTTTAAAAAACTTATTCAAAATAGCCTAAATTTAAAATACCATACAAAATATAAAAAATAAACCCCAATAAAATCCATATTTAAAAACCCTATTTAAGCCAGTCCTGCTCGAAAGAATAGATATGTCTTCAGCTCGCGGCGAAAGGTCCGGAGGTCAGGAAGTTGACGAAGTCCTGGGGGAAGCTCGTTCCAGAGGGTAGGTGCGCCCATAGAGAAGGCTCTCCCCCTGGGGTCGCCAGCCTACACTGTTTGGCTGACGGCACCCTGAGAAGACCCTCTCTATGGGAGCATACTGGCTGGTGGGAGGCATGTGGTAACAGAAGGCGGTCCCGAAGATATCCTGGTCCTATTCCATGGAGCGCTTTAAAGGTGGTAACCAACACCTTGAAGTGCACTCGGAAAACCACAGGTAGCCAGTGCAGCTCCCTCTATTACGAGTGGCTCCCTCTATCACCCGTGCGGCCGCATTCTGAACCAACTGTAGTCTCCGGGTGCACCTCAAGGGGAGCCCCATGTAGAAAGCATTGCAGTGGTCCAGGCGAGAAGTGACGAGGGCGTGAGTGACCGTGCATAAGGCATCCCGGTCTAGAAAGGGGTGCAACTGGCAGACCAGGCAAACCTGGTAAAAAGCTCTCCTGGAGACGGTCGCCAAGTGTTCTTCAAAAGACAACCGTCCATCCAGGAGAACACCCAGATTGCGCACCCTCTCCATCGGGGCCAATGACTCGCCCCCAACAGTCAGCCGCGGTTGCAGCTGACTGTACCGGGATGCCGGCATCCACAGCCACTCAGTCTTGGAGGGGTTGAGTTTGAGCCTGTTTCTCCCCATCCAGACCCGTACGGCCTCCAAACACCGAGACAGCACTTCGACAGCTTCATTGGGGTGGTCAGGGGTGGAAATGTACAGCTGGGTGTCATCCGCGTACAGTTGGTAACTCACCCCAAAACCACTGATGACCTCACCCAGCGGCTTCATGTAGATGTTGAACAGGAGAGGCGAGAGAACCGACCCCTGTGGCACCCCACAGAGGAGGCGCCTCGAGGTCGATCTCTGCCCCCCTGCCAACACTGTCTGCGATCGGTCGGAGAGATAGGATGAGAACCACCGAAACACAGTGCCTCCCACTCCCAGTCCCTCCAACCATCGCAGCAGGATACCATGGTCGATGGTATCAAAAGCCGCTGAGAGATCTAGGAGAACCAGGGCAAAGGAATAACCCCTATCCTGGGCCCTCCAGAGGTCATCCACCAACGTGACCAAAGCTGTCTCCGTGCTGTACCCGGGTCGGAAGCCGGACTGGAACGGGTCTAGATAGACAGATTCATCCAGGTACTGGGGTAACTTATAACAAGTCTCTTTTCCTCCCTCTATATAATTTGTACCTTACAAATCACTCAGAAACAAAATGACTTTTTTCTCTCGAAGCAAATGAGATCACTATATAGTAAAACCATTGTTAATCATTTATTCATGCATACATACACACATATTGACATATGACTTATTTTTTGTCTAAATTAAAGAATTAATTGTACTTGCATTTCAAATATTATGCACTGCCCAATATTGCCCAATATTGCAGCCACAAATCAGGATATTTAAATATTCAATAAAGAAACAGAGTTTTGGGGATTTGGGGCTTTTTTTTTTAGGTACTTTAAACAAGAATGTGAATTGGTCCCTCCCTCATATAAATGTTGAAGGTGAAAAGATGGAGACCCATGGTTATGAACTGTAGTTGTAAGGGTTTTGTGAAGCAATGATTTTTATGTAAGATAAGTAAGTTACTTTGTCAGCACATAATAATAATAGCCGATAAACCAATCAATCTTGACTTACTGGGTTAAATAAAGAATATTTTTAGAAAAACCCTTGGGATTGAACCAGGAGGCTTGCTGGCTGCTTCTCCTCTTTTAACATGTCTGTATGTTATTATTTTTCCCCCATTGAAGCAAATCTTAAGAAAGCATCTGTCAGAAATAAGTATTGTCAGTGCATCATATTCTCCCTCAGAAAAGAAAGCGTAAGACCCATGAGACATGAGGCTGGTAATTTAGTACTATTGCATTACATTGAAACTTAAGTACATACTTAACATTCCCGTTAATATAAACAGATCAGAAAATGTTCAGTCTTGTCCAGATTGTTCTATAGAGCATTTTGCCAAATCAATAGTGCTATTAATGTAAAGGAATTTCTAATGGCAGGTAAGATATAATCTAATTCAGGCAGAGATACTTCAAGAATTAAATTAGGGAATACTATGTGCTATAACACAAGCACTACAAGCTTAATTCAATTTAATTTCTGTGCTTGGATTGGCGGACAACTTTGTGCCCTCCTGGCCCATTCCAAATGATAACTCTTCCTTTTTTTCTAAGGTCTGTTGGTCCAAATGTTCCCTATTTCTGAATCAGGCTTTTGTATGCTGTGTGACCTTAGACCAGGGTTGTCAAACTCAACTTCACTGAGGGCCGCATCAAGGCTGTGGTTAACGTCAGGGGACTGGATCGGCATGGCCAACTGGGTGGGTGTGACCATCTTGATGTCACTCACTGGGCATGGGCGGCTGGATGGGCGTGGCTGACTGTGATCTGGCCAGCTTGACGCCACTCCCCAAACGGCTGGCATGTTTCCTCTTCGCATTGGGTAGACCGGGTTGAAGCCACGCTGGGCCAATATTTCCTCTTTGCATTGGGCAGACCAGGCCAAGCCACGCCCCTTACATTTTCCAGGATGGCCCTGCGGGATCTGGCCCGCTGGGCTTGTGTTTGACACCCCTGCCGTAGCCTGATTATTTCTTCAACCTATACTTATAATATGACTCAATAATGGGCTGATATCATATAGATTTTGTAAAACCTGCCCAAAGTAGTATGTTTTTAAAATAGTACCAATTCTACAAGTAGTCCTTGATTTACAATCATTCGTTTAATGACCATATGAGTTCTAAAGGTACTGGAAAAAAGTTGCTTATGATTGACATCGCATGTACGGCCATCACAATACCCCTGTGGTCACATGATCAACTTGGGAACTTGGCAGTTAGCATCTATGTACAATGGTTGCAGCATTTCTAGATCATCACCATTTGCCACCTTTCCAGGGAGCTTCCAATAGGCAAATTCAAAGGGGAAAATCAGATTCACTCAATGACCATGTAATTTGCTTAACAGCTGCAACAAAAAAGGACACACAATAAGGCACAATTCACTTAATGACTACATCTCTTAGCAACAGAAGTTCCAGCCTCAGTTGTGGTCATAAGGTAGTCAAGGACTACCTATAAATTGTGGGGGGGGGGAAATGAGACCCTGTCTTATATTTTTTAAATCCTGAAATAAGGGCCTGGGGTTATTTTTGGGGTGCAGGAGGCGGTGAGCATGTCCACCTCATGGCCTTGCTATGTTGCGCTGCTGTGGCATTCTCCCCGGCATTCTTGGCACTCACCCGCTTCCAATCTATCCATCCCCCTCGCCTGCAAACTCCCGCTCCACCGGGCAACCCCTCCTGCCTCTCCACTGGGCAACCCCCGGCAGCCACAGATGCCCAAAGCCTGGGCCTGCCCAGCTCCCTTTTCCATGGCACCCGGCTCTTTATCGAGGCGGTGGCATGTGGGGTGGGGGAGAAGCAAGATGTGTGGAGTGAGATGGAGCACGCTCCTCTTGCCCTCTCTTCCCCCCCCCCACTTGCCAAGGGCCGGGGAGACGCATGACGCATGTCTTACTTGCCTTGCAGCTCTGTCACTTATATTAATAAGTTTGCAATATATTATCCTCATTTATTTTCTATTTTAATATTTCATTGTTTCCTCTCTGGTTCTTCTATTTTTGTTACTCATATTAATGACCATGGCTGTACTGTATGTACAGGAGTGGGCTGCTGGGGGTTTGCAGGGGTTCAGAAAAACCTCTAGCTAAGATTCTGTGCAGTTTGGGGAACCCCCAAACCCCATTTCTGGCTGGCCCCACCCACCCCTCCCCTCCCATCCCAGGAGTCCCCAAGAGGCCCATTTTGGATGCAGGTAAGTACAGGGTCCGCGCGGAGGCTAGGGGAGGGCAAAAAACAGGCCTACTGGAAGTTCAGGAAGGCTGGAAACAGGCCCATTTAAGGCCTCCAGAGGGCCTCTGGAGCCTGGGGAGGCTGTTTTCGTCCTCCTGGAGGCTCAAGGAAAGCCTCTGAAGCCCAGGGAGGGCATAAATACCCACCCACCCCATTGTGCAGTACGCCGACTAGGCCATGCCCACTATGGCATGGCCCACACTCACCCAGCAACTGGGCAGAGAACCCCTTGCTAAAATTTTTGAAGCCCACCCCTGTGTATGTGGGAATGTTCCAGAAACTGTGAAACTCTGATTTTTTCTTTTTCCTTTTTTTCAATCTGCTCTGCATCATTATCTTGCAGTCATCTAGCCTTGATCAGTAAATCTTGCCTCTCTTTTTCCTCTGTATGAAGTCATGCGTTTTGTGTTAAATTTTCCCCCGTTTGCTTTTTCAGTGCAATGAATTATTGTTGGAAGCTGGAACAGTAGGATCCAGATGCAAAAGAAGTACTATTACATTGTTCTGTTATGGGTTTGAGTAATTCCTTCTGAACATTCTGCTTTTTGCATTTATTTTATTTATTGCAGTCCCTGGTTTTGGCTTTATTGTTGGCTTCACTGAATGAACCCTGACTGTGTCTACACTTGGCCTGGGCATAATATGAAAAGTGATGAAGCTATACATGGTTCTACCTGCATTTAACTGTTCTGTATCCACCCACTTTTCCAGGAAACCTGAAAATTGCTAAAAGCCTGCACTGTATGAAGATCACTTCCCCACCGTCCCCCATCCATAATATCTGTATAAATAGAATCCTGCCAGGGCTAGCATAAAACGTTGCTGTTTAAACATTTCACTTCAGAAAACAAAATCTTGCATAACAAGGCAAAACAGGTGTTGTCAGAATTTGTTTTGGTTTTGTGCCTTCGAGTCAATGTTGATTCCTGGCTGTTGCCTAGACCAATTCCTGCAGTTATCTTGGCAAGATTTTTGAAGAGCTTTGCCATTGCCTGCTTCATCCTAAGGCCTAGAGAGAGTGTGGCTGTCCCAGAATCACCTAGGTAGATTTGTGCCTAAGGCTGGATTCATAGTTTATTTATTTATTTATTTTATTAAATTTTTATACCGCCCTTCTCTCGAAGGACTCAGGGCGGTGTACAGCCAAAATAAAACAGAATATATACAATTAAAACAACATTTAAAACAAAGCAAATTATAAAGGCTGATAATGAAAAATTTAAATTTTAAATTTTAAAATATTAAGAAATGTTAAGAAACCCAATTAAAATTCAACGCTATTATGCCAGTCCCGCTTGAATGAATAAATATGTTTTAAGCTCACGACGGAAGGTCCGAAGATCAGGCACTTGATGCAGGCCAGGGGGAAGTTCGTTTCAGAGCGTCACTGCCCCCACAGAGAAGGCCCTACTCCTGGGGGCCGCCAGCCGACACTGTTAGTCTCCCAGTTTCTAACTTGGCACCTTAACCACCGCATGAAATGCACTCTCTGGTTTTCAGATTATTTTTTAGAATATTTTCCTCACAGACAAAATGTGTGTGTGTGTGTGTGTGTTTGTGTGTGTGTGTGTGTGTGTGTGTTAATACTGAAGGTTCAAGGATGAGTTTAGAACATTATAACGATCTATTTTGAGTGGGATCTTAGTATTTCTATACATGTTAATATATTTGCTTTGTCATAAATAAAGCAGTAACCAATCATTCTAACATTCTAACTTTCATATGATTGTAATCACAGATTGAGTAATGAGGGCTTCTAAACTCAGTTTATCTGAAAGCTTGCACTACAGAGTAAAAATGGATAAAAGACAAATATAAGACAGCATTTTGCATCTCTACTCTTCATCAGTTTTAATAATACAGTGTTTCCCCAAAAATAAGACCCTATCTTATATATTTTTTTGAACCCTGAAATAAGCGGCCTTATTTCTGGGGTGGTCTTCTTATTTTGGGGTGCATGGAGCAAGACAGGGGTCCTCTTGCCATCTTACCTGATTTCCAGCTCTGTCTCCCTAACCCTAACCAAAGGAAATGGCGGGGAGCAGCTGCGCATGTGTTTAAATATTTTTTGGGGAGGGCTTATTTTCAGGGGAGGACTTTTTTGGGGGGGAGCTCTTATTTTTGGGGAAACACGATACTACTGTTAATTACATAATAATTACAAAATAATAATAAGAAATAATCGAGCCATATATTGTTGTATAATAAGACCCCGGGCCAAAATTCAAAGATTCTTCCAACTTTGAAAAACTATGTGGGTCATCTTGTATTCTGAGATATTATTTCCTATTGCCTTTGAAGAACCCCACCCATTCTTTATGCTATGGAGAGCAAGAGACTTGTCAGACCACACTTTCTGATTTATGGATTTTTCCCATATCCTGTGGAAAATTATTACTATTTCTTCTGAGCCCTTTGTCAACAACGTGCTTCATTTGCTAGTCAGAAAGAACTTTATTTACAATCCTACAAATATTAGCTGAAAGAATGGTTGGCAATTTTTGTTGTTTAAACAAAGCGCACTCTCAATGGACATTTTTATTCATATATTACTGTGGCCAATATATATTTAGGCTGGTAAGTAAAGCAAACGGCTTTCTTATGGCTTTACGTCACCATTCAGGTGTGCCCAGTTAAGTAAGAAGTACTTCTCCAAGAATAGATGTAAATACCCAGCTATATATCTTCTCAACTTTTTGTGGCAAAGAATTAAAGGTAGTCATGGGAGGGGATTACAAGTACTGTACAGATGACTACCAGATGTTCCTTCCAAATTCTTAGAAGCCAGCAACTTCACAGATGCTGGCTGCCTTAAAAGGGTGGCTTCCCATTACTGCGATAACTGCCAGCTTTGGATGCTTTTATTTAACTGACTAGTCCTAAATAACTGTGTTAAGTCAATAAGGATTTCTTTTGATCTTGTCTAGAAAGTCTAGTTTGGAGATTGAGTCTCAGTCTATTTTAGAAGCAACTGTGCCATCCACTGAGGATCAGGTGTGTGGCTAGGCAGTTTCCCTTAATTTTATATTGTTTCTGACGTTTTTGCTGATGGCATTAAGTATCCGTAATCCTTTTTGACTTCATCTAATTCACTAGATGTCTAAACTAGACATGCTGTCTAGACTAAAGAAATATATTCTTCACGTTATCCTTGAAGAGCACATAAAAACTTGAAACAGGCAATTCGTGGAAGCAGAGTGTCTTTGTGGTCACATTATTCCAATTTTGAAAGTTTTGCACTCACAAAAATTCACCAGTTGATTTTGGGACTTGGTTCAAGATGTTGGAGTTACCTTTAAAAAGGTAAAGATTCCCCTCGCACATACGTGCTAGTCATTCCCGACTCCTAGGGGGCAGTGCTCATCTCCATTTCAAAGCTGAAGAGCCAGTGCTGTCTGAAGACGTTTCTGTGGTCATGTGGCCGGCATGACTAAATGCCAGAGGCGCACGGAACACTGTTATCTTCCCACCAAAAGTGGAACCTATTTTTCTACTTGCATTTTTTACGTGCTTTCGAACTGCTAGGTTGTCAGAAGCTGGAACAAATAACAGGAGCTCACCCCGTTATGCAGCACTAGGGATTCGAACTGCTGACCTTTTGATCGACAAGCTCAGCATCTTAGCCACCGAGCCACCGCGTCCCTGGAGTTACCTTTACATGTTCTAAATTGTTTAGAACCCAATATCTGAGGAATTATTTTCCAAACCTGCCCAATTATTAAAGTTTGTAGGAGACTCCACTTTAAAAGGAAAAGGATCTTATTGTGGCTTGATGTAGAACAAATGGCTTGGCACTCCTAGCTCATTATAAATATATAAATACAGCTCCTGGTTTTTAGCTTTAGTTCTAAAATTCTGTTTTACAACCCAGTCTTAAACCTTATAACTAGACCTACCATATCCAGGTTGCAAATATCCAGACGCTGTTGGTCAGCTACTTTTCATCTAATATTCAGGTGATACGATCATGTTTATTTCAGTCAGTGATCAGATAGATTGACTGAAGTATCCAGGCCAGAGATTGAACTACAGATAGATTTCTTTGAAAGACCTGGTGCCATTTCATATTTCTTCCAGTCACATTTTCATTTTTATTCTGGGCAAATAAAATGGAAAAAGAACTATTTAGGGTCTGACAGTCAGTCAGTCAATCAATTAATCAATCAGTCAGATTATTCCTGATTAAGCTTTTTGATTAGTACATTTGGATGCATTTCATATTTTCCTAGGTTTGTGAAAGTTGTATGTCTTCTCTCCCTAGAAAATGAAATTTGTGTGATATAATCCTTTGACAATTTTTTCTGTCCAATATTCCATAATTGTCCCATGTCCAATTATGCCATCTTGTGCTTCCAAGATGAAAGCTAGTCTATAAATATAGAAATTAAATAATTTTTTCTCCAGAAAAAAACTTACACTCATAGATCAATTATATGAGTCAAATTTAATCATTATATTACCTTAAAATAAATATTTTATGTACAGTATATTTAGTGGTATAAATGTTTTCATACAATATTCGCAGAATAAAAGTTTGAGCTTGGGACAAGGGTAAAACAAGAAGTGACAGCAGTAAACAATCTTTTTTTAAAAAAAAAATCAAAACCAAATCAAATCAAGCCAATACAATAACAGTTGTAACCAAAAATTGATCAAGCACCATTGGATGGTATTGGTCACCCACAAGCTCCATTCTTTCTTAGGAAAATGTCTTTTGGGAATGAGTTTAAAAACTTTAGTCTGGTAAATACACCATCAGTTTCATTCTTTTCCTCCTCCCGATGTATTGCTATAATTAACTTCGCTCGAAGTCTCCAACCCAGTGTGTCTTATTCTTTTATCAAAAGCTAAAAGACTGCTTTAACTGAGGCCATTCTCTCAGGCCAGACCAAGATGGCTGCATTAAAGTGCTACCTTTCAGTCCACGAACTGGCAGAAAAGCAAATTTCATTGCCCTTATACCTCTTCTGCATCAATAATGAGGCTAGTGAGTAGTGCTGCTCTTACAGGTTTAATGCAGGGCATGTTAAATAAAATGGTGAATTTTCCAAGCTTTGTTTCCTCAACTCCTCAAATACCATATAACGCCAATGTGTGAATGCAAAAGTGGAAGGGTTCATTATTTGCCTTCTTTAATTTACAGTGGATAGAAAGAGTAAGCACAGACAAATGCTTAAAACCTTTGGTCCAGCCACCTGTCATGTTGCCCAACAGGTGGCAGGCATGGAGTGTTCTGAAAGAGTGCTAAAGTCATTGCATATCCCGAAGTAACAAGTAAGTGACAGGTCATAAACATGGAGGAATGGTATAGAGTGGAGCACAAAAAAGCAGTCAATAATGAACAACCACCAATCGATGCTTCAAGAGAGCAATGGCCAACAGGAGATAGAAGTAAACTATGGAGAAGAGAAATGTCTATTGGTGACAGAAATTCTGTTTCTCAGTTTAAACCAATCTTTTAAGAATGCTAAACTCTGTTTTAAAAAGCACATTTAATCCATATTTCCTGTCAGGTTCCAAACTGGTATGCATAATAAAGCCTCGTTTAGATATTATATGGGTAGATGGCTCTTTGGATGTTAGGTGTCTATTCTCTTTTGTGTCCAAGTCAAAGGGGCCATGAATTGGAGGGAAAGGACATGCCTACAGTAATGGCCAATAGGAGATTGGCAGATCTCCGTAGCAGCAAGCGCTGTCTAAAGCAAACAGATTTGAGCTCGTTCTGTCTGCACTAAATTTTCATATATAGTTTGCTTTTCTAGTAAAAGAAATCCAAGATAAAAAGGTTACAATAAGAAAGCTGTACTGTATAATTCTGGAATCCATATTAGGACAAATACTTTTCCTAGCTCATAAAATGTCACATAACATTCAATTTTCAAAGTTCTCTAGAATTCTTAATTAGTTTTAACTATTAAAAAGTGAAGACTGAGTCAGGATTAGAACAAAGGAAGAAACAAACAACTCTACCTGGCATTGAAGATCTGTATTTAGGCACAGACTTAAAATCGAACATGGGAAGATATTAAAGGTGGCATTTAAATTTGCCTTTTTTGGTTTTGGATTTTACCAAAAATTCTTCCCAGGACTTCTGGGATTTTTTTTAAATGGAAGAAACAGCTGATTATTCATTTTTGAAAATGCAACATCTAGTATCATTTCTGTCCTTAGGTAAAATGTACCCCTCTTGATACATGTAAATCCAAATTTCTGTTTTGCTGTTTGTTTTGTGCTGTGGTTCCTGCCCTCTGAGATGAGAGCCACACCCACCATTTTGGCCTTCTAAAAGGGCTTGAAGAAATGGCTGTGCTAACTGGTCTGGGGCTTCAATGGGGGTGGGGCATTATGGAGATAGCTAATGGGATAGCTATTCAGGGGTGTCAAACTCATATCATCACATTGTTGTCATGTGATGTATCACAACTTTTCCCCCCTTTGTTAAAACAGGGGTGGGCGCATGATGTATCTGGCCCAGGGGCCACGAGTTTGACAACCCTGGATTAGACAATACCTTACCTTCTCTCTGTGTGCGCTTTGTTCCTCTCCATCTTGGTCAATTTAATTTTAATTGGATTTTAAATGTAAGATTGATATTTATTATATTAGTGTTTTAAGGGCAGGAGATGGGAGATAAGAAAAATTAAATTTGTGAACACCAATATCATTTACTATACCTCTATGTGTTTCTATCTGTTGTGACCTAGGCTTCTGAGTCATTAAAATACAAAAATAAAATAGTCCCGAAAACTTCTTTTATTGCAACGGCTATGAATTACGTTCATTCACAGCTGAGTCTCAATTCGTTACAAAAAGTCCTTCAGGAGAAGTCCTTCGGAATAATCACCAACCTTTATCTCCCTTGACACTCTGCCAAAGACCTACTTGGCAAAGCTACACAGATTCCAGAATCAAACAGAGATGCCAAGTGGGAACAGACAACGTTGCTTTCCTGCAAAGTGCCCACGTGCCTTTGTTCCTCTTTTAAGCCTTATGGGAGGGGCCAATCATCTCCAGGCCTGAGTCGTCCCTTTTGTTTTAACTTCATGCCTTCTGGCAGCTCTGTGCATGCACGCACTAGGAACAGGCTCCTCCTGTTCCTCTGCCTCTCTGCTGTCTGACTCTGGAGGCTCTGGCATCCGCACATCACTCCCAGATGGCCATGGCCCCTGCCTCCAATATAGACCCCTCGTCCAGGCCTTCCCCAGACTCCAGGACTGGCCCATATTCCTCCCCAGCCTCCTCACTGTCCGACTCTGCTGCCAGCTCTGCAGGCTGCTGGCAGACCACAATGCTAGCCTCGGAAAACATCCTTGCTTCTACCTTATCCATAATCACTACACACATTCCCTTTTATTCATTAAATTCCCTGTTTTGAAGAATTTCATCAACTCCATCCAGTCATGACTTTCTATGTTTTCCCTTTCTTCTACTCATTTACTCTTTCTTCATATATTTGTTGTGATCTGGTCCTTTTTCACTTTCCCTGTAAGATCAAACCCTTTTAACATAGTTATTTTGGATTGGTCACTTACTTTGAGTTCACTTATCACCTAATCATTCTTGATGCTATCTTTTCTTGTTTCATCACCTATGCTTCTTAAGTATCCCATTTCCACTGCATCCAACTTACTTTCATATTTCTTCTGGCATATCCAATATAACAAAGTAGGTAGATTTTTAAATATACTGTTAATTATACATTCCCAGTGTTAATTATACATGTATTTTAGCGTTCATTGTACATACATGTTAATATCAGCAAGTATATATTTATTGCACATGCACGTATCTGAGAATTAGGGATAGGAACTTGCATGTGTGTATGGTCCATGGTGGATAGAAGAACAAATCTAACTAATGCATTGTTTCATAAAACATAATGTAATTCTTCATAAAGAATTATCATGGTGAGTGGATCTAAGTAACTCAGCACTGAAGGCTTCCACTCCTCCAACCTGTTTCCTCTCCAAACAGTGTAAGTTTGGAGAGGAAGGGCCGTGGTGGCTCAGGCTGTAAGATAGCCTGTTATTAAAACACAGCAGCCTGCAATTACTGCAGGCTCGAATCCCACCAGGCCCAAGGTTGACTCAGCCTTCCATCCTTTATAAGGTAGGTAAAATGAGGACCCAGATTGTTGGGGGGGCAATAACTTGACTTTGTAAATATACAAATAGAATGAGACTATTGCCTTACACACTGTAAGCCGCCCTGAGTCTTCGGAGAAGGGCGGGATATAAATGTAAATAAAAAAAAAAAGTAGATTGAGTGGGGTTCAATAAATCCATGGTTTATGTAAGGATAAGACTTCAAGAACTCAACCCAGGTGGGTACCATTGATCCTAAGTGTTTTTTACTTTCTGTCTTGCCAGGTTTGAACCTCCACAGTATCCTGTACTTGTTCCCTCTTTTCTTGATGTTTCTGCTGGTTATCTTAGCGCTCCTAGTATCCATAACTGAGCATATGGCCTTCCTCTCAGTACTTCAGTACCAAGCCTGCCATTTTCTGTTAACTTTATTAACTTTATTTTATTTTAATTTCATGGAATCAAAATATCAAGAATCACAGTGCTTTTCAAGTAGGTGGCAGTAGAATGGACTCAATAAATGCTTTCCCAAATGCATTGTCTTAAAATAATTGTGCATTAGAGATGCTTGTTTGGGACTGATATTCTCATAATCTTAAACACTGTACTTTTTACTTTTCTTTGCGCTATATACCCACTGGATATAAATTTAAGTTTAAATTTTAGTATCATGAAGTTTATTATCAAAATAATTGATAAGTGTATTATTGTATATTAACACATCTTTTTATCTGCGCGGGGCTGGCTTAAATTAGTTTTAAGGGGAAATTTTATTAATTTTAAATGGGGTTTTTAGTATGGAAAATTTTAATCTCAGGCTAATTTAATAAGTTTTTAAATGGTATTTTAATCTGTATATTGTGTTGTTTTTACTTTTGCCTGTACACGCCCTGAGTCCTTCGGAGAAGGCGGTATAAAAATGTAAATAAAAAAAAAAAAGTAGATTGAGTGGGGTTCAATAAATCCATGGTTTATGTAAGGATAAGACTTCAAGAACTCAACCCAGGTGGGTACCATTGATCCTAAGTGTTTTTTACTTTCTGTCTTGCCAGGTTTGAACCTCCACAGTATCCTGTACTTGTTCCCTCTTTTCTTGATGTTTCTGCTGGTTATCTTAGCGCTCCTAGTATCCATAACTGAGCATATGGCCTTCCTCTCAGTACTTCAGTACCAAGCCTGCCATTTTCTGTTAACTTTATTAACTTTATTTTATTTTAATTTCATGGAATCAAAATATCAAGAATCACAGTGCTTTTCAAGTAGGTGGCAGTAGAATGGACTCAATAAATGCTTTCCCAAATGCATTGTCTTAAAATAATTGTGCATTAGAGATGCTTGTTTGGGACTGATATTCTCATAATCTTAAACACTGTACTTTTTACTTTTCTTTGCGCTATATACCCACTGGATATAAATTTAAGTTTAAATTTTAGTATCATGAAGTTTATTATCAAAATAATTGATAAGTGTATTATTGTATATTAACACATCTTTTTATCTGCGCGGGGCTGGCTTAAATTAGTTTTAAGGGGAAATTTTATTAATTTTAAATGGGGTTTTTAGTATGGAAAATTTTAATCTCAGGCTAATTTAATAAGTTTTTAAATGGTATTTTAATCTGTATATTGTGTTGTTTTTACTTTTGCCTGTACACCGCCCTGAGTCCTTCGGGAGAAGGGCGGTATAAAAATTAAATAAAATAAAATAAATAATAAATAAATTTTTAAAACCTAAACTGGGAAGTGATAGCCTTCCCAGATGTTGTTGCTCCAATTCCCAGCATTTTTCACTATTGACCACATTATTGGGATGTTGAGAATTAAAGTCCTACACCATCTGGCAGACAGATTTTCTCAATCTCACACTCTGCCCATCATATAAATTTAATAAATAAACAAACTTTCCCAAGTTCCAGCATTTACTCTCTGTTTGCATCTTTTTTCACAAACACATCTTCCTCTTTTCTGTCCATTTTTTTTTTCATATGAGAAGATGAGAAGCAACCCATGGACTGTATGCAGTCACCAAGCCTCTGATTTTGTAACTACCTTAACTTTGATAGTACATCTGAAGTTTGAAGGGAAAAATATAAATAGTCTCAATTAGCCTTAACATAATAACTATACAATTTAAAGAACTAAAAATGTACTTATAGTTCCTCCAGAGATATTCTGATCTCCCTAACCTGCTTGCTGCAGCCCTAAGTGGCCAAAAGAATAAATGTGAAAAGTGTGGTTTCTAGCCACTAAAAATTGTCCACTCTGTGCTTTATCTGCCACTTTGCACAATCATGTTAGCTTGTTTTTGGCTTTCAACTCTTCCCTCTCATCTTCAGTGATTGCTTGCACTGTATATCTCTACCTGCTGGTGTCCATTCCTATGTTGCCTCTAGACTCCTTGTCTGGGAGGTTCCTTGAGCAGGTAATGAAAATATTGAGCTGAAGATAGCATATTTTAATATCAAAGTATCAAAAATAATACCGAACAATAAAGGTTCTAAAGGTTCGAAATAAGCAGAAATGTAAAATATCATTTAACTGTTGCAACTGATGAATTGCAAGGAAAAGCTTTAAGAGAAGAACAAATGTACCTTATCTAAAAAGACATGTCAATGGAGTTGTGATGAATTAGAAAACAATGTGATGAACTGGTGTTTCTATGGATCTCTGACTTTCTCTCATGCATTCTCACCAGTCATCCATCTTCCATCTCTTCATAATTCTAGCTCTGTAAGCAGCCTCAAATAGATGGCGTCTTTAAAAGAAAATAAACAGTGCAAAGATATATTTCATTTCTTACCATCATTTACTTCCCAAAATACCATTGGCATGACAGGAAAGATGAATGATATTTAGTTCTGCTCTGGTGGCAGGTTTTAAAGGTTCAGTATTTAGCAGATCATTATGACAAGAACCAAAAAAAGGAAAGAGAGAGAAGGAAGAGAGCGGCTTATACCACCAAGAGAGAAAAAGAGAGCCACACATATTTAGTTGGTTCTGCAGAACTGAATACTAAATCTGTAATGTCTATGGGAAAGAGAACTAAGAATCATGACATTTATTGTGCATAAACATCTACTTTGGATAATTTATAGAGATTTCACAAATGGTAAATTACAGTCCAATTCTCCCAAGGAGAGGCAGAAATTCAGCAAATACTATATATACTGTTCAACTCAGAACAGAAAGCAGACTTGGTCTCAAGAATCCCACTTTCTCTGAAGGCAGAGAAAGGCAGTTCTGTTTTATTTCATCGCTTCCTCTCTATTCATTTTATTATACGTTTCTATATTAGTACCGTTATCCACTTCCATGAGGCTCAAAAAGAATAAATATCCGTGTTCAGTCTGATGACAAGGAATGTGAGCTTTAGGTAAAACAAGAAATTAAGAGAAAACCAAATGGCTGCACACATGTTCTAGTGATGAGTAATAAAAGAGTAATAAATAATAAATAAATAATAAATAGAGGCTAAAGCATGGGTATCATCTCTGGTCAGTGGTTGAAGGATCTGGACTTGAGGGATTTAGTCATCAAACCTTTGTCATGGTCAGATCACTTCCTCCTTCACTTGGACTTTCTGACTGCTACTCGACACCGCAGGGAGACGGAACCAATACGTTGGTTCCGTCCCAGGCGCCTGATGGACCCGGAGAGATTCCAGACGGAGCTTGGGCCATTTCCTGAGGGTCTGGCTCACGGCACGGCTGAGGAACTTGTCATGGCTTGGGAACGGACCGCGGTGGGGGCCTTAGACCGTGTCGTACCTTTGCGGCCTCTGACCCGGTGTAGGTCCCAACCAGCTCCCTGGTTTTCCGAGGAGCTGAGGGGGATGAAACGCCGGAGAAGACGCCTAGAGAGTTCTTGGAGGTCCAGTCGTTCGGAGGCTGATCGGACACTAGTTAGGTCCTATACTAGGACCTACCTAGTGGCAATGAGGGAAGTGAGACATTGCTACATCTCCTCCCTCATTGCATCGGCAGATAACCGCCCAGCCGCCCTGTTTCGGGTGACTCGCTCTCTCCTTCATCAGGGGGAGCGGGATGACCCGTTGCAGGGACGTGCCGAGGAGTTTAGTGGTTATCTATACGACAAAATCGTTCAGCTTCGGGATGGCCTGGACCAAAATTGGGTAGATCCAGGCGAGATGTCAGAAAGCTGTCTTGTTGAGACTGTTTGGGATGAGTTTGACCCTGTGACTCCCGAGGACATGGACAGGTTGCTGGGTAGGTTGAACGCCATCACATGTTTACTGGACCCGTGTCCCTCCTGGTTGGTGCTGGCCGCACAGGAGGTGACACGAGGCTGGCTCCAGGGGATTACGAATGCTTCTTTGGTGGAGGGGGTCTTTCCGGCCGCCTTCAAAGAGGCGGTGGTGAGGCCTCTCCTCAAGAAGCCTTCCCTGGACCCAGCTGTTTTAGGTAATTATCGTCTGGTCTCCAACCTTCGCTTCGCGGCGAAGGTTGTAGAGAGTGTGGTGGCATGTCAACTACCCCGATACCTGGAGGAAACCGTCTATCTAGACCCGTTCCAGTCCGGCTTTCGGCCCGGATACAGCACTGAGACGGCTTTGGTCGCGTTGGTGGATGATCTCTGGAGGGCCAGGGATAGGGGTTATTCCTCTGCCTTGGTCCTATTAGACCTCTCAGCAGCTTTTGATACCATCGACCATGGTATCCTGCTGCACCGGTTGGAGGGATTGGGGATGGGAGGCACCGTCTATCGGTGGTTCTCCTCCTATCTCTCTGATCGGTCGCAGACGGTGTTGACGGGGGGGCAGAGGTCGGCCCCGAGATGCCTCACTTGTGGGGTGCCTCAGGGGTCGATTCTCTCACCCCTCTTGTTCAACATCTGTATGAAGCCGCTGGGTGAGATCATCAGTGGTTTCGGTGTGAGGTACCAGCTGTACGCTGACGACACTCAGCTGTACTTTTCCACACCGGACCACCCCAACGAAGCTATCAAAGTGCTGTCCCGGTGTCTGGAAGCCATACGGGTCTGGATGGGGAGAAACAGGCTCAAGCTCAATCCCTCCAAGACGGAGTGGCTGTGGATGCTGGCATCCCGGTACAGTCAGCTGCAGCCGCGGCTGACTGTTGGGGGCGAGTCATTGGCCCCAGTGGAGAGGGTGCGCAACTTGGGCGTCCTCCTGGATGGACGGCTGTCTTTTGAAGACCATTTGATGGCCGTCTCCAGAAGAGCTTTTTACCAGGTTCGCCTGGTTCGCCAGTTGCGCCCCTTTCTAGACCGGGATGCCCTATGCATCTATATGTCTATATGTGATATCTATATCACTCACACTCTCGTGACATCCGTCTGGATTACTGCAATGCTCTCTACATGGGGCTCCCCTTGAGGAGCACCCAGGGACTCCAGGTAGTTCAGAATGCGGCTGCGCGGGTGATAGAGGGAGCCCCTCATGGCTCCCACGTAACACCTCTCCTGCGCAGACTGCACTGGCTGCCTGTGGTCTTCCGGGTGCGCTTCAAGGTTTTGGTAATGATCTTCAAAGCGCTCCATGACATAGGGCCGGGCTACTTACGGGATCGTCTGCTGCCACCGATTGCCTCTCACCGACCCGTGCGCTCTCACATAGAGGGACTCCTCAGGGTGCCCTCGGCCAGGCAGTGCCGACTGGTGACACCCAGGGGAAGGGCCTTTTCTGTGGGGGCCCCCACCCTCTGGAACGAGCTTCCCCCAGGACTTCGCCAACTTCCTGACCTTCGAACCTTTCACCGCGAGCTTAAGACACATCTATTTATTTGCGCAGGACTGGACTAGAATTTTTAATGTTTTAAATTTTAAATTGGATTTTAATGGGGTTTTATTATTTATATTCTTATTTTAAATATTCGGCCTTATGTAATAAGTTTTTTAAATTGGTTTTTTAAATTCTGTATATATATATGTGTTTTATATGGCTGTAAACCGCCCTGTGTCCCTGGGGGGAGAGGGCGGTATAAAAGTGTGAACAAATAAATAAATAAACATTAACATCGGACTAACAATCAAGAAGTAAACAATATCCCAGTAAAGAAACTGCCAAACAAGCTAATGGTAAACAGGTCAACCAAAGAACCTCCACGAACGCTGACAGGGCATGCCACACTAGAATGTAAATTGATAACAAACCCCATTCCTTACTAGCACTGGTGATGTTACCTAGTTTGGGTAATGAAACTCTGCAAGAAAACAATCAGGCTCAGTGAGGGGTTCCTCACTTCAACCTGAGCTACAAATATTCTTCTGGGAGTTGAAGTCCATAAGTCTTAAAGGGACCAAGGTTGGAGACCCCTGCACTATAGCTAAGCAGTGGAAAATTATGTACCATATATACTAGTAATATTGTACCATATGCACTAGTAATACTGTAAATTCTTTGCTTTATTCATAAAATGTATACAACTGTCCATCTTAAATATATAAATCAGGCCAACTGACAGTCAATTTTTACAAAAACAACAAAAGCACCCCAATCATAAATCATAATCATACATGTATTATTGCTTTGTTCTTGAAGAATTCCAGGAACTGTCATCCTTGCACCTCAGGAGAGTACAAGATGGGAGGCCTGCACTAGTCCTTTTCCCCATAGTGATTTATAGCATCTTCTACAGGCATCCAACCATTGTTGTGTCTATCTAATAGCAATGAGGTCAGGCTTTACATGGCCTTAAGGCTGAGCAAGTGATAAAGTCCCTAACAGGGAACCAGTCATTTCCTGGAATATCTTTGAAGAGTCTTGAAAAATGTTGCAAAGGAAGTGCTGGTTTTATGTACACAGAACAAAAGGATGCTGTGGGAATCTTGACATTCAATTACCTTAACTGTATCAGTAGTTGGCAGAACGTCTGACCATTTCAGAGCCAGAAAAATTGTAGGACTAATTCTCATATCAGGACTCAAAACAATATGTTACATTTCAATGTAATAGAATTTAATTCTACGTGTCACTGCACTGACTGTCCCCTCACTCACACTCATAAATGTAAAATGAGAGATAAATACTGCACACCTAAAAAACTAAGCATGTTTTACTTTGGTTGTTAGGTTTCATTCTGTGCTAGGCTCAATATACGCCAAAGCAAGTATGGGATATTGAGGAACATCTGCTAAAAGTGGGCTGTGGTCTTAGTACAACATAACTTTCAACAGGCTAGAAAGCAGGAGACTGTGAGACAACTCACCTTAATCATGAAAAGTCAGTTGGGAGACTCAGAGACAGTCACTTTCTCTCAACCCAACCCACTTCCCAGAGTTGTTGTTGTGAGGAAAACAGGAGGTGGAAGGAGTATTAAGTATGTTTGCTGCCTTGAGTTAGTTATAAAAATAATAAACGCAACATATAAATAAAGAAATAAAATAATAAAGTTTATTTCATCCAAAGAGGAATATTTCTATATTTTCACCTTATTGGACAGTAACTGTTCAGTGTAAAGTATTAAAAGACAAAAGAAAGATTGGTTTAACTTGAGAAATTTGAATACTTAATTTCTGGTATCTATTTTGCAGCATAACAGAAAAAAAATGTATGCACAGAGAAATACTTAAGTGACATGTAATTAAAGTGTACCTCCAATATATTTTTATAGAAATATTTCAGTTTCAAAAAAGGGGTACTTAGAATAAATTTATTACATTCCATGATACTGTACAAGCAAATGCACAAATTCTGTTGGAATTAGTGTAGCCACAAGGGAAATATATTAGGGTTATGCATAATAAGACATTTTCCTTAGGACACTGAATTGATGACCTGGAGAACATCCTGAGTCGCCTTGGATGATTCATATCCCTCTCATTTGATTTAGGGTCTAACTGCAAATCTCAACGTTTCCAAAAGCAATAAGATTCTCCCAAGAATTTAAGAGAAAAAACAGAAGGAGCAAAAAGAGGAAGCAGATTTGGTGACCAATAAATGATAAATAAGTGTCCTTATCTATGAACACCCTTAACCATTTATTTATTTGTTTCTTTATTAAATTTATATATCCATCTGTGTCATGGAAGATGACTTTGGAAGGTACACAACAATAGATATTAATGTATATATACATATACATACATACATGCATACACAAATATGAAACTTGCATGCAAGGTGTCCTCCCAAATGAATTTTCAGCTACCACCCTAATTTTTCCCTTGTGGGTATATTTAGGAAATGAATATAGAAATATACTTGGGGATGGGGGAATGTGCAATAATTGGCCAGATGATTATGAAAAGGCTGAGGTAGATATTAGGAAGTCATGGGAGAATGAAGTTGGTCCTAATTTTTGGTCAGCTGAATTGAGCAGATTTCCTGCATATTTCAAAGGCAGCATTTCTTAATCCTCTAATATTAACCTGTTTTCTCTACATAATTATACTGTTGCCAGTTGTTGTAGTCTCTGAGCCAAGTTACACACAGGATGTAGGAGATCTATGACTGGTTTTTCTAAAGTTTTTAAAACACAGCAACTGCCTTTGATTTAACCTCTCCCATCCTGTATTTCCCCGGTCAACATTTTGGGTTCTGTAGTCCTCAACTATTAATAGCAATTTTTAACAGTGGAAAAGTGCAATGGAGAATTCTGTTCCCCCATATTTCTGCTATGCTCTAACTTGAACATGCTCTACTCTAACACCTGAACATGTCATCATTCAGGAAAGCCAGATATGTGCTTAGCTGCACCCCAGTCTAGGAATTCAGTTACATCAAGTTTCATTTGAGTCATGTTCCTCTATCTAATGCAACGATGCCAGCAAGTATTTCATGCATTGCAGAAATAGATTGTTCCCAGTAGCATTCTGTATATAAATATGAACTATGAAACAAATAAAGGAGAGAGATGTGTTTCCTAAGTGTGAGTATATGCCCTATTCCAGGGGTCTCCAACCTTGGCATTTTTAAGACTTGTGGACTTCAGCTTTGCTGGCTGAGGGATTCTAGGAGTTGAAGTCCACAAGTCTTAAAGATGCCAAGGTTGGAGATCTCTGCCCTATTTCCTACATACATTTCACATATTCCCAGGAAGACAGAATACCCTAGAAGCCTAGCTTTATAGAGTAGATAAACATAAAAGTTAATCTGTATATCTGAATTCAAATTCTTACACGGTCACAAACATGACCTTCTAATGCAAGGGTGTCAAACTTGCAGCCCGTGGGCCGACTGCGTCCTGTGCTGACCACGCCCACCCCCGTTTTAGCAAAGGGGGGAAAAGTCACGATATGTCACGTGATGACAATGTGATGATATGTGTTTGACATCCCTGTTCTAATGTATCTCATAGGTTTATGCATTACTATATAGATAAAACTCAATTCAGGCCAAAACACCAATAGTTAATGTAACTGATCAAATGCATTTATTTCTTTCAGAACTCCTTTGACAAGACAAAAGCCAAATTCTACAGCATGAGAGAAGGGATAGGTGAGCTACTTGTTACATAATATGTAGGCAATGAACATTTAAAATAAGTAGCCTAGGAAATCGTGTGGTATCTTTTGCTCCAATTAAAGGAACTGCTGCAAGGAAGAGTTTCTCTAAACAGAGACGCATGGGCTATTTGGCAAGTTGCCTAATCAACTTCAGTTTTTCCTGTTGAAAAACTCCTGACATACTTCCCAGAAAATCCAGACTATGGCTCAAAACATACCATAGGCTGCAAAGCTTGTCTCATGGGCTTAGATCAGGGCTGTCCGATCTTGGCAACTTTAAGACTTGCGAATTTCAACTCTCAGAATTCCGCAGCCAGATATGCTGGGGAAACTGAAGTCTTAAAATTGCCAAGGTTGGACACCCCCTGACTTAGACAGATTTACACCTTGCCCCATTCAAATCCCTGCCACACAGTGTCCCATTCACATAAGGTTCCTGACATTGTTCTGTGTTGAATCTTGATCTGCTTGACAGTATTCAAAGGCAAGCATTTGTTTCCAGCTTGTTTAGCTTTACTGTAGTATTAAAGCTACATAGATTTACACATGTAGTGTGCACAGTAGCTTCATTTTCCTGCCAGACTCATTCAGAAGAGCATCATTAACAGAAACACATGCATCAACTTGTGGAACACAGCATGGAGTGCAGATCATTGAAAGGGCTCCTTCCTGATGCACAATGGGAAAAAATATTTTTTAAGAACAGCGGAGAGGAGCTTTGATAACATGCACCTATTGAGACACAGGGGTTAGAATGCAGAATTGCAGGCTATTTCTGCTGATCACCAGCTGCCAGCAGTTTGGCAGTTCAGGTCTGAGCTGATGTAGTTCCCATCTTCAAAAAAGGAAAAAAAACAGATCCAGGAAACTACAGACCTATCAGTCTGACCTCAATACCGGGGAAGATTCTGGAAAAGATAATCAAGCAACGAATCACCGAACACCTAGAAGCAAACAAAGTAATAACCAAAAGCCAACATGGGTTTGTCAAAAACAGATCATGCCAGACTAATCTTATCGCATTCTTTGACAAAATGACAAAATTAGTAGACCAGAGGAATGCTGTTGATATAATTTACTTGGACTTCAGTAAAGCATTTGATAAAGTAGACCATAACCTACTACTAGATAAAGTAGAAAAATGTGGGTTAGACAGCACCACCACCAGATGGATTCGTAACTGGCTGACCAACCGCACTCAACGTGTAGTCCTCAACGGAACTACATCCACATGGAGGGAAGTATGCAGTGGAGTACCCCAAGGCTCTGTTTTAGGCCCAGTACTCTTCAACATCTTCATCAATGACTTGGACGAGGGATAGATGGGGAACTCATCAAATTTGCAGATGACACCAAGCTGGCAGGAATAGCCAACACTCCAGAAGATAGGCTCAAGTTACAGAAAGATCTTGACAGACTTGAACATTGGGCGCTATCTAACAAAATGAAATTCAACAGTGAAAAAGTAAGGTTCTACATTTAGGCCAAAAACAAAATGCACCAGTACCGTATATGTGGTACCTTGCTCAATAGTAGTACCTGTGAGAGGGATCTTGGAGTCCTAGTGGATAACCATTTAGATATGAGCCAGCAGTGTGCAGCAGCTGTTAAAAAGCCAACACAGTTCTGGGCTGCATAAACAGAGGGATAGAATCAAGATCACGTGAAGTGTTAGTACCACTTTATAATGCCTTGGTAAGGCCACACTTGGAATATTGCATCCAGTTTTGGTCCCCACGATGTAAAAAAGATGTTGAGACTCTAGAAAGAGTGCAGAGAAGAGCAACAAAGATGATTAGGGGACTGGAGGATAAAACATATGAAGAACGGTTGCAGGAACTGGGCATGTCTAGTTTAACAAAAAGAAGGACTAGGGGAGGCATGATAGCTGTGTTCCAATATCTCAGGGGCTGCCACAAAGAAGAGGGAGTCGGGCTGTTCTCCAAAGCACCTGAGGGTAGAACAAGAAGCAATGGGTGGAAACTGATCAAAGAAAGAAGCAACTTAGAACTAAGGAGAAATTTCCTGACAGTTAGAACAATTAATAAGTGGAACAACTTGCCTTCAGAAGTTGTGAATGCTCCAACAGTGGAAATTTTTAAGAAAATGTTGGATAACCATCTGACTGAGATGGTGTAGGGTTTCCTGCCTGGGCAGGGGGTTGCCTGGGCAGGGGGTTGGACTAGAAGGCCTCCAAGGTCCCTTCCAACTCTGATGTTATGTTATGTTATGTCTTACTGGATCCAGGTTGACTCAGCCTTCCATCCTTCTGAGGTGGGTAAAATGAGGACCCAGATTGTTGGGGGCAATAAGTTGACTCTGTAAACTGCATAGAGGGGGCTGTAAAGCACTATGAAGCGGTATATAAGCCTAAGTGTTATTGATATAGCTATTGATATTGTTTCTATCCCAAATATTTGCTATGAAAAATAATGACGCACAGCAGCATTTAACATGCTGTAGGAAGCAAAGAAACCACTTACTGTTAGAGACTACAATTGTAGGATTTTAATTCAATTAACTAAATGTCACAAGTAATTTATTTTGGGAATATATTTCACTGTTGAAATATAAGAAGCAAGTTGCTAGCAGTCAGCCAGCCATGGCATTTAAAGACATGAAGTTATTATTCCTGCTCATTTTTTTCTGTCTCCCGCTTAATACTCCATGGCTATCATCAAGGTGGCTGGAGAATTATGAGAATTGAAGTTTAGGATTTGTTTGTTTGTTGTATGCTTGTCCATTTTTCTGTACAATGTAAAAAATGTTTTTAACATCCAAAATTTTTCCTTGCAAGTTGATATCATCTTGTGGTTTATTGGGAACATTAATTTGGAGTAGAAATTATTTTAACAAAGTTGTGATTTCTCAGTTGGTTGGAATGATGCAGCTTTAGAGTTTGAATTGAATTCATAAGATGTTCAAGTGAATTTGGTTGCTATTATCTTTAATGTACAATTAAAGGAATAAAGTGTTTGCTTGCAATTATGATGATGATGTTCATTCAGTAAAGTATAGCTCTTGGCAATTCTATGGGTCAGGTCCATATCTTCCAATCTTGCACTATTTCTTTGAGTTTTTTAATGCTCTGGCTGGTGTCAGCAGAGTGCTAAGCTAAAACTTTTGTTAACAATGGATAGTTAAACAAGGCACAGGGGCCTTAATTAAGTCAGAGCGGGTGGGTTCATATTTCACACTAAGAAAAAACTATTCACTGAGTAATATATGTCTACCAATAACACAGTTTTTTGGTATCAGAGGCCCATATCTGTTTTAAACTCCTTATGTGAGAGGTTCCTCCAATCACTTGTATTTATTTGTATCCAGTACTGTGCCAAACTCTGCACTGCAGTTTCTTGAACATTTACAAGATAAAGGTGGTTTTCTCCCTTATTCTTAACACACCTTAGATTTCGTCTTACCTCTTCATGGTGGTTTTAGGCTGAATTTAGAGGTGATGAAGGATATGCCGGTCGCTTTCTGCCACATACTTTTCCATCACTCTGAAAAGTAGTGGGAATCTCAATAGGAGGAATTTCTTTATTTCTTTATTTCTTTATTTAATCACATTTTTATACCGCCCTATTTCCCAAGGGACTCAGGGCGGTTTACAGCCTATTAAAAACACAAATACACAAATATAAATACAAAATAAAACACTAATTAAAAAACTTATTGAATAAGGCCGAATTAAAATTTATAATTAAAATAATAAAACCCCATTAAAACTACATTAAATTAAAATCCTAGCCCAGTCCTGCGCAAATAAATAGATGTGTCTTAAGCTCGCGGCGAAAGGTTCGAAGGTCGGGAAGTTGACGGAGTCCCAGGGGAAGTTCATTCCAGAGGGTGGGGGCCCCCACAGAGAAGGCCCTTCCCCTGGGTGTCGCCAGTTGGCACTGCCTGGCGGACAGCACCCCAAGGAGTCCCTCCCTGTGAGAGCGCACGGGTCGGTGGGAGGCAGTCGGTGGCAGCAGACGGTCCCGTAAGTAGCCCGGCCCTAAGCCATGGAGTGCTTTAAAGATGGTTACCAAAACCTTGAAGCGCACCCGGAAAGCCACAGATAGCCAGTGCAGTCTGCGCAGGAGAGGTGTCACATGGGAGCCACGAGGGGCTCCCTCTATCACCCGCGCAGCTGCATTCTGGACTAACTGGAGCCTCCGGGTGCTCCTCAAGGGAAGCCCCATGTAGAGAGCATTGCAGTAATCCAGGCGAGATGTCACGAGAGCATGAGTGACTGTGCATAGGGCATCCCGGTCTAGAAAGGGGCGCAACTGGCCCCTTCCTGGTAAAAAGCTCTCCTGGAGACGGACGTCAAATGATCTTCAAAAGACAGCCATCCATCCAGGAGAACACCCAAGTTACACACCCTTTCCATTGGGGCCAGTGACTCGCCCCCAACAGTCAGCCGTGGCTGCAGCTGACTGTACCGGGGTGCCGGCATCCACAGCCACTCCATCTTGGAGGGATTGAGCTTGAGCCTGTTTCTCCCCATCCAGACCCATATGGCCTCCAGACACCGGGACAGCACTTCGACAGCTTCGTTGGGGTGGCCCGGTGTGAAAAGTACAGCTGAGTATCATCAGCGTACAGCTGATACCTCACACCGAAGCCACTGATGACCTCACCCAGCGGCTTCATATAGATGTTGAACAGGAGGGGCGAGAGAATCGACCCCTGCGGCACCCCACAAGTGAGGTGTCTCGAGGTCGACCTCTGCCCTCCCGTCAACACCGTCTGCGACCGGTCAGAGAGATAGGAGGAGAACCACAGATAAACGGTGCCCCCCACTCCCAATCCCTCCAACCGGTGCAGCAGGATACCATGGTCGATGGTATCAAAAGCCGCTGAGAGGTCTAATAGGACCAAGGCAGAGAAATCCCTGGCCCTCCAGAGTTCATCAACCAACGCGACCAAAGCCATCTCCGTGCTGTATCCGGGCTGGAAGCCGGACTGGAACGGGTCTAGATAGACAGTTTCATCCAGGTACTGGGGTAATTGACGTGCCACCACACTCTCTACAACCTTCGCCACAACGCGAAGGTTGGAGACCGGACGATAATTAAAACAGCTGGGTCCAGGGAAGGCTTCTTGAGGAGAGGTCTCACCACCACCTCTTTCAAGGTGGCAGGGAAGACCCCCTCCAACAAAGAAGCATTAGTAATCCCCTGGAGCCAGCCTCGTGTCACCTCCTGTGTGGCCAGTACCAACCAGGAGGGGCACGGGTCCAGTAAACATGTGGTGGCATTCAACCTCCCCAATAACCTGTCCATGTCCTCGGGAGCCACAGGGTCAAACTCATGATATTCTTCATGATATTTCCACTTGGGAACAAACTGATGTGCAGAAAGAAAGACACTTATATAATGAAGGCCAAGCATCCACACGTACTCGCTGGCCCCCTCATTTCTAAGTAAGGGCAAACAGACATTCCTTCCATGAATATTTCACTGCCAATCATTTCCTCTTCAAAGTATTTTTTAAAATGCATTCCTTTCCATTGAACTGAACTACTAATAGGGGGGAAAATGCAGAAGAATTTTATGCATAGCACTGCTTACAACCATTTGTGCCTAAACTGTTCTGAAGTGAATAAGATGCCCACTTTATGCAGTAGAATTCTTTCTCCATAGGAAAATGCTGGCACTAGGGGATAATATTTAACAGGCTTTGTCTGACATCATCTGGCCAACTATAAGGGTGCCTCCATACCATTACCATTTCTACTCTTCATTCCCCCAAAACAATGTGAAGTCAATTGTGAAAATCACCATCTACCCACAGGCTGCAATATGCCTCCTGACAACACAACCCATCAATCTCAAATGATCTAAGTGCCAGAGCTCACTGTAACAGCATTGCCAAAAAGGCATTAAGAGTTGTTAACCTAATATTGCATAGCTTCTTCTCCGGTAATATTGAACTGCAAACTAGGGCATACGAAACTTTTGCTAGACCAGTTCTTGAATACAGCTCCTCTGTCTGGAACCCGTACTGCATATTGGACATTAATACAATCGAACGAGTCCGGAGATATTTCATGGCAAGAGTCCTCCACTCCTCTGCTCGCAACAGAATGCTTATGCCACCAGACTTGAAATTTTGGGCTTAGGCAATTTAGAACTTCTCCGTCTTCAATCTAACCTAAGTGTAGTACATAAAATTATCTGCTACAATGACCTACCTGTCAATGAATACTTCAGCTTCAACCACAACAATACCAGAGCACACAATAGATACAAACTTATGGTAAACCACACCAAACTTGATTGCAGAAAATACAACTTCAGTAACAGAGTTGTTAATGCCTGGATGCATTACCTGATGATGTGGTTTCTTCCCCAAACCCCCAAAACTTTAACATTAGACTGTCTACTCTTGACCTCACCCCATTCCTAAGAGGTCTCTAAGAGGCCTCCATAAGCACATCAACATGCCTACCATCCCTGTCTTACTGTCCCCATTTATTCATATCCATTTCATATATTCATAATCATACTTATATCTGTTATCTAATAAATGCTTGATGAAATCAATCAATCAATCAATCAATCAATCAATCCTGCCAGAACTGATGAAGCTTCTTGGATGAGAAGCAAAATGTCTTCTTCTTCTTCTTCAAGGAAAAAAAAAACAGTCCAGTTGCCTCTTGAAAAAGCAACTTTGAGACAACTATGACTTGGTTGACTGAGAATTTTGACAAACAACAACCCTTCAAATAGGGAAAGAAAGAAAAGAAATAATTGATTCAGCCTTGCCTTGCTTCCTCTTCCTCATCTGCCAAAGAAAAGGGGGAACTTGATGGAGTTCTGTCAATTTTATCTCTGTTCACCTCACCTGAGCCGTTGAAAGGGAAATGCAAATGTGTCAACCCAGCATACTCCTTACAAGAGATAGCTTGCACTGCAGCTGAAGTTCAGAAATGGGGAAGAAAGCTGAGGCAAGCATTCCCTCCTGTGGGCAAGCAGCCTCTCTTGAGCTCTTTAGAGCACCAGTATTTTCAGATAAAAACTGGCTTCAGAGCTGTTGTGCTAAAGTAGAAGTTGCTGAACAGAGATGATGGCAAGAGATCAGTGGGATAGAGATAGATAGATAGATAGATAGATAGATAGATAGATAGATAGATAGATAGATAGATAGATAGATAGATAGATAGATCTCCTAGTGACCACGTAGATGTTCTCCAAGATAATCTATCCTTAACATGTCATGTCTCACAGTGCACTTGTCACCTCATCTATCTTGCTGCTGGTCATCTTCTATTATATTCCAATACATTCTTCTGTTACAATACTACAAAGGAAATGATAACACCATAACTTCAGCTTTAGTTTCTCTTTCAAATGTTTTTCATGCTGGAAAAAATTACAATAAAGAAAGATAATTACATATGAGGACATGAGGTCCACTCCAATTTGATGATGATCTTAAAAACACAACAAGAATGATTTAGTGAAGGATGGAATATCCCATAATTGATCTACTTGCGAATAGTCAAAATGATGAGATCAGTTCTTAGGAAACAAAGAGGGACAAAAAAAAAAGGAAAGATAAGCCATATTTTGAAATGCTAATATGAAGTCCTGACAGTTAGAATAATTAATAAGTGGAATGACTTGCCTACAGAAGTTGTGAATGCTCCAACACTGGAAATTTTTAAGAAAATGTTGGATAACCATCTGTCTGAGATGGTGTACGGTTTCCTGCCCGGTCAGGGAGTTGGACTAGAAGGCCTCCAAGGTCCCTTCCAACTCTGTTGTTGTTGTTGTTGTTGTTGTTGTTATTATTATTATTATTATTATGTCAATACAACTTATTATCAATTGATCATCAATTGTGTTGTAAATGTTGTACCTTGATGAACGTATCTTTTCTTTTATGTACACTGAGAGCATATGCACCAAGACAAATTCCTTGTGTGTCCAATCACACTTGGCCAATAAAATTCTATTCTATTCTATTCTATTCTATTAGAATATATGTATGATCTTTTACTTAGATGACATATGCATCCATGTAGATTATGTGTTCATGTGTTTGTCATTCCTGTATACTAGGATTTTTGTAAAGCACAAAGCCTCTTCTTCAAAATATTTATTTTTATTTATATATTTATTTCTGGACTGCCCATTGCCCTCAAAAATTAAAGCAACCAGAACCTTTAAAAGATTTATAGTAAAAATATAGTAAAAATTATTTATGATAGAACACTTTCTATTTGCTCATAGAAAGTTTAAACAGTGAACATGATACTTCCATACTGCAAATACTGAGAAAGGAATGATTACAACCTAAGCCAGGGATTGTAGCAATGGAAAAATGAACCAGTGAAAAAAATGCATCAGCAGCACATAAGAGAGATGAGGAATGGTAATAATATGGCACTTGAAATACACTAGCTAGCTTGATGACAATAATATCTTGACATTAAAATATTGTTTTCCCAAGATAGCAAGAAAAAAATATTTCCTAGATTTGATTTATCTCTCTTGTTAATAAATATGCTTTTCATCAGATATATCAGATTATAAATCCTGATATCTCAATTTTTGATCACCTCTGAAATAAGCCAAATAGTATTATGGAAATGTATTTTCAACAGCATTGGCCTATTGCCCCTATTATATTCTGAGGGATATAAAAGCTTTTTTAGAATTGTGCAGACTTCTATTACATGTTTATGAGAAGATGACACAAATGTATAGTGGCATTTCAGATTCCTTTCTTTGCATTTTTCCTAAATTGATAAAAAGTGATTGGTACACAAAGGGAATTGAGGCTGTGTTCACATTTGTGGTTCTTGCATTCTGGAAGTCTTATTTTGAGACCAAATCTAATCATTCCAAATTGATTGCACAAATACTATAGGTATTTAATTTCTCTTCTGTTTATAATATGTGGTATAGCTGATTGGGCTCTTTTGACTTTGTGGTTCTCCCACCAGTTTGTAATTCAGCAGGTCATAAACTCTTAGAGGGGCACACGTGTCCCATAAACAGAACATTGGAGCTATTACTGTATTAAATCTTTCCAAAGATGCTTTTCCTCAAAAAGACTCAAAGACATATTTCATCTGGAATTAGCTGGTTTTCTAGCTTTGCTTTTATTGGAAGTATTTATTTTGTAACCCTGCCATTAAAAAGAACACTAATTGAAGGCAATTTCAGAAGGAATAAAATTAAAACTAAAATACCACCCAAGAGAATCTTTGTCAAAATTATTTAACATATACAAACATACAACACACATATAATTCAAGCAATTATGCACAAGGAAACTAGTGCTGAAAAGGCAATAAAATATAAGCAGAAAATCCTTGCTGCATATCAGGTTTTTCTATTGTAAAGATGGAATCTGAAAATACCGAAAATTCCGAAATACTGAAAATATGTAAGCTAGAATGGTTGCAAAAGATACTGCTCTTTGTGAACAGAATGTACTGCTTGTAGAGTCATGTGAAAATATAAATGTTGTCCAAAACTCTTGTGATTTGTTTAGTACTATATGCAAACTATGAATTCTGATTTGAACAATACACTGATGGCTTGTTTAATTGCTTTTGGGGAAGGAACCAAGCAAGAAAAAAAATCAGATTTTTATGGGAGGTGGTAGAAAACTTGTGAATATGGTCATTATATCTGCTTCCATATCTACACTGCACAAAGTAGAGAAGGGAATAGTTAGAAAGTTGGTGGATTTGTACTGATGTGCAAATGTACATTACATAATGTACATAATGCACTTTTGTGCCACTCTCACTTTTTCACCTTGAGCTAATGATACTTCTTCCAGCTGGCCAGTTGGGAAGCATTAAAATGGCACAGTACAATCTTCCTTGCTTTTCTTTTAACAAAGTTGCTTTCTGTGGTGATAAAAAGAGTAATGTGTATTGGCATGGGAAAAATGCCACTCAGAGAAGCCAAAAAACAGAACTGAGCTGATTAACTTCTGAATTTAAAAGAGAGGTATAGCTAATGCTTTTCTGGATATGTATTCATATTAACCTTGGTTTGGGAGGAGAATAGCTGTCTTCAACATTTATACAGGAAAGATGGTTCTGCCTTCCAAAAGTTGATTCACCAGCTGATTAATACAATTAGATAATCAACATTGTATCAGATTTTTTTCATGCTAACAAGGCATATATAAAATAGTCTTTATCAGAACATAACTGAAGAAGTGTCCACTTTGTTAAACTTGTTGGTCATGGTACAGAATTGGAAATAGAGACTCCACTGGACATGTCGTATTTGGGTGAGTTTCAAACATCCAGAAGTGAAGTGCCAGCAATACAAAACACCATTCCTATCCCCATCTTTGCAGTTTCTATTTCTTCCCCGACTTCCTTCCAGAATGGATGCTTCAGTATAAAATTCTCAACAGAAGTACAGTCTGCAATCTATTATAGAAGAAGAGGTAGACATTCCCTTCATGAAAAAGAATTCTAAACTTAAGGAAAAGATAAATTTCCACCAATTATATGAGGCCACTGCTAGTAAACTACTATAATGAATATTATGATTAGAATAATTTAGACCCACAAACAGTGGTGGAATTCAAGGAATTTAACAACCGGATCTCTGCCCGAATAATTTCTTCCAACAACCAGTTTGCCAAACTGCTCAGAAAGCTAACAACCGGTTCTCCCGAAGTGGTGCGAACTGGCTGAATCCCACCACTGCCCACGAACTGTTTCACAGGTTATATTTATTTTTATTTTTATTTTTATTTTATTATTTTATTATTTTATTGTATTATTTATTGTATTATTTTATTTTATTTATTTGCCACCTAACTTACCACAGGGTAACTAATATATTAAGTAGTAAACAAGATTCCAATCGAGGAACTGCTAAACAAGCTAACAGTAAGTAGTTCAACCGAAGAACCACTCCCACCAGCACTGACAGGGCAAGTCACTAGAATATAAACTGAAACCTCACTCCTTACTAGCACTGATGAGATTACCTAGTATGGATAATGACATGTCTGCAAGAAAACAACCAAACTCAGAAAGCACCAACAACCCGTCTTGAGTTCCTGTTCATTTTTTAGTTATAAGAAAGAGGGGATTTCAGCAAGACATTTGGTTGCCATGCGATTGCAATGTATGCAACTTAGTGGATTAGCCTCTTCAACCCAGGTACAACTTCTGAGCTGCTTTCAAAGTTTCAAAACAAGATCACAAAACACTAGTTTGGGGAATTTAGCACCCAAGACATTCAAAGGAAAACTACCCAAACAGAGATTTATGGGAGTGTTTTTTTTTTTAAAGAAAACTTAATATTTCCCTTCAAAAATCGGCCACAGTGCCAAATCCCTAAATTGCCTTTTCAACTCAGATGACTTTGAGATGCAATTTGAGGGTTCTTTGGCAGCAGGTCCCAAGAAGAAAAACAATTGGAAAAATATAGCACACCAATGGATGTTATGTATCCCCTCTGGAGCTCAGCCTGTCTCTTTCCAGGACCAGATGAATAAATAATATAAAAATCATGAAAGACTTTTTTTTTTTTTTGCTCTAAGCGATGAATATTCAGGATAGAGAAGGTCATTAATATTCCTCCATGCCTTTGGGGCTGTGATTAATGTCTTTCCACACTCCCTGTGATTTTTTCTCTCTCCCCCATCTCCCCCTTGAAAACATACTTGGCATTTAGGAGTCTTAAAGCAATTTCCTCCTTTGCCCTCACCTGGGATCTGTGCTGTCCCCAAACCTCCTCCTGACCTCAGTATTGTGTTTTCATTTAAAACAGGGGGATGCCTATAAATGTCAGTCCTACGGAGCAATTAGAAGTTTGCGAAAGAGCTGTAACATAAACCAGCATTTGGGTGAAATGGATACCGCCTTGCCTCTGCTTGCCGTTTGCTTTCTGTTGGAAAGAGAATATCCTGCCATTCTCCCATGGTGGCCTCGAATGGAAGTCATCTGACTGGGACTTAACCCGTAATTCAGATAAGCCTCGGCATAGCTTGAAACAAAAGAACAGCACAGCAAGGAAGAAGTTAAGCAAATTGGGCTGGTGGCCTGCCAGCGGGAGGTAGAAAACTGACCCTGGATTAGGCCTTAATAGCTGCCTGTGGTGCTGTCAGCGGAGATCCAATGGTATCTCTCATTTCTCTGCATTTGTAAACCCAGAGCGTGCCATTTGGTCTCACATGACATTCCCACGTTGTTATTTATGGGCAAAAGCAAGGGGAGGGGCTGAGGGGGAGGCATTCCTAGCTTCTTTACAGTCAACTTCCCTGGAGTGCCAGAACACCCATTTGTTATATGAACAGCTTGGTAAAGACTTATTGATTAGGGTTCTTTTGGAGAATGAGGTGCATCTCTCCGTTTTATCCTCTGTTTCTTTTTGCAGCAGCCAGCAACTTTTGCACCCTTCCAGATTAGGGAATATTCCTGACACAAGGGTTACCTCAGAGGTGGGTTTCAGCAGGTTCTGACCAGTTCTGAAGAACTGGTAGTGGAAATTTTGAGTAGTTCAGAGAACTGGTAGTAGAAATTCTGACTGGCCCCGCCCCCATCTATTCTCCGCTTCCCGAGTCCCAGCTGATCAGGAGGAAATGGGGATTTTGCAGTAACCTTCCCCTGGATTGGGGAGGGAATGGAGGTTTTACAGTATCCTTCCACTGCCACGCCCACCAAGCCACGCCATGTAAAAAAATTTGAAACCCACCACTGGGTTACATGTAGTGGTGGGATTCAAATAATTTAACAACCGGTTCTCTGCCCTAATGATTTCTTCCAACAACCAGTTCACCAAACTGCTCAGAAAGTTAACAACCGGTTCTCCCGAAGTGGTGCGAACTGGCTGAATCCCACCACTGGTTACATGACCAGCTCTGCAATTACACAATGTTGTAACTAATGTCTTCTGCTCCTGATTCTTTCACCAGAGCTCCCAGAAGGATGCTGTTTCGGAAGTTGCAATGTATTCCCACTTTCTCACCTTCCAGGTTTCCGGGCTTCCCCTGTAATTACCAGATGATGTAATTAAATACAACAGGTAGTTCTTGGCTTACAACAGGTTGCTTAAAGAACATTAAAAGTTGCAACGGACCCTACCCCCAAAAAGTAGAACCAAATTCAAAGTTCTGATGGGTGCCATCACTTCTGAGATCATGAGATTGCATTCTGGGCATTGGGTAACTGGCTCACATTTACAATTTTTTGCAGCATCCTGAAGGTTTTTGCCATTTACTTCCAGGTTTCAGCAAAAACTGCCCATTGGGAACTATGAATTCGCTTAATTAATGACCGCAGCTTTCACAAATGATAATGGATTTATTTAACACTTGCCACAAAAAGTCATACAATTTTGTGTCATGTGTTGACGTTCTTAATGACTATCACAATTTACAACTGTAATTGGGGCTTAATTACAGTTTGTAACTCAAGAATTACCTGTAATCAGAAAGCAGAACTACCATTGTGCCAGTATTATAGGGAAGGCAAGGAGAGTTTAGCACCACAGTAAATAAAAAGTTTTTGTGGATTCATTGTTTTATTTGGTTCTATTTTGATAACCAATGGTCATTCTTCATTTTGGTTTGTGTCTCACTGTCTTTGACTTTGATCCCCAAACAGTGGTCAGTGCAGAAGCATATGAAGTATAGAAGAGGGGAGAAGCTGGCTTTTTTTTTTTTTTTTGCAGGTTTATATTTTTTTTCTAGGCACAGATCAGATGGAATCAAACACTCATTTATTGGATTATTTGCAACCAGTTGTCTTTTTCATTTCTTGGTCAAAAAGGGGAAGTTGTAATTGGCTGGCAATTTTCTCCATGTCTATAGTCCCCAATAGATAAACATGATTATGTGTAGATGGTCTTAACTGTTTGTAGATTTATTCATACAATTTTTTTTTTTGCATTTATACCCCGCCCTTCTCCGAAGACTCAGGGTGGCTTACACTATGTCAGGCAATAGTCTTCATCCATTTGTATACTATATAAAAAATCAACTTATTGCCCCCCAACAATCTGGGTCCTCATTTTACCTACCTTATAAAAGATGGAAGGCTGAGTCAACCTTGGGCCTGGTGGGACTTGAACCTGCAATATTGCAAGCAGTTGCTGTTAATAACAGGCTGCATTAGCCTGTTGAGCCACCAGAGGCCCTTTTTGATAAGGATGAATGTGAAAAAACACTGCCAAGGACCAAAAACTGACAAATAATGAGCAGACAAACAAACTGGGTGTCAGAACAGATTGTTGAAATTGCCAAGAGAAAAAAAAAGGCAACATCTCAGTAAGGCAGAGGTCTCCAACCTTGGTCCCTTTAAGACTTGTGGACTTCAACTCCCAGAGTCCCTCAGCCAGCAAAGCTGGTTGGAACTCTGGTAGTTGAAGTCCACAAGTCTTAAAGGGACCAAGGTTGGAGACCCCTGCAGTAAGGACCTTACAAAAAAATAATAATCAGAAAGTTCTCAGAAGAGATAAGAAATAAGTAAGCACTATTATAAAAATGTATATAAACAGTGACTATGGAAACAAACACAGGAGAACAATAAAGTCTTCCAAAAGGAGGGTCCAACTTTAACTTAAATTGAAGTAATAGGATCCAAAAAAGCAAATAAAGGTGAAATCGACAAGCTTCCGTCAACTCCTTCTTTTTCTACAACAGGGAGTAAGTCTGTGGAAAGTACCAGGCTTCCTAGGCTTTAGTACATCCCACCCACCCTACCCCACTCTTCTTCTTTTTTAAATGGAACATATGACATGTAGGAATTTAGGCCAGGCCAATTATTTTCATTTCTTGTTATGCATTTGAACACAAACCTCTATTGTTCTCCTGAGGTTAAAAAGGGAAAGTTGAAGTTGTCGTTGATGCTTGATGTAAGATTAACAGGTGTCTTGGGTATTTAATTGGAACACATTTTTCATCACCATGCTGTTCATGAGACACTAAATATTAGGGATATGTTATCCATCTCAAGTATTATGAATCTAAATCTTCTGGTCTTACCTTTGGACTTCTTATCACTTGGGGAGGAAATAAATATTTAACCTTACTGTCACACCAACTCGGGGACAAACCATTCTATCCAACCTGCAGCTCAGTGTTTTACCTGATAAACAGGACTAGTAAATGGAACCACCTAAACTTTAGGAAGGGTTTTGTCCCTAGATCTTCCATACTTTTCCTGAAATGAAAGAGAAAGGTGCCAGGCAAACATGCAACCTTTACACAAGCCTGAAAACTCCTGGACAAAAAACACAGAATGCTGTTCTTCCATTGGACTCTTCCAATTCTTGTGTGCTGCTCAACCATGCAATTAGCTAACATTATGTGGGTGTTCTTGAGGCTTTTCAGTCATTTCCAAATGTATTGCACACACTTTTGGTTAATCTGACCACAGCTGCTTCCTAAGCAGATTTCTTCAGTGCCCTGAATGATCCAAACACCACTGAAAGTCCATGAAAGATGCCTATTGTCTTCAAAAGGGACCTACATCAGACCCAATATGTCCCAAAATTAATGAACTAGCAAAGAGCCTGCCTTCCATAATCCACAAAACTCAACAACTCAATTAGCCACTTTCAGACCCATAAATGTGGGGAAGATTTTTGTCCACTCCAGAATGCTTACAATGTTTTGGTTGCTATGTACATATACCTCTAGAGCTGTGGATTTAAAAAAGAGAGTTTAAAAACTGGTGCTCCTGCATGCATATAAATGCCATCAGGCACTAGAAAGCAGTGTGACAATGGACAAGAAAGCAAGATTTCAAAATAATTTGAGTAGAGTCCTAGCTGAGGAATCTGGACTGGTGACTGGCATATATTGTGAAGTACAGAAGCCTCAACAAATGTTCAGGACTTAAATACAAGATGAATAAGAAAGAAACAAAACAAAGCAGGAAAAATTGGTTCCAAACTAAGCTTTCCCTATCTGGCTTTCAAATGATGAACATAAATATGTGGAGATATGTTTTTAATTTGCAGATCATATTTTGAGGGCAGTATTGAGAATCTTTTTATGGAAACAAATGAAAAGTAAGGAAATGGAAAAGTCTTTGATCAATGAGTTCACAGAGCTGCATAGGAGTCTACAAGGGATAACAGGAAAAATGGGAAATATTTTGGACCCTGATCACTGGAATCAACCTCCAAAATCTATTGCTTGCTGTGAGGCTGACTCTTATTCTAGTTTCCTGTCTTTTAGAAGCCTGATCTATTTGGCAGATGAATTCGATAGTAGCAATGATTGTATCACTGAATACATCGGTGAGAAATTCTATTTTAAAGCAATTTTTAATAATACCTGCAAACATAAAAACTACAAAGCTAGAGGGTGGCGGTGGCAGGGAATTCTAACCATTTTGTACAAGCTGTTGCACTTTTCTATTTGCAGGCAATTATTAATATAGGGATTTTCAAGGATGATTTCATAAGCTGTGGTCAAGAACTTCCATCAGGGTTAACAACATATACGTCACCTATAAAGACATTGTGGCTCTTACAGTACACAACAAGCAAAGCAACCCAGTAATGTCTCTGGGAGTGCCTAAGGCTCTGTGTAGGAGGAGGTCTGGAAAAGCATGATTTTTTTGCTTGTTGCATGTTGCATCCCTGCTTTTAGTGAAGTCTCCCTTTGTATGAGAACCTGTCCATGCAGTAAAAATGCTATAGAGACTATCACACTCAGAGGTGGGTTTCAAAATGTTTTATTACTGGTTCTGTGGGTGTGGCTTGGTGGGCATGGCTTGATGGGCGTGACAAGGGAAGGATACTGCAAAATCCTCATTCCCTTCCCACTCCCGGGGAAGGTTACTTCAAAATCCCCATTCCCTCCCCACCCCACTAACCTGCTCTGGGAAGGAATCAAACTCCCCCCTCTACATTTCCTCAAATAAAATATTACTCATAAAAAAGGACTCCCAGAAAAGCAAGGAAAAATCAAACTGCTAACAAAGGAACCTGACTGAGGCTCATTCCACATTCCTGCCAGCTGCATAAAGGAAACTTTGTAAGAAGAAAACAGCTACCTGTGCTTAGAGATAATTAGTGGTGGGTTGCTCCTGGTTCTCTCCGGTTCTTGCGAACTGGTAGTAAAAGCGGCATGAGACTCCACCCACCCGCCCTGATGTCATATTTGGCAATCTATGCATGCCCAGAAGCTTTTGCATATGTGCAGAAGTGCGTGCGTGCTCCCATTACGAACCAGTAGTAAAGGTAAAAAGAACCCACCCTTGGAGATAATAGAAAGTGGAAGCCGGAAGTTCGGCTCCATTTACAAGCAGACAGAAAACTTGTTCAAGACAGGATATTTCACAATGGAAATTGCCCAAATCTTTTATAGAAACACAAAGCTCATGTTGCACAAACCCCAAAACTTCAAAAACATAGAACCATATAAGAATCCCTCCTCTTATCCAGTTTGTTGTTCAGCTGACCCAGAAACGAACTGCTGAATGTCACTTCGCTTCTGCAATTAAAAACCTCCTTCCAGCAGCTGCTTCTTGGCTTGTCAATTTAAAGTGACGATGTCTTGTTTTTTTCTTTTCATCTTCTTTGCCTAGCAATCTCCCGGCTGAAAAGCGAGCCCTGATTTTTTTCCTTCTAGCTGATCAGCTGGGAGACTGGGAGGCAGCGAATAGATTGGGGGTGGGACCAGGCAGAGGTGGTATTTACTGGTTCTCCAAACTAGTCAAAATTTCCACTACCGGAAATTTTCGCAAGAACTGGTCTGAACCGGTTGAAACCCACCTCTGATCACACTACAGTATGTGATTATATGTTTCCCTATTACCCTTGATTTATTTATTTATTTACATTTATATCCCGCCCTTCTCCGAAGACTCAGGGCGGCTTACATTGTGTAAGGCAATAGTCTCATTCTATTTGTATATTTATATACAAAGTCAACTTATTGCCCCCACAACAATCTGGGTCCTCATTTTACCTACCTTATAAAGGATGGAAGGCTGAGTCAACCTTGACTGATCAGCCTTGACTGATTTCTTTTGATTTTATGGAAGCTGTCCATAAAATCAGAGCTGTCACCTCTGATTTTCTGGATATTATAGCTTATAAAGTTTTCTTAACGTACTAATAGATGGAGAATTTGGTTCTTAGTACTCAAATAATTACATTTTATTAATAGGCTAATGTTAACATCTTATTTTTTTAATGTTATTATTATTTTTTTTAGTAAGTTAAGGACTGCACTTAAGCTCTTTTTACACACATATATTTTACCTTTTCCTTTGGTATTTAATTTCCTTGGTACGTTATAATTTTAGATTTGTATAAAACATTGCTTAGTGGCCACAATAAACTTGAACGTAGGAAGGATGAAACTGTTGCCAGACACCCTTGGCTACAGAGAAGGTGCTATAAGCCAGTGAGCGGTTAGCAGCTTGCAAAGGAAATATGGTTAGCAACTTGCGAGGGACAATATTATGATGAAATTAAAAAGTGGGTAAATTCTTCCTGCTCACAAAGAGGATTTTTTTTTTTTTTTGCCATGGGTGTCTATGATAAGTTCTTCCTTTCTGAGAATACAAAGCTAACAAATACTCCCAGCAATGTTCATTTGACTTCCTTGTGTTAGCCATCAAGTATAGTGAATACTTGATGATGCGGTGGCTCAGTGGCTAAGACTCTGAGCTTGTTGATCAAAAGGTCGGCAGTTCAGTGGTCCAAATCCCTAATGCCAAGTAATGGGGTGAGCTCCAATTACTTGTCCCAGCTTCTGCCAACCTAGCAGTTCAAAAGCACGTAAAAAATGCAAGTAGAAAAATAGGGACCACTTTGGTGGGAAGGTAACAGCGTTCTGCGTGCGCTTTTGGTGTTTAGTCATGTCGGCCACATGACCACAGAGACGTCTTCGGACAGCCCTGGCTTTTTAGCTTTGAAACGGAAATGAGCACTGCCCCCTAGAGTTGGGAATGACTAGCACATATGTGTGACGGGAACCTTTACCTTTTTTTATAGTGAATGATCCTTAGACTAACTATTATGATTGAAGGAAGGATATTTCTCCATACCAACATCTTTGATATTTCTTCTTGACTATCTTTTTCCTAGACCAAAAGGAAAAATGGCAGAGGTGTGCCAGATTTCTGGTAATGTTGGGTTCTCTTCCATGCACTCATCTTATAGCTTTATTGTGGGACTATCAGCAGTATTCCAAATTTAGCTTATAGAATAGTGCCATAGGCGTTACCAACATTTTAGTTGCCAACTTCTTAATAGTATGCAACCAATTTTTTAAAATTTCCTTTATGAAGTTGAGTTGAGTGGATCCTCCTTTGGGTTTCTTATTCATCATAGATGAAAATTTCCTCTTTTTGATTTACCAGCATCCATTCTGACCCATCTAACTTAAAAATGATTAGAATTCCTTTTTTTAATTATTATTTTCCCTATTGGCAAAACCAAGACCTCTGTAGGAATTTTGAGGGTAGCTAGAAGAATGTAGACTGGGCTTGCTGGAATTCTAATTGTATTTGCACAGCAAAAGCCATCTGAGTTTTGTCTTTCAAAATAAGGGAAGGGCTAACCAAACAGAAAGGCAACCTTCTGGCTAAAACAAAACAAGACATGTAAGAGAAAAACCCATCTACCATGTGTTCCATTTCTTTACAAGGCAAGAATAAAAGAAGTCTGTCTTGCTTTTGGTTACATACATCTGGGCTGGGTCCTTCTCTAGTTTTTTTTTATAATGTCATCTAGTTAGAATGTGAATAAATGTATACTAACTTCCTTTCTTTACTGCATTTAAAAATAAAATTATACCTATAATATTTCAATACTACCTGGAAGAAGTGACTAGACTACTCATTTTCAGGGGGAAAACTTGGCATTCATATGTAACTGGGCAGAAAGGCAAGATATACATTGACTAAATAATATGTTTCCTTTGAAAATTTCCCAAAGAGTTTTGCATTTCATAACGGATGAGCATTTTCCAACCTCAGTCTTACAGTTATAAAATAGAAATGGCAGCACTTTGCTTCCAGTGCTTGTTCTGGTAGTAAAGTGTTATTTCACCTAGTATATTTTTTAAAATTTTGCTCTCAGGGTAAAATCTCTCAGAGAAGCTAACAAATGGAAATATAATCAGAGCAAAACAAAACAAAAGTCTCATCAAACAGAATAAAAAGACAAAAGATGCATTCTATTAAGGCCTAATCTTATATGGGATGATTTTAGAAGATCATCCAAAACAGAAGGCGAGATGGAGATAGACACGGAAATGGAGATGAACATAGAAATAGAGATGGAGATGGAGAGATGCAGGTATAGGTGCATATAAATTGGAGCAACATGTTTAAGTATCCACTTCCTCTCTGGTCCTAATCCCTATCTGCTTTTTACTTATTTCAGAAAAACTAAACACAAAATTGAATTTGCAATTTCCAACAAGTACTAGAAAGTTGATCCTGATTACCACCTTTTTTATTTTTTAATTCAGGGACCCTCATAAAAAAACTAGGAATGGTTTTATTTTCTAGTTGGATGATACAAAGAAAATTGTGCTGAAAAAGCTTTGCTGGCTGAGGGACTCTGGGAGTTGAAGTCCACAAGTCTTAAAGGGACCAAGGTTGGAGATCCCTGCCCTATTGACCTTCCAAAAAACACTGAAGAAGTAATTTTGCCATATGTTTGGGAATCTGGTTGTGACTGGAAGTGTACTAGGTGGTTGTATTGATGTAAGGATTGTAAATGCTGTTGACTATGTTTTTTTGGAGTGGGGGTGGCTCTAATCTGGTTTTATCGTTTATTTATATTGTGTTTGCCATATTTTGTTGTGGTTACCATATTTTGCAAACTGTTCAGTCACTTATGTGAAATGGGTGGCTTTATAAATTGAATAAATAAATGAAATATAGGTGGCCAACAAAGCCACTTGAACTTCCAAACACATGGCTATGCCTGGCAGAAATAAATTGAATGGAAAGAGAAATGTATAAATAACATTTACAAAACATTATTTACAAAACATTATTGATGTTAAATCATTATTCACTTGCCATTTTGTTGGTAGAAGAATGCCATGGGAATTTCAGTATTGTCTCACTATGAATGTCCTCCCTCCCCAAGCCAAGATCTTATGAAGCATGTTAATTCTTCACATTCCAGAACTGATAGCAGGTAGGTATCAGGGACATGACCATTGAAGTAAAGACAAGGATAGAGAAAGCTCAAACAGCAGGCTTCAAAATGAAAAAAAGCTCTTCCCAGGAGTAAAAGATCATCTGTAATATATATTATTTCTCCTATAGCAGGGGTCTGCAAACTTAGCTCTTTTAAGACTTGTGGACTTCAACTTCCAGAGTTGAAGCTGGCTTAGGAACTTTGGGAGTTGAAGTCCACAAGTCTTAAAAGAGCCAAGTTTGCAGACCCTTGTCCTATAGCATTATATTAATTTAATCTACCATAACCCAGGATTGAGCCTTTTCTCTCTAGTTCTTCATAATTCCAGCCTAATTCTTGCTTCAATGAGACTTCATTAACAACTTGCCCACTCCTTGAAATATTACAGAAGAATGCAAGCCACATGGGTGTAGGTTGCAGCACCAGCACTTTCTAAGCCAAAACCAGAGTCAAATGTCTGAGTGACAGAGAACTACCTGGTTTGTTTAATTTTTGGCACAGAGAACTTTCACAAGCCTTGTACCAAATGAGAGGAAGCACATGCCAAGGTTAGGCCAAGAACACATTCAAACCGCTCTGCCATTTTTAGTTAGGGTAGGATTTCAAAGTGTTCTATGGGAACTGTGTGTATTCCAAAGAGACAACTTCAGAGAGTCCAGTGGACTTCAGTTTTAAAAAAAAACACTAAAGATGCATCCTCTGTGGCCGACTTTAGCCACAAATGTTTATAGGCATAAGGTCAGAAAGAAAATGTCTTGAAGAGTAGAGATTCATGCCACTGCTGGGACAGGAAGAAAATCCCCAAATGGTGAACCACAGAACTAGATGGGTGGGCCGCTTGCTCCTGGAGCAAAAGTATGCCAGTGGGGACTTGAGGCAGAATCTACACATTAGGTAACAGTACTGGGCTGATTTATATCTACCCACATTGGGGGAAATTGCCCCAGTGACTGATATATTCAACCATGGGAATGAAGCACTTTAAAACTGCCTGCTGCTAGCCTTAGCCATTTTATAGGAGACTAGGAAGATTTCCACAGGTTAGTGGTTTATAGCATCACTCAGTTCTTGTCAAAGAACTGACAAAGTGAAATAAATCTGTTCTTATTAACATGGCTATATGAGGATATCAATGACTAGTGTAGACATGATTATTGTCTCCTCGTAAGCTCGACTACATTTTCTTGATTGGTTGGACACTATTCTCATTGTGCTGAAAGCCAGACTTGGAAAGCAACATACGAAGGTTATCCTTTAGCAGAGTGATGACCTTTTCATTGCCATTCTATGAGATAAAATCAAGAGAGTCAGGGATGCTATTCAGCAGGTTCTGACAGGTTCTGGAGAACCGGCAGCGGAAATTTTGAGAAGTTCGGAGAACCAGCAAATACCATCTCTGGCTGGTCCCAGAGTGGGGTGGGAATGGAGATTCTGCAGTATCCTTCCCCTGCCGCGCCTACTAAGCCACACCACACCCACAGAACTGGTAGCAACAAAATTTGAATTCCACCATGGAAAAGGGTATATTTCACACTAGAAGAGAGATGAAACAAGTTTTGGGACATCCCCTTTTCAGAAAGATGCAAGAGGATAAAGCCCTAGTTTTTCTTACCTTTTACAAAATGCTGTTTTTTCTTATCCACATTGAAAGGAAACTGCCTATGCTCATATTATCTTAGCGATGCAGATGTTACACTATCCAAGCCCTTTTCACAAGGAAGGGCTTATCCTATTATCCTATTATCCTATGTTAGTGCCACTTTATAATGCCTTGGTAAGGCCACACTTGGAATATTGCATCCAGTTTTGGTCGCCACGATGTAAAAAAGATGTTGAGACTCTAGAAAGAGTGCAGAGAAGAGCAACAAAGATGATTAGGGGACTGGAGGCTAAAACATATGAAGAACGGTTGCAGGAACTGGGTATGTCTAGTTTAATAAAAAGAAGGACTAGGGGAGACATGATAGCAGTGTTCCAATATCTCAGGGGTTGCCACAAAGAAGAGGGAGTCGGGCTGTTCTCCAAAGCACCTGAGGGTAGAACAAGAAGCAATGGGTGGAAACTGATCAAGGAAAGAAGCAATTAGAACTAAGGAGAAATTTCCTGACAGTTAGAACAATTAATAAGCGGAACGACTTGCCTGCAGAAGTTGTGAATGCTCCAACACCGGAAATTTTTAAGAAAATGTTGGATAACCATCTGACTGAGATGGTGTAGGGTTTCCTGCCTGGGCAGGGGGTTGGACTAGAAGGCCTTCAAGGTCCCTTCCAACTCTGTTGTTATCTTATCTTATATTACATTATTATATGGCCCAGTTTATGTACTAGGCTATATATAAGTTATAACGTGATCCAGTTTGGTTTTGACTTAGGCTATTGTGTGACCCAACCAGTGGTGGGTTTCAAATTTTTTTACCACCAGTTCTGTGGGTGTGGCTTGGTGGGCGTGGCAGGTAAAGGATTTTGTAAAATCTCCATTCCCACCCCACTCCAGGGGAAGGATACTGCAAAACCTCCATTCCTTCCCCAATCCAGGGGAAAGTTACTGCAAAAATCCTCATTTCCTCCCAATCAGCTGGGAATTGGGAGGCAGAGAATAGATGGCAGCGGGGCCAGCAGGAATTTTTACTACCAGTTCTCCGAACTACTCAAAATTTCTGCTACCAGCTCTCTAGAACTGGTCAGAACCTGTTGAAACCCACCTCCGGACCCAATAGTTGTGGCTTACAATTCATTGCTTAAGATTTAGGGTTTGTTGTGCAAACTTGGCCAATTATGGCTTATTCAACAAACTATGGTTAAGGAAAATTTGTTTCCAAGTGCCCTTGTACATCTGCCATTTGTGTGCTTACCTTCTAGTTTTAAAGGGTTTAAGGAATTCTACTGGGAAAGAAATAAGCACAAATGAGAAAGGGGTTGTGCTCATGGTCACAACAGAGCCGAAGCACTTCTGCCAGATTTTTGAAGCATATGCTGGTCTTCTATGTACTGTGCACGAGTGATCTGACCTGTCATTGCCCAACTCTACCTAGAAACAAAGAGGCTGGGATGCATTTCAGGTGCTATATTTCCGCCACTGGGAGTGATTCATTTCACTCGAGCTAAAATTTGGCAAAGGTTCAATGGATACAGGTTTGCATTCTGCGGAGACAATTTCAATCATTTCTATATAGTCCAGAAAAGAAAAGGAAGAAAGGTTTTAGAGTTAGAGCAGTCACTGTATATTTAATCCCCCTCCTCCTGCCCCTTTTCAAAGTAAAGGCTCAAAACTAGCTGACCTTGCATTCATGCTGTTTGGTTTCACTTACTTTGTATTCCTAAAGTGGAAAGGTTGGATTAACTAACCTCCATATAATGTGGAACTGGAGTGGAAGGGGTGTGTGTGTGCAGGGGAAGGTTTAGGCTGAAGAGGTGATTTACATGCTGCCAGAATCTTATGCTTGCCAAGCACAGATTGCTTGCACTCAGCTATGCACAGTAAAATGAATAAGAGTTGGGAGGAAAGGGACAGGGAACCTTGGGGGAAATTCTTTGCACACCACTTTGGCATTTGGTTGCAAAGTTCAATTTATTCCCAAGACATTAAAGTTTCATTAGACAGGATTTCTTTCTCTTTCTTTCTTTCTTTCTTTCTTTCTTTCTTTCTTTCTTTCTTTCTTTCTTTCTTTCTTTCTTTCTTTCTTTCTTTCTGTCTTTCTTTTTCTTTCTTTCTTTTTTTCTTTCTCTCTCTCTCTCTCTCTTTCATTCTTTCTCTCTCCTTCCTTCATTCCATCCTTCTCTCTTTTTCACTCTTTTCTTTCTTTCTGTTTCTTTCTTTCTTTCTTTCTTTCTTTTCCTTTCTTTGTCTTTCCCCTCTATTTCTCTTTCTCCCTCTCCCTCTCTCATTTTCTTTCTTTCTTTTCTTTTCTCTTTCTCTCTTTCATTCTTTCTCTCTCCTTCCTTCATTCCTTCTTTCTCTCTCCTTCCTTTCTTCCTTCTCTCTTTTTTACTCTTTTTTTCTTTCTGTCTCTTTTTTCTTTCTTTCTTTCTCTTTCTCCTTTGTCTTTCCCCCTCTATTTCTTTCTTTCTTCCTTTCTTTTGTCTGTTTTCTTTCTTTCTTTCTCTTTCTTTCTTTCTTTCTTTTTCTCTCTCTCTCTCTCTCTCTCTCTCTCTCTCTCTCTCTCTCTCTCTCTTTCTTATTACTACTTCTTAAAAATTCAGAAGACTTCTTTATCTTCTTTCAAAGTGTTTCTTTCTGCGGACCTTTCCAGATGATGAATAAAAATGCATTTATCAATTGTTTGGCATGGTTTTATTGTCCTGGATGCTACTTTAGATCTGATAATCACAGTAATCAATGTCCTAGAGAAACAAGCAAGTCATCTTCCCATCTATTCTTAGCAATTGCATATCCCATCTTGGGTGCTCATAAAAATACAGTAGTCCACAAAGTAAAGTTTCCCATTGGTAGACACTCTTACCTTGTACTTTGGTTCCTCCTCCTCTCCCCCCAAACAGGTCTTCACAGGTAACTGTGAAGAGGGATGCTTTGCAATACTCAGGTTTCTCCTCGCTGCCACAATTGGTTTTGAGGTGGAAATGGTGGCTATATATAATTAGTAATCACTGTAGATGAAGGAAGTCCCACCTGGTTTGAAGTTCTGCTTCAACTTTAGATCTTTAAAAATGAGCAGGTAAAATGTGAGAAGTCCCTATGATATCCTGGACATTGCCTTAAAGATCATCACCAATTCTGTAAATTGAACCTAGAAACCAACAGATAACTAGTGTTGCCAGTGCCAGAAACCATTGCCAACCTTCTTACTACCTCGATCTGAACTTGTTGAAGTTTCTCAAAGTATTTCAAATGTAGCCTCAAACACAACTCTGGGATAATTAGATTAGATGTAATTAAGGTATTTAACATAACAGCACAGTAAGGCACTGATAAGAAGAGAGGCATTTGGCATGTCCACTTCAGATGGGCCATGAACAAAGGTAGAGCTGGTCACAGCCTTCACCTGCACTACCCAGTGGTGCAATAGTTAAGATCAGAGATGGTTTTCAGCAGGTTCTGACCAGTTCTGGAGAACTAGTAGTAAAAATTCTGACTGGTCCCGCCCCCATCTATTCTCTGCCTCCCAAGTCCCAGCTGATCAGGAGGAAATGGGGATTTTTGCAGTAACCTTCCCCTGGATTGGGGAGGGAATGGAGATTTTACAGTATCCTTCCTCTGCCACCCACCAAGCCATGCCCACCAAGCCATGCCACACCCACCAAGCCACACCCACAGAACCGGTAGTAAAAAATTTTGAAATCCACCACTGGTTAAGACAATAATATAATATTTAATCCTACTTAAAAAAAGACAAAAGCCATATAGACATGTATTTTATAAAATTGTTAGGAATAGTACACATTTAGAAACAATGCATAAGAACTATGGTTTGCACAGATACAGTATGCTTTGCCTTACTCCCTACACTGAATGTTGATGGGTTATTTTTGGACCTTTTCATCTATAGACATAGTATCTAGATCTTCATCTATATAGGGTTTTTTTTCCCAACTTCCATTAGCAGAAAGAAGATTAACAAGAATAGTTCTAATACGACTGGGGATGTGCTTCCAAAAATTAATTCAATGAATATTGTAAGTGTCCACAAGGTATGGTAAACAAGAAACAAAATGGTGGCCAGAATGCTTCAATCAAAGCTCTGTTTTTTATGTGTGTGACTATCATCTTTTTTAGTCACATCCTGCAGACAACCCTGCTGAATACAGTTAATAATAATCAGTGGCAGTTATTTAGGCGAATGCTTTCAACACATCTGAGAGTCAAGACCCACTTTTTAAAAAAATAATTTTAAAAGAGGCATGTTTCAGTCTAAGACCCTGAGATTTCATCTTTAGCTTAGGATACATAAAAGAAAGGATTATCTTCTTGAAGAAAATGCTCAGAGCCTTTAAGCTTCCATTAGCTGCAAATCTTGGGGAGCATCTTGATTGGAAAAGGCAACAACTCATTCAGGAGTATATTGGAAAGTCTGCTGAGAATGTAATTTTTCTCCTATATCCTCCTATTAAAGTCATGGAAACAATGAACAAAAGGATTGGTTGCCTAGGGAAGAGACTGAAGGAAGGAAAAAAGTCAGATCTCCAAAAAGACCTGCTGAGTGGGCATAGTCCCTAAATCAGCCAAAAAAGTATGCTGGCATAAAGTATACTGCTCTAATTACAGAGCTCTGTACTGCCAAAGTAATGAAGCTGGTGTACATTCTATCTTCACTTACTTACTGTGACCTATGTTAATGAGAGGGATTGTTTTAATGTGAGGCAAATTAAGGAAAGCAACTATTGATTTTTCTCAGCCTCATTTTCCTCCACCATCACCCTTTTAAACTTTGTCGTTACTCTTCCTGACATGGGGTGGGTGATTTTCAGTCTATGTTCTCATTATTATAGTTATTATTATGGTTATGGTATTATGGTTAAAAGTACCACCATGCAAACACCTCATTGGCTGAAGCAACAGAAAATGCAATGATGCACTCAGTTATGACAGAATTGGCAGAACTGATTTTATTTCCCAGTTTAGACCAACTTTCTCTGCAGTACAAGACTAGCATTTTCCCAAGAAACCCCCAATCCTGCTTCTTAAAGTACAGTCTAGCACTCTTTCAAACGAGTGTGTTAAATCCGTATTTATAAAGAGTATATGTAAGATGCTCTGAACAGTGCAGGTAAATGCATTTGGCAGGCAGATATCTCTGTGGAAGACAGGCTAAAATAGCCATGGAGGCTACTTCCCAATTGGGGAGCCATGAAGGGGTCATGAACAGATGAGTATAAAGTGGCAGTAGAACTTGGGTGACAGACCTCACTATTGACTGTGTCAGAAGCCATGTTGCTGATGAAGCATCCTAAATCTTAACCACAGCCAAAGCAGTGTTGGGAAAGAAGATACTATCTTAAAACTCAGTCAGCTCTCAGTTGTATGAGACAAATGCACCATCATGAGAATATGACAATAATAGTTACCAAATGGTGTTTGTGATTTGGGGGACATGAGAATTGCAGGTAATTCTTGACTTATAACCATTAGTTTAATGACTGAAGTTACATACACAAAAAAGTGACATGACCATTTTGTAAGTGACACAACTATTGCAGCATCCCCAAAAATCAAAATTTGGATGCTTGGCAAGTGGCATGTATTTATGACATTTGCAGTGTCCGCGGGTCATGTGCAACTTTTTGCAAACTTCTGACAAGCAAAGTCAGATTCACTTAACAACCATGTTACTAACTTAACAACTGCAGTGATTCACTTAACAACTCTGACAGGAAAAGTCATAAAATAGGGCAAAACTCGCTTAACAACTGTCTTACTTGCAAAATTTCTAGCAACAGAAATTTGGGGCTCAATTGTCATTGTACATCAAAGACTACTCCATGGACGGAAACAAGTTTCTTTCCTGGGCTATTTGTTTATTTTTTATTTATTTATTTATTTTGTCACAACAATATATATAAGCATCACACAACAAGATTATATAGTATATAAACATATATATGAGGAAATATTAGGAGTATAAGCATATATATATATATATAAGAAGAAGAAAAAAAGAAAAACAATAGGACAGGAACGGTAGGCATGTTTGTGCTCTTATGCACGCCCCTTATGGTCCTCTTAGGAATGGGGTGAGGTCAATAGTAGAAAGTTTTTGGTTAAAGCTTTTGGGATTATGGGAAGAGACCACAGAGTCAGGTAAAGTGTTCCAAGCACTGATGATTCTGTTACAGAAGTCATATTTTCTGCAATCTAGATTAAAGCGGTTAACATGAAGTTTAAATCTATTGGCTGCTCTTGTATTATTGCAATTAAAGCTGAAGTAGTCTTTAACAGGAAGGACATTACAATAGATGATTCTATGAGTTAAACTTAGGTCTTGTCGAAGGCGACGGAGTTCTAAATTTTCTAAGCCTAGGATTTCAAGTCTGATGGGATAAAGTATTTTGTTGTTTTCAGATCTTTTGGTTGCAAAAAACCTGGATAACTACTAAATGGCAGCAAAGAAATACAGAAAACTTGAAAGAGAAAACTTCCCTAAGATCATACCACATTAGTATGTTTTGCTTTAAATGAGGCATGCTTTAACATTTGTATTTTTATCATTGTTTAGGATTGTTGGTTTTATTACTGGTGGTTTTATTTTAAATGGAATTATATGTAAACTGTTGGAAGGGTAGAAATCAGAGAGAGAGGGAGGGAGGGAGGGAGGGAAGGTGAAAAAAAAAAAAAGAGAGAGAGAGAGAGAGAGAGATGGACAAAGACAGGCAGACAGACAGATAGATATATAGAGTAATAGATTCCGTATTACTGTTATGGAATTAATGATTAGAGAAAAAAAATCTTGTCCATCTTATCCAAGGAACTAAAGACAAGAGATGATATGCAAACTAAGGGTTTTTTCGCTTGCACCTTACTGTTTTGGTGATTACCTTAAAAACCGTAGCTGATATTTTAATTTATTTTTTCCAGTCCCTATTATATATTCAGAGTCTTGTGCTTGTCAGTTCTGTATTGTACATCCAAGTTTTCCTAAAAACCAGGGAGCTTCCCTGTTCGTCTGGAACATCGAGTAATGCCCATGATGAGCAACCCCTCTAGAAAAGTAGGATACCATCCAACATGGCCTTTACACCCCGTTTAGCTACCTGTTGCAGGTTAGTTAGACATTGTGAATGCAGAATTGCTGTGCAGAAATCAAGTGTCTAGTTTGAGCACATTAAGAAAACACTTCAAAGATATTTATGCTAGCACAGGCCTCAGAAAGCTTACATTCCATTTTTATATTGGATTTTTTGTCTCCTTATTAGTACTGGATGGGTCTTTTGTTTTATTTTTATGCACTGGATGATGCAGTTAGCTCATTATGAAATGCCGTGACAAATAATATAGGCATCCCACTTACAAACTGCTATAGGAAGTTATGAGCTATCATCGAAAAATCTTTTAATCTTTTCTTTCAATTTATCACCAGCCTTGGTATTAAGATCTCTGTAAATGACATTTAACTCTTTCTGGTAATGAAGGTGGATATCTTAAAAAGCAGTGTTCAACTTTTGATTTTCTGTTTTGCTCTAGTTCAGATCCTCTCGTGACTAGGAAACAAGAGATCTTGCCCATATGAAAATAAAACTAGCAACTTATGTCTCTCAAGATTACATAAATAAGTCTCATCTGGTTATAATTAACATTCTAATAAATATATTCCCTCCCCCCTCAAATATCAGCATCATTAATCAGCAGTCATGTTGCGACAGCATCTAAGAGCCGTGGTGACGCAGTGATTGGAATGCAGTACTGCAGGCTACTTCTGCTGACTTGCAGTTTGGCAGTTCAAGTCTCACTGGCTCAAAGTTGACTCAGCTTTCCAGCCTTCTGAGTTCAGTAAAATGGGGACCCAGATTGTTGGGGGTAATATGCTGACTCGGTAAACTGCTTAGAGAGGGCTGTAAAGCACCATGGAACAACATATAAGTCTAAATGCTATTACTATCTAGAAATCAATCATATCAATATATCCCTCTAACATGATAACACAATAGACTAATCTTTCTTGAAGATCACCTCTAAATGTTGACATCTTACTCTCATTCCCACACCATTGCTGAGGCCAGCTGATATGAGTTTTTCAGATCCCCAGTGGATTTTGTGTTTTCCATCTTTTTCCCTGACAATCCTTCCTACATGCATGAGTTTGTATTACAGTACTTTGATGGCGACAGAGCTGATGGCAAGGCAGGGGTTGGCATGTGTCCTACCTAGTGTAGATCAGTGGTGGGTTGCTACCGGTTTGCCCTGGTTTGGGCGAAATGGTAGTAGCGGTGGCAGGAAGCTCTGCCCACCTGCCCAGATGCCATCAAATACACTTTGTGCATGCGCAGAAATGGTGTATGGGCAAGTGAAGCAAGCATGCACGTGCGCACCAGTAGCAAAGGTAAGTAACCCACCACTGGTGTAGATGTGGTCCTTTCCCCTCTGGTCACCTGTGGTGGATTGTGCTGTCTGCCAGATTCAGCAGCGCATTTGGCTATGTCACCTTGCGAATCATACTCTCCCATCCCTTGCATGGCCTGTGGCTAATTATGAAGGCAATTTTCAGGGGTAGGGGCTTCCTATTAAAAGAGGAGGAAAGAGCATTTTTTACAGGACGAGGTCACAAATGGACATTTCTTTACAGCAGCGAAAGGAAAAGCCATAATCTGAATGGAACGTGTGGCTGGAAGTGTTTTCCCACTTCAAATATTGTTATTTTTGATGTATGTTCGATGTGTCAAGAGCCAGTATGGCGTTAACACTTATGGTGCTAGACTAGGAGGAGGCAACGCCAAATTCTCGTCCTCCCTTATGCAATGGAAGCCAGCTGGGCAACCTTGAGCAAGTCATTTCCTCTCAGCCCTAATTAGTGTCAGGCTTTGCAACAAGCTGGCTGAAAAATAAAACTTATTTTATCATGCACTGATAACTTCAAGATAAGAACTACAACAATCTCCACAAGCAAACCCCACAAGTGAGACAAACACTAAAAACAATAACATCTTCCATGAAGCCTACTGGCAATTAAAACACACACACACACCCCATTATAACATAATCAAAGCCTTTCACATTTAGAGTTAGCTTCCAAAATCTGCTTGAAAAGAATAGAAATCAATCTTACAAAGAGGATTCCCTTGAAAAATATATTGTGTGTCATACAGCAAGTACAAATAAAGAACATCCTTCTTCCTCATCTGTCTAAATTCTGATAAAACCAAGTTCAAAACCAGGTCTCTGGTGTAGGGAAGGGAGAGGAAGAAAATCTTTACCAAACCTTGAATCAAGGCCATTTAAGGCTTTAAATTAAAAGGAATAGCATACAGAAACAATTTGGGAACTAGTATTGTACTTGCCATTCAGATATAACTGACAGATGTAACATTCACCTGTGGGCTATACCTGTCTGAACTTTTCAAGAACTTCAGGAAAAACTTTCCAGATCCACATATGTTGGTAGTTAGGAACTAAACATATGCTACTGTTTATGTTCTATAGTGGCATAAACACATTAGCAATTGTAATCATGTGGGCTTTGAAGAAGGCCCAAATATAGCTTTAAATCAGATCATATGCATTGCCTGTTTTACCCATAAGTGCATGCAATTGAATGAACTAATAATTGAGGGTGGAGATTGTGTACAAAAACTATTAATTAGCTATATTATCTCCTGGATTTGGCAACTACTTGTCATAAGAAAAGCATATTGTCTCATGGTACATTTTTGGAACATAAACATATGTTTCAGCACTCATCAAATATTTTAATTGATATCCAGAAGCTCCCAAAGAATTTAGCAGGAAATGATAAGGTAAAGGTAAAGGTTCCCCTTGTACATATGTGCTACTCGTTCCTGACTCTAGGGGGCGGTGCTCATCTCCGTTTCAAAGCCGAAGAGCCAGCGCTGTCTGAAGACGTCTCCATGGTCATGTGACCAGCATGACTATAAATGCCAAAGGTGCACGGAACGCTGTTACCTTCCCACCAAAGATGGTCCCTATTTTTCTACTTGCACTTTTTACGTGCTTTCGAACTGCTAGGTTGGCAGAAGCTGGGACAAGTAATGGGAGCTCACCCCGTTACGCGGCACTAGGGATTTGAACTGCTGAACTGCTGACCTTTCGATCAACAAGCTCAGCGTCTTAGCCACTAAGCCACTTTATAGCAGGAAATGATACAGTGATCCAAAGATGGCAAAAACAGTTATTTCCAACTGATGCATTTTTAATCATTGTTCCAATAAAAAAAAAACCTGGTTATCTGCTTCATTGCCAACCTGTCCATGTGGAATCAACAGCAAGTGCCAGCTGAGGTGTGTAAATATATACAGGGAATGCTTATTAAACTAGAGCTATTAAAGAGATGTCATGGATTTTTTTAAAAAAAATTATGCATGTATATACCCCAATACAAAATACTGCTACAGAATAATACAGGATTCAGGAAAGTCAGGCATTCAAATATTGGAGTGACAGAATTAGAAATAGAGATTGGATGGATAACATCAATATGCTCCAAACTTTGTAGCACTTCATTGTGTTGTACTGCATAATACAGGGGTGTCAAACTCATGACTCACGGGCCGGATGCATCACATGCTGGCCATGCCCACTCCCACTTTAGCTAAGGGGGAAAAGTTGCGATATGTCACATGACGCTGCCATGACGAAGCGAGTTGGACACCCCTGTACTATACAGTACAATATTTGATAGTATATATAGTTATGATATGTAGAGTAGGTGGCATGTAGGTGTGGAAATGAAAAGCTTTGATTTTTATGTGTTGAAATTGGTAGGGGCAGCAAATAAGGAAATTGAGAACCTCATCACAGAATGCAGAAGAATCTGCAGTAGTCACAGTTATACCATCCCAGAGAAGAGGTATTACTTGCCTCTTACCTCAAGGGCTTCTGAAATCTATTACTTTTTTCCTGTGCGGTAGCCAGTGGTGTCATTCTGATTATGCTAAATCCATGTACAAAATAAATAAATCTAGCTTCTCCAAAACCTAAAGTGACCAGATTTCAGCGATAGCAAAGCGGGTCACCATTGACCGGCGGGGGTGGGTGGGTGGCTGCACATGCGCGCTGAGTCTTGCCACCTGCCTGAAGGAGGAGGAGCGGCTGCTGCTTCTCCGCTCTTCCAGGCAGGGTCGGCTCTCCTCTCCTCTTGGCTCTTCCAGGAAGGCTCGGCTCTCCTCAGCTCTCCTCTTGGCTCTTCTCTTCCTTTTGGGTGAAGTTAAGCGGCATCTCTCCTCCCTCTCGCTCCCCCTTCTCCGCCACTCCCCCTCCTCCCCCTCCTCCTCTTGCATTGCCGCCTCCCATTTTCAGAATGGGAGTGAAACAAAAAAAAAATCGGGACTTTTTGGAATTGCCGCGGGACAAATTATTAAAAAGCGGTACTGTCCCGCCAAAAGCGGGACGTCTAGTCACTATACCAAAACCCAAAGTTCATCTCAAGGCCCACAGGCTGGATTCGGCCCGCAATGTGGTTGGATCCAGCCCACAGGATTATCCTGGTCTATCCAGTGCAAAGAAGAAAGATCGGGCCAGCCTGGCTTCGGTCCAATATACCCAATGCGAAGAGGAAACATGCCAGCAGTTTTGGGCGTGATGTCAAGTTGGCCATGCCCACCCAGTCGGCCACACCCACCCAGTTGGTCACACCTGGCCATTCTCCTGAGGTCAACCACACCCTGATGCGGCCCTCAATGAAACTGAGTTTGACACTCCTGATTTAACACAACACAACAAATTGCATTTTAAATTTTGCTTGCTAGGAAGCAACCCTATCCCTAACCCTATGCCTCTGACCCCGCCTGTCCCCCCCCCGGATCCCTTCTGCCTTACCTGGAACCAGTGTGATATCCATAAAGCCACGTGTCCTTTCAAAATTCACCTAAGCTCTTTCCTGCACACCTTGTATCATCCTGAGTTTTTGCTAGTAGAAATCATTAAAATGTTCCCATTCACTTTCAAGGATCAGTTTGTAGGCCTCTGTCCTTGAGATTTGGACTCCTATCTGAGCTTGACCACAGAGACTTCGGAAAATTTGTACATTGGCAAATGTGAAAACAGAGAACTATGAACCATTTAGAGGAATTGTTGACAATTTCCAGTCACTGCTAATTGCTCAGGGCTTACTTGGGCCTCAGCCATATCTATACCTTTGTGTCCTTAATCACTAAAAATCCTCTGGATAATTTGTCACACTTGGGACAGGGGATAATTTATGGCTTGCAGATGGGCTAGATTGTGGCTCACTTGGATAAATTTTACTTTAGGCCTAGTCCCACAGGCTTCACTTTTATAGCACAGTAAGATCCATTAAAATTATGACTTCCAAAATTCTGTTGCATTTTATACCTAGCATGAGATATTTATGACCCTTTCTGCTTAAGTGGACATTTCTAGAGATTTACTTTAGAAATAATTCAGGCAAATAGCTGAACAGTCAGAGGGACTGCCAATTTGTACACAAATGGAAGTGCTGTTAGAGAAGAAAAAATACTATCACAATACAGGTCTGAATGTATGTTGGCTTACAAATATGATACACAAAACCATTAAACATTTCATTGTGTTTAGAAAGCAATTTTCTAGAGTGTTGTACAAACAGCCAGGCAGTTTAACTAGACGAACCAATCTAATGGCCGATAAAAAAATTCAGCACCTTGGCTAAGTTTATTTTTCTTTCCCTCATTTTTTTCCATAAGATTGGAGACCAAGGATGAAATAAAGAAAATGTAGATAAAAAGAAAGAAAGAAAGAAAGAAAGAAAGAAAGAAAGAAAGAAAGAAAGAAAAAAAAAAGAAAGAAAGAAAGAAAGAAAGAAAGGTCTATCTAATGGAAAGATAGCATAAAGTTCATTTTAGAGTTTGTAATTCAGCATAAGTTATTATAGCAATCTTGAGTAATAAAAATATACTGAATAAGTTAAATTTCTAATGTCAATATAAGGGATAAATGTCTCATTTACAGATGACATCAATCCTCCATGGAACATTACAAGAAGGTTCATTATCGATGTAAAAGTCAGCTATGATCCAGTATGAATTCAAAGAAGCGATTCAGCTGAATTTGTTGATACGGTTTAATAAAAATGTTTTGTATCTCTGTGCATATAAAAGAACTAACTGAATCTTTGAACTGTTATAAAGTGACATATGGAACTGATTCAAATAAGTGATTGACTGGAATACAGGTAGTCCTCGACTTACAACAATATATTTGGTGACTGTTCAAAGTTACGACGACACTGGATGAAATGATTTATGACCATTTTTCAGAGTTACAACCTTTGCAGCATCCCCATGGTCATGTGATCAAAATTCAGATGCTTGCAACTGGTTCATATTTATGATGGTTGCAGTGTCCCAGGGTCATGTGATCATCTTTTGCGATCTTCTGACCAGAAAAATCAATGGGGAAGCCAGATTCACTTAACAACTGGGTTATTAACTTAACAACTTCAGTGATTCACTTAATAACTATGGCAAAAAAAGTCATAAAATGGGGCAAAACGTAACAAATATCTCACTTCATAACAGAAATTTTGGACTCAATTGTGATAAATCAAGACTACCTGTTCTGAAATATTCTAGATTTTACACTGTGCAGATTAATAGTTTGCTTAATTTTGGATTATTAAATCACAATAGCTTGAGTCATAAAATGCAATCAGTCTACATTGTGACTGAATATAATACATGCGCCCACCTCAGAATTCTCAGTAGGCACTAAAACCATTAAGTCTTTCATTCATCAAGTATACCTTGGAATATACTCCAAATTAGGCTTTGGAGAAATCAGCCAGTGTTTATCTGATGCTGCTGCATTTTACAATTTTCAAAAGATACCTGAGGAGATACAGGAGAAAAGGGACAATTGACAATACGTGATGACATTATCATGCAAATTATGCACATTGTAGATTTGAATTACATGTTACAATAAGGTAAAGATAAAGGTTCCCCTTGCATATACGTGCTAGTCGCTCCCAACTCTAGGGGGCAGTGCTCATCTCCGTTTCAAAGCCGAAGAGCCAGCGCTGTCTGAAGATGTCTCCTTGGTCATGTGGCCGGCATGACTCAACGCCAAAGGCGCATGGAACACTGTTACCTTCCCACCAAAGGTGGTCCCTATTTTTTCTACTTGCATTTTTTACGTGCTTTCGGACTGCTAGATTGGCGGAAGCTGGGACAAGTAACGGGAGCTCATCCTATTACACAGCATTATTAGGGATTCGAACTACTGAACTGCCGACCTTTCAATCAACAAGCTTAGCATCTTAGCCCCTGAGCCACCGTGTCCCTAAATGTTACAATGTCGGCTCATAATTGTGTTGTTTGTTCAATGATATCATAATGTACCTATCATTTTGGTCCCAGTGTGGCTTGTTACAGATTCTGCTGCTGAAATAGTTAAGACATACATGAAATCTTGTTCAGGCTTTTTGTATTCATATCATTTTCATATCTGACATTAAAAGAATCTTTATATATTTTCTTCAATTTGCTTAGAGTGTCTTTTAAAAAATATGAAAAAGATACAAAGAAACGTAAAACTTAAATATATTTCTTTGACTCTGTTCTTGTACTGATTTTACAGTTTTGGGGCCAGGTCCAAATTTATCTGACACACAAATTGGAAAGAGTGGGAATTATTCTTGGAACTAACTGCTTCCATTCCTGTTAGTGAACCACTAAATGTTAAATAAATACAATTGAACCTGTCAAATAAAATGTTTTTTCAAAATGACATGTATTTATTAATTTAAACATCTTATTCCTTATTTGCATTCATGAAAAGGGAAGAAAGGATGACTTCAATCATCATTCAGTTTCATTTGGGTAATAAACATAGACAGGGTAGCATTGTGTGTAAGCGCACATATGCATGTTTGCATTATACATTTTGATCTGGTTTGAATTTAAGAATATGATATAGATAGTTGTCAGCTTACAATCATTTATTTAGTGACCGTTCCAAGTTACAACAGCACTGAAAAAAGTGACTTGTGACTGTTTTTCACATGACCATTACAACATCCTCGTGATCACGTGATCAAAATTCAGATGCTTGGCAACTGGCATGTATTTATGATGGTTGCAGTGTTCGGGTTCGTGGTCACCTTTTGCCAACTTCTGACAAGCAAAGTCAGTGGGGAAGCCAGATTCACTTAACAACCATGTTACTAACTTAAGATCTGCTTAAGTCAGGGGTGTCAAACTCAAGGCCCGGGGGCCAGATCCGGCCCATGGGGTACTTAGATCTGGCTCACAGGGCCACCCTGGAAACACCAAAGGACTGGCCCACAGTGCTTCTGCCAGCAGTAATGGAGCTTGAGTGGGCCACCTGCAGCCCTCCCAAACTCTGTTTTCGCTGGCAGACGGTTGCAGGATGCCATCACAGCCGAAAATGGAGCTCGGGAGCCCGTTTTCACTGGCAGAGTGTGCGGGCCGCCACAGGTGCCCCTGACACGAGTGATGTTGAGCTGGCCACGCCCACCCTGGCCACACACACACACACACACACACACACACACACACACACACGCCTCCACGAGATCAAACAGAACCCTGATGCGGCCCTCAGTGAAATTAAGTTTGACACCTCTGGCTTAAGTGATTCACATACTACTTACATTATTTACTCTTTATGGCAAGAGACACTTTTAAATTTTGAACCTACTGATTCTTTAATTTTGTATTCAGTTTGCTTTCAAGTGCCTCTTCTAGATATTATAGAGGTTTTTGTACATTTAGTAATTGTTTTATTTTATTGTTTTACTGTTTTTAGAAACTTGAAAAGTTTCACTAGATTTTAGAATCCTTTGGGATTCTGCTTTAAAGGTAAAAGAATATTTCAAAACTAAATACATTAAGAAAGTAAATAAAACAAATATATTTTTGTATCATGTGTTTCAACATGTTTTCTTATTGCATGAATACTCATTTTTACTGCATGTTGATTGCATTATTCTTTTCATGGCTTTAGAAAAATTTTCACTGGTAATTTAAAAAATAACAAAATATTACCAGGGTGCTAAAACAACACTGCCTGGAAAAGTATAAATAAACAGAACCAAAACAGAAATGCCTCAGTCTTTGTAATGCTTTTCATGTGTACCCTATTGCACAATTGGTTTACTTTTGAAAAGTATGCTAGAAAGTGTTTATTAAAAGACTAATTCTTAATGCCTACAGTGGAACATATATTTGGGAAGGTTAGTGAAAATGCATTGATAGCCATAACTTCATCTTCTGGGTAACCTTGCCTAGCACTTTTCTGATTCTTCTTCATGACTAGAATGGTGGCACCATTCTGGAAAAGAGGCCTAGTACAGATTTGGGGGCAAACATAATGTTGGAAAACATGGAAGGGGATTTTTCCACCTTTAGAAATCAGTATTACTCTGGAGTAAATGGAATATATTAATATATTTTTTACAACCCTGCAATCTATTTTATTGGAGTGGAGTCAGGGTGACTGAATAGAGCTGGGCATTTACTGGCCGGATGACCTTCCTGACCCCTATGGGAGTTCACAGCAGATGTTTACTCTTGCACCATGATAGAGAAATATCTGTCACTGCCTAGAATTGAGCTCTCAGCCTCTTTTAATACTTCAATTATTTTTCACTTGTTTCTATAACTTGTAAGCTACCAAGACTCACCTTGTAGGGGAGATCAGAGGCATAGAAATGTAATCAATAAATAAAGTAAATATTCACCCTTCTTTATATGTTATTTGCATGGGGATCCCATTACTGGCTTTAGGCCAGCATCTGGCATCTTTCTAGACATTCACAAGCACATTTGCTGTCATCATGTCCTACCTAGAGTTTCTTGAGCCAAAAGATCAATAAATATGGTGTAAATGTTGTCTTCAGATATAAGAAATTTCCTTTCCTTCTTACAAAGAGGTCACAGTATCTAAATGGCAACCAACTTGCACTTACAATATTGGCCACATCCCCACAGTCACATGGTTGACACTTGCAAGCTTACCTATTGGCTTCCCACAAGCAAAGTCAATAGGGAAGATTGCAAGTTGTTCTTACAAGTTGCTCCCCTCCCTCCACTTTTTCTTCCCAGGATCCCAATCTCCATAGCGCATGGCCCCAACCAGTGGGCCCTCTCATACTCGACAGCAGCCACCCCCCACCAGGGCTACACTTGCATCCCACTGCAGCAGCCACTCTCTGCTTTGCAAGCCAGCAGGGACTTGCAACTTCTCCCAGCATTATTGATATATTGATATTGATTGTTTCCTGATTGCTTATTTGTACCCTACGACTATCATTAAGTGTTGTACCTTAGAATTCTTTATGTACATATCTTTTCTTTTATGTGCACTGAGAGCATATGCACCAAGACAAATTCCTTGTGTGTCCAATCACACTTGGCCAATAAAAAATTCTATTCTATTCTATTCTATTCTATTCTATTCTATTCTATTCTATTCTATTCTATTCTATTCTATTCTGTTCTGTTCTATTCTATTCTATTCTATTCTATTCATTCCAATGACTTTACTTGTTAGAAGGCAACAAAAAGTTGCAAGAAATTTCTCACTTAATAACCCATGATCCTCATTTAACAAAGGCAATGGAAAAGGTACTAAAAATGAATGCAGAAACTACAGGGGGATTAGATTGGGAAGATGTTTGACAACACTGACTAAAAGGATTCAGAGGTTGTGGTTAGCAAAACCTGGGAAATGCAAAGCAGCTTCATGCCCAGCAAGGGTATGAAGAACGCATTTCAACCCTTTTAGTAAGTTATTGAGAAATATAGAGGTGTTGAAAGAAAGTCATATGTTGTTGATTTGATGAAAGTGCATGATTAAATGAATAGAACGGAATTATGAAATTTTTGCCTGAATGAATAATACAAAGTTGGTTGCTGAAAGTCCTAAGATGACTTTACTTCCACCATATAATATATGAAGTAGGTAAAGCATGGATGAGATAAAATGGCAAGCTTGTTTGAATGATGCAACAACTCAGCAGGGAGGTAAGAGAAGGACGCATGAGTTGTCCTTAGTTGTGTAAGAAGATACAATAATAAAAGAATCCTTGCAGTAGTACTGGAGGTATGTTGATAGGAAATGTGTATTTTCACTAGCAGATGGTGCTTTATTGTTTTCTGAGAACAAGCTGTAGAAAATATTAGACGGATTGCATGATGCTAAAAGAGGTATTGATTTGAAAATGAGTTGTGTCAAAGACCAAGATAGTGTTTGCCAAGGAAACAAATGATTATAAATTACAGTGAAAAACTAAAGTAGATGAATCTCTGTAACTTGGTAGAATGGTTTCTAAAGATAGGAAAATGAATAGAAAAATGTTAAGACATGCAAGTGCTGGTGGAAAGTATTGGTTAGCATGTGGTTTGTTCTGAGGAAAGCCTGTCTACAGAAACAAAACCACATGTTTATAAGAATATACTTCTAACCATTTTGTTATGTTGCGTATGTCAGGAGAAACATAAAAGTAAGTTGAACACTGTGAGATTGGTTGGTAGAACAAGGAGAAATAGGGTCAGAAAAGAATGGGTGTAGAATTAATGTGGATGGAAAACAATAGTAAATAACTAGTTTAAATGAAATATAGTGAGGAGGTTCGGTCATGCTAACAGAATAAACAGGGATTAAATCAGAAGCCAAATGTAAGAAACTGGAGTGAATGGGTCAAAAGGAAGAGGAAGATCAAGGTAGTTTTGTTCTGATGAATTTGATGAAATCCTCAGCAAGAAAGAAATGAGAAATTTAAATAATAAAAGACAAGGTATGGCAGTTTGTGGATGGTAGAAGCAAGGAAGGGTGGCTTATGCTAGGCAGAGAGAAATCATCCTTTAATTTTAGGATTCTAAAATCCTAATATTTTTTATTTCTCTTCTATATTTTGCACAAAATTCCTGACCTCAAAAGGGAATAGCATTCTGAGCATGTATGTATGTAGAATAGAATAGAAGAGTGAGCTCTCACAGAGAGGGCCTCCTCCGGATACCGTCAGCTAAACAATGTCGGCTGGCGACCTCCAGGGGGAGGGCCTTCTCTGTGGGGGCCCCTACCCTCTGGAACGAGCTCCCTCTGGGGCTTCGTCAACTCCCCGATCTCAGGTCCTTCCACCGCGAGCTGAAGACGTTGCTGTTTCGAAGAGCAGGACTAGCTTGAACGTAGTTTTAAATTGGGGTTTTTAAATCAGGGGTTTAAATGGGGTTTTAAATTTGTATTTAAAAGTTTTAAGGCATCAACTGAATTTAACTGTCTATTCTTTTTGCTGTTTTATATGTATTATATGTTTTCTGTTGTTTTATTGGCTGTGAACCGCCCTGAGTCCTTCGGGAGATGGGCGGTATACAAATATAATAATAATAATAATAATAATAATAATAATAATAATAATAATAATAATAATAATAATAATAATAATAATAATAATAATAGAACTTTTTATTGGCCAAGTGTGATTGGCCACACAAGGAATTTGTCTTGGTGCATACGCTCTCAGGGTACATAAAAGAAAAGATACCTTCATCAAGGTACAACACTTAATGATAGTCATAGGGTACAAATTTAACACTTAATGATACAGCACTTAATGATAATCATAGGCTACAAATAAGCAATTAGGAAACAATATCAGTATAAATCGTAAGGATACAAGCAACAAAGTTACAGTTATAAGTGGAAGGAGATGGGTGATGGGAACGATGAGAAGATTAAGTAGGTAAGTAACTGTATCTTTAAAATATGTTGGGCCTAATGGGAGTGTAAAATGCACAAATTTCTTAGCTTCCACTGAAAACTGGAGAAAAAATTGCTTCTGAATTTTGTCAATGTAACCTTTGCAAATTAATCCAAAAACAGACCCAAAATTGGTCTTACATAGGCTTTTCTGATCCAACAATGTTTTCTGTGGAAAGGATCCTTGCTGTGAAAAAAAAATTGTACAGAACAGCAAAGATCACACAAAGATTTTGTCACAGAGAAACTCAACCTAATTTTTGATGGCAGGATATTAGAAGAAAGTTGGGTAGGAGGAAAAAAAACCCTAATATTGTTGCAAATGTCTGAAATGTATTGATCATTACAATTCAAAGCCTATAATTAAAATTTTAAATGAAAAATCTGAAGGATGGACAGCAGTAATTAAAGATATGCATTGAGAAATATTTTTTTCTCTAGCATCACAAGCTTACCCTGGATTGTTTTTGATTGACTTTTCATTCATCAAGCAAAACCTATATCTGGGGAAAGGGCAAAGGAAAGGAATACTCAAGCCCCTGTATCTCAGTTTATGTACAAATGGTAGCTATTATTTCTAGAATTACACAGTGAGCTTGTGCACTATGATGTAATGACAAGTTAAATAAATGCTAACTAATCCTCTCTTCAAAAATGGAGCAATATTGCCGCATTAAAACATTATCCTATCCAGACTAATGCTGGCTTGTCATTTCATTAAGCAGAAACTGCCTTTGGACTTTGCAAGTAATGATTGCATCCTTTAACTAATATTTGGCTTATGATAAGTAACTGATTTAATTTATTCAAAACCAATTATTTGGAGCAAGAACTCTGAATAGCCCCTCTAAAGAAGGCAGGCAGGCCGTAGGCAGGCTTATGAGATCAAAAGTGGAAACAAAGAAAGCAATTAGTTGAGATGAGATTGTTTAAATCAAAGGTTTGGGGATACTGTTTCTCACACTATACTGGCTGTTTCATTGGACATATATTATAAGTCCAATATTCTCTCTGAGAGCTGTACTTAGAGACTGGCCTTAGGGAACTCAGTACATTTAGCAAGTACAATTCCCAGGATTTTTGGCAAGAAACAGAAAATGGATCTGTTACACTGACATCTTTACCAAGGACAGGGAACAGAAGGTGGATCTGTTACACTGACATCTCCCTCCTTCACCACTGACACAAAGAGTGATTCCTTTCTTTGTGTTTGTATTTGAGGGACTGGTTTATAGATTGTTCCTTAATAGGTTGTGCAAGCTTCGGCTTCAGTAAAACTTCTTGTCAGGGGGTAAATGAATGAATATGTTCTGCCTCTGCTCACAGGTCTGCCATTTGCTTTGCTAACTCTCAGAGAAAACCCATGCCAGATTACAGATAATCGTATCTTATGGCTCTGCCACATAGCAATTTCATTCTGAATATTAACAGAGTGGCATTTAACCAACTGCGTGCAAATAGCAACCGTACAATTTCGATAACGAAAACCATAACTGAGTGGTACCTTTCTGAAGACCACCCAAATAATGCACAAGAGCACGGGCACTTTTTGAATTTCCCATAATTCTACATCAAACGAAAGATGGAGAAATAGATTAAAGTACACACCCCATAGAGCCGATAATTTAATAATGAGCTTTGCAGAGGCTTGTGGCTTTTTTAAAAAAAAAATGGATTCAGTTAATGGGAGAATTATCCGTAATTAGTGAGAACTGGAAATTGCAAAAAGATGCCAAGGCTGTTCTTTTTCTTAAGAGTTGAGAGTTGTAAAAAACAAAATTTAAAATGTATTCTGAAAAATAATAAATAGAGATAAACACATTTAAGTATGAGATCTACAGCATATTCTTATAAGAAATGGGAGGCAGGATAGTCCACAGGAAGAATATAGTAATGTGGAAATCTTGCCTAATAGCTTTCAAACAGATGAAAGCATCCTTTCTTAGCCAAACTCTGCTCTTCTATGGTGGTCAGTACAGAAATTATCAGATGCTCCAGCGGCATATGAAATTTCATGAAAGATAGGTAATCCTCAACTTACAACAGTTTGTTTAGTGACCTTTCAAAGTTACAACAGCACTGAAAAAGGTGACTTATGACTGTTTTTCACACTGATGACCGTTACAGCATCCCCATGGTCACATGATCAAAGTTCAGATGCTTGGTAATTGACTCATACTTATGACGGTTGCAATATCCAGGGCTCATGTCATCACCTTTTGCAACCTTCTGACAAGCAATGTCAATGAGGGAGCCAGATTCGCTTAACAGCCATGTTGCTAACTTAACAACTGCAATGATTCACTTAACAACTGTGGCAAGAAAGGTCATAAAACGGGGCAAAATTCGCTTCACAACTGTCTTGCTTAGCAACATAAATTCTGAGCTCAACTGTGGTCACAAGTCGAGGACTACCTGTATAAAAAAGAGGACCTGTCTTCCTTGGAAGGTTGGTAGAAAGCAGCCCTTGCTATGCTTCATTGCAACAACTTTAATCTGCCTTTGATAGAGGCTGGAGATAGGGCAGAAGAAAGGAGATAGTTCTCTTTAGGACAATTAAGTTGGACAATGCTGGAATTCACAGGTTCCTTTCTTTGAGAAATCAAATGTTCTTAAGAGTTGGGCTGGTCAGGATTATTTTAAGATGGAAATTGTAACTGCAGCAAAATAATTCTTTATTTTATTCCTCCCTCCCTCCCTCCCTTCCTTCCTTCCTTCCTTCCTTCCTCCCTTTCTTCCTCCCTCCCTCCCTCCCTCCCTTCCTCCCTCCCTCTTCTTCTGATAACATGAGCATGTACAAATGATCTATCATCTCCATGCTATTTGTATAGTATCTTCAGTAGAATATCAGACACCAAGGTATATCTTTTTGTCATATTTTCCCCTTTACTCACTGTATAGTTTGCCCATCCTAGGTATCCAGATAGATACCAGAAATGAAGACTGAGGTTATCAGCAGCACATAAATGGTGTTATGGTTTAACCTTGCTCTGAATAGAATAGAATTTTATTGGCCAAGTGTGATTGGACACACAAGGAATTTGTCTTGGTGCATATACTCTCAGTGTACATAAAAGAAAAGATACGTTCATCAAGGTACAACATTTACAACACAATTGATGGTCAAGAATTGCCAGCAACAAGTTATAGTCATACAGTCATAAGTGGAAAGAGATTGGTGATGGGAACTATGAAATGATTAATAGTAGTGCAGATTCAGTAAATAGTTTGACAGTGTTGATGGAATTATTTGTTTAGCAGAGTGATGGCCTTCGGGAAAAAACTGTTCTTGTGTCTAGTTGTTCTGGTGTGCAGTGCTCTATAGCGTCGTTTTGAGGGTAGGAGTTGAAACAGTTTATGTCCAGGATGCGAGGGATCTGCAAATATTTTCACGGCCCTCTTCTTGATTCGTGCAGTATACAGGTCCTCAATGGAAGGCAGGTTGGTAGCAATTATTTTTTCTGCAGTTCTAATTATCCTCTGAAGTCTGTGTTTTTCTTGTTGGGTTGCAGAACCGAACCAGACAGTTATAGAGGTGCAAATGACAGACTCAATAATTCCTCTGTAGAACTGGATCAGCAGCTCCTTGGGCAGTTTGAGCTTACTGAGTTGGCGCAGAAAGAACATTCTTTGTTGTCCTTTTTTAATGATGTTTTTGATGTTAGCTGTCCATTTGAGATCTTGCGATATGATAGAACCCAGAAATTTGAAGGTTTCTACTGTTGATACTGTGTTGTCAAGTATTGTGAGAGGTGGAAGTATGGAAGGGTTTCTCCTAAAGTCTACCACCATTTCTACGGAGTGGGACTGCAGAAATGGAGTGTGTTCAGTTCCAGATTGTTTTGGTTGCACCACAAGGCTAGTCGTTTGACCTCTCGTCTATATGCGGATTTGTCATTGTCTCGAATGAGACCAATCACTGTTGTGTCATCTGCGAACTTCAGTAGCTTAACAGATGGATCATTGGCGATGCAGTCATTGGTATACAGAGAGAAGAGAAGTGGGGAGAGCACACAGCCTTGGGGGGGGCCCTGTGCTAATTGTACAGGTATTTGATGTGATCTTGCTTAGCTTCACCTGCTGCTTCCTGTTTGTTAGGAAGCTTGTGATCCACTTAACAAACTGTAACAAACTGTAACAAACAAACAAAAAAAATTCAAGTAGGAAAGTTCTTGATTCACAGGGACGATGTGCCATTCCAATCAGATCTGACTCTGAGTGGCATATAGTTCCTCTTCCATAAATCAGGATTTAAAAAGGTTACAAAAGAAAACAATGTTATTATATAGCAGAATAATTAAAATTGTCTATGTAATAGTCAGAAATGAATCACATTCAGTGAGAAGCATACATGAACACTATACAATATGGTATAATTATCATTACTAGAATCTGGAATAAGATTTTAGTAGGTATTCAGTCACTAAAATGCCCAACTCTTTGTGATCCTATGATCCATAGCACACCAGGCCCCTCTATCCTCTGCTGTCTCCCAGAGTTTGCCCAAATTCATGTTCATTGTGTCAATGACACTATCTAACCATCTTATCATCTGCTGTTCCTTCTCCTTTTGCTTTTAATCATCAGGGTCTAAATTCAAGATCTTTTCGAATAAATCCTCTCTTCTCATTACGTGGTCAAAGTATTTGAGCTTCAGCTTCAGTATCTGTCCTTACAAAGAACTGGTCAAGGTTGATTTCTTTTAGGATTGACTGATTTGATCTCCGTGTAGGCCAAGTTTTCTCCCACACAGTTTGAAAGCATCAATTCTTTGGGCAAGATTTTAGTTAAATCCCAGCCACTTCTTCATGTCACATTTAGAATCTAAACCACCATTGGTTTGAGGCCTCTGTTTAAATATAGTTACTTGACCTGTCCGTGTTGGTGAGAGTGTTGGTAGTTCCTTGATTAGCATGTTTGTCTTCAGATTCAAGTTCAACTGTCCCTACAAATGGATGGGTAGCAGTGGTGGGTTGCCCCCAGTTCGGACCGGTACTATAGAACTGGTAGTAAAACTGGCGGGAAGCTCTACTCACCAACCCCGACGACATCAGGAAGCTTCTGTGCATGTGCAGAAGCGTGCGCGGCCCCATTGCAAACCAGTAGTAAAGGTAAGTAGAACCCATCCTGGTGGGTAGTGATAGCTGTGAATGCACTCATCTCTATGTGTGTTAATTTGTTACATGAAATTATTTAAGGATCTGAATGTAATGTAAATGTATATTAAAAATACATATCCAAAGTCACTTATTCCAAGTATACCAAAGTGCACGCTATCACTGTTTTGTTTCAAGCTGTACCTCTGCAATTAACCATGCAATTAAACATCACAGTTAAAAGACTTCCCCCATGGCTGAGTCAAACTGCTATCTATCCATCTTTGACCTTGGAGAACCTGTACCAGCACGACATTTGCTGCCTTGTGGCCTAATTTTTATCTGGTCTTTATTGCCTCTATCCACAGTCACTGCTGGTCAGCTGAGAAGCAATGCCTAAGAGTTTGCACAACTTAAGGCTGCCTTTTTTTGTTGTTGTTGTTGTGGGGATACATGACACAAACCCAAGAATAGCTAACAATAACTTGTCTCAGATGGGGCTGAGGAGACAATCAAGGCACTTTCATTGAGAAGAAACACATTGCTAGGGTATGTTTGTGCCATGACAGGGTGCAAGCAGGGAACTGTCCTAGGAATGGTGTGAAGAAAACCACTTATATTTATAGCCGATATCTGAGGATCTGAATGAAGATATACAACATCTTCTTTTTCTATTCTCTGTTCTTAAGGTAGTATTCTTTCTCATCAAGGAAAAAGGTTGCACAACAACTATTAATGGTGGTTAAGGTGTTGGACTAGGCAAAGTGAGCCCCAAGTTCAGGTTGACCATCAGCCATGGAAATTCACTAATTTTGGGCACGTCATTCTTTTGTCTTGTGATAAGAATGGAAGAGACTGGAGACTTGAATCACAATCTGATACTGGAGCCAGGGCAAAAGCAAATAATGCCAACCTAGGTTTTTTAATCCAATACGTACATGAAGAATGTGAAACATATTTAAAACTTGGGCAGGAGGAACAGTGTAGGCTTCTCACTCACCAGTCAGAAATCCTGATCCAAGCTGGGCACCATATGCTTACAATTAAGTCAATAAAATCAGAAACTAGAACAGCCAGTTTACATATAGTCTAGTTTAGCTCTTAGATGTGCATCAAAGTGCTTCAATTCACATAATTGTGGCTCCCTAGTATTCCATTGTTTTTCTCAGAGTGACTGACTCATTCTATTACTATGGGATGAAGATGTGTCTTTTATTTATTTCTTTTTGCACTTTGGATTTTTACTTTCTCAATCCTTCCGGTCTGTTCCTTTATAGAAGAAGATGACTCCCAGGGCATTAAACTCTTGCCTGCGAACTGGTAAGTTTGTTGTTTCTTTCATGACGGCAGAACAGCAGTATATAAATTGAAATAAGAATGATAAATGATAAATTATTATTAAAAAGATCAAAAAAACACCCAATGTGCTGTGGAAGAATTAAAAAAAGAGAGAGCAAAATATATTCACTAGGTTGCAAATGCACCGAACAATTTTGAGGGACTGAGGGGGAAAATTACCTCAGTCAAACTGCATGTGTTTTATTACTGCATGTGTGCATGGAAGGATGCCCTCATGCCAGGCCCTCACTGCCTCCCACAATCACAATCATATACTTTTTCTCACATTTATACCATGTGCTGATGGCATCACATGTTCGGTTTCTTCCGCTATATCTATATGGACAGGACATGTTTAATAGTTGCCACTGCCTTAACATCTGTTGTCATTTAGCTGCCAACTAGTTAACATCTGTTCCTCTGGCTGCTGACATGTCAGCCACCCACACCACTTTGCTTTCCACTGTTGATATTTTAAGTCTGATATTTAAGCCAGAGCACTATGTGCAATTTTCCTGTGTGGTTTCTTAGGCCACGAATCCAACAGTGAGTCAGAAACCATTTTCCCTCAAGCACCACTGCTCTGGTCACCATCCAGTTCCAGTCTCTCCTTTGATAATTTCAAGGCGGAAGTGAAAGGAATTTCTTTAATCCACCAAAGAATACTTTCTAAAATATATTTTCTTTCGTACAGCTAAAAGGCAAAGGATCGGGTTAGATTTTTTCACCTTTTGCACCTATTGCAGAAAGGTAGGCAGCTATATTTTGCCATGTAGGTCTAATCCAGATCTGTTGTATTGCAAACTATTTGATATGATTTTGAATATTTTAATATGGAGAAAGAGAGCCCAATACAAAAATGATTTAGAGAGGAAATTACTAAATTATCCTGTTAGAAAAAAAGCCACATAGATTTCTGAAAAATCTTGTTGTCAGTAAATGTGAAAAAACTTGTAGCCTCAAATTGTGGTTTTTTATTTGGTTTCTTCAAATATTTTGAACCTGTGAACCTGCCACCATTTAACAGATTAAAATATGATTGGTGATTTATGAAGCCGCATTCCAACACAAAGCCCAAGCTTGAGAAAGACTATTTGAGACTGAATGGAATATTGTATATTAGAGGAGGCTGAAGAACTGTTTAAAGAATACATTCACTTTGAATTAGAATAAGTGAGTAGATAATCTATGAATATGATACAAGAAATGGGGATAATTCTTTTCATCATTATCTCCAATGATGATTAATTATGGGCCTCTGTGGCTCAGGCTGGTAAGACAGTCTGTTATTAACACAGCTGCCTGCAATTACTGCAGGTTCTAGTCCCACCAGGCCCAAGGTTGACTCAGCCTTCCATCCTTTATAAGGTAGGTAAAATGAGGACCCAGATTGTTGGGGGCAATAAGTTGACTTTGTATATAAATATACAAGTAGGATGAAGACTATTGCTAACATAGTGTAAGCCGCCCTGAGTCTTCGGAGAATGGCGGGTTATAAATGCAAATAAAAAAAATATTAGGTGCCAATATCAAGTCAGTATCTGCTCTTAGTAACCAGATTGATACATGTTGTCCATTATGATTTGGTCCCTCACCTGGTCTTTTAGGTCTTTCAGGTGTGTTCATTGTAACTGTGCCCACCCACTGTGTTGTTGGTCATCTTCTTTTCTTTCCTTCCATCTTTCCCAGAATTAGAGCCTTTTCCAGAAAGTTAGGTCTTTGCATAATGTATCCAAATAGGATAATTTGAGTTGTTTAGGCCTCAAGTAAGAACTCAGGCTTGATTTGTTTGGTGAACCATTTGTGTCCACTCCCCCAACATTCAAAAGCATCAGTACTTTTCCTATCCAGCTCTTTCAAAGTCAACATTGTTTCCATTAAGTTACTTTTTTCTATCTTTAGAAAAACTTTAATTTCAGGGCCATGGAATAAAGAAATCTGAATGATTGATCTTAGTGGTGATTGCAATATGGTAATATAAACATTAGAGTAAAATAATATCAGCAGTCCTCATTAAGAAAAATATTTGATTTTCTCCAGAAAATAAAACATTGCTATGAGCAACTGAATATCCATTTTAATTAATGCACTCTATTAATACACTACATTTAAATTCCAGGATAGAAACATCTTTCCAGGAAAAATAATAATCTCCAACCTGTAATTCTTCAGGTGTGTGAACATTTCCCATCTTCTAGAGTCATAGTTCATCACATTAGCTTCAGGTCAAATTGTTCGGTTCTGAAGAATGTAAGGAATGCTGAAGGAAATAAATCCTGTAAACCACTGGAAGTAATTTTATCATATATAGCATCTACCAAGAAGTGGTAGTATTTGCAAAAATTAACTTCTTTAAAGCCTGACAAATTAACTTGAGGCGTATCATAGTTAGACATTACCCATATCTAATTATTATGTCTATCTTTCAACAAGCTCAGAATACATATTAGAAATTATCTTAGGAACAATTTTGTGAGTTAAATTGGATTAAGGAATGGTGATGTGCCTATCACCATTCAATGGTGCAAGAATAATTAAGCATTTAAATACCGTAAGTTTTCCTGGATCATTCTGGGTTTAATTCCCTTGCCAGATTTATTAACACATGCCTGATGCTGTCCTACAGCACATTTTAAGGATATTGAAATTTTGAAATTTTAATGTTAATTATATAAGGAGAGAGTGATCAAGTGTGTGTGTGTGCGAAAGAGAGAGGGAGGGAGGGAGGGAGGGAGGGAGGAAGGGAGGAAGGAGGGAGATAAAATGGTGTTTAGACAATACCATAATATATTTCAGCAGAGCTGTACTGCCTTCCATCACAGCCTTTTTCCCATTAACAGCCCTATGGAAAAAGCCCTGATGAGCTTTTATATAGCAATAGCAATAGCACTTAGACTTATATACCACTTCATAGTGCTTTTACAGCCCTCTCTAAGCGGTTTTACAGAGTCAGCACATTGCCCCCAACAATTTGGGTCCTCATTTTACCCACCTCAGAAGGATGGAAGGCTGAATCAACCTTGAGCCTGGTGAGATTCGAACTGCCAAATTGTAGGCAGCCGGCAGGCAGCAGAAGTAGCCTGCAGTGCTGTGCTCTAACCACTGTGCCATTGAGGCTAATGCTAATACTAGCATCTTACCACTAATAACACTAATACATGTAATTCATCTGATACTGAAGATGGTGGATAATAGAAGTGAATTACATTTTCAACTGAAACCAAAGAGTATCTGGGAGCTTTACCTCACTAGTCATGTATTTGAAATGAAATTCCATCTCCAGAAAGACTAAAAATGGAAGTTCTTGACCTAGTTATGGTGAATGGCATGAATGCAGCAAAGGAGAAGGATTGTAGGTTCGTTATCATAAGTGTAAAAGTTGAGCAGAGATGATGAGGAAGGTGGAACTATGTCGGGTAAATTTTATACAACAGCAACAATAATGCTGAGCGAGAGAGAGACCAATAGATAATAATGATCTGGAGTTAGCTAGGCAGTCTTTTGCAAGATCTGGCCTGGGAGGTTAGATACTGGGGAGCTCCAGGCTGCCATCAGCATAGGCAGTGATGCTGGTGCTGTTCTAAAATGGAAAATATAGTACCTCTTTCCTGTCCCCAGGAAGTTCAAAAGCATGAAATACATGGAAGTTGCAAAGATTGATGTTTTGGATCTATGACAGAGGAGGGAAATGTTCAGCACTGAAAATACCTTTTTTCCTATTGGAAATCAGTTTTATTTCCGAACTATAAGTATGGTTAAGAAAGTTGTTTTGAAAAGCATTTAATTCCTTAAGTAAATGCTGCACCATTTACTTAATTATGGATTGAAGATAAACCGAGAAATAATATCAAAAATGATGTATTATTGGGCAGTGAAAATGTATAAAAATCTGGCTTCTTAATTTTATTGCTTATCATCATTTTAGCTGTCTTTGGCCAGAAAACCTTACTCCTACCCCACTTATTTCAGAAGAGTTAGATAAGGGGAAAAAAAATTTAAGACCCTACTGACTATAAAGTGGATCTTGTTCCAAGAAAGTTCAACAGTGGCCAATAACCAGTTTGGCAATTTTGTAACTTTAGTAGCTTGAATGCCATAAGAAGAAGAGTGAATGATTAAAAACACAAAGTTATTGCTACATCCTCTCCAGAAAGAATTATTAGTAAAGGCAGGAAATGTTCTGGCTAAATGCAAACAGATTTCTCTGAAAGATGTCATTAGTTAGTGGTTCCAAACTACCTAGGAGGTGTCCTTGATGCCCTGCTATAGCAAGAATCAAGATGGCTGCTGTCTTAAGGGAAATTGGTTTCTCTCTACTCTATATGAAAAACCTTTGCAGTAGCAACAATTATTCCTGGTAAACGTTCAGGGCCCTAAGGAGGGCTCCTTCTTTTGTTCCCTTCTACTCTGCACCACTCAGCTGCTATGGCTCCTGTTCGACAGACAGACAGACAGACAACATGCTACAAAAAAGATCACACAAATGACGCCCAAGGCATTAATTTCACTTTCTTCACTACTTATGTGTCCCTAAGGATTACTTTCTAATTTCTGCTAGCAAACACTTGTAAATTAGATTAATTTTGAAGATGTAATTATTTAGAAAGGCCCCTTTTATACATAAACATGGATCAATCAAGCTACAATGGCATGAGAAGAATTATATTGCAAATTTTCAAGCTGAACACCATGGTACACTTTGTGACAAGATGGCTAGGCTTCAATTGAAAAAATATTTTCCAGCTTGTTGAGATGTAATGAGGATGTTGAGTACATCCTCTCAATTTAGGATTAATTGCATTCTTTTGGAAGGTCTGATGCACTTTGTAAGTCACAGAGAGAACTACCATTTAAGTTAATACTTAGTATTATGCAACAGGACTGAATTAGTAGCACCCCCTCCCAAAAAAAAAGGAAATACATTTGTACAGGAATTGCCACTTTTTAATTAGTGAAAACAAGCGGTACTCTAAACGAGGGGTGGGATCCTACTGGTTGAACAACCAGTTTGCTGAGTGTGTGCTTCGCATGCGCAGCTTCCTTAAAATTGAACTTCCGCATTGCAAACAAGGAAAGGAGCAAGGAAAACAGCTGAGGAGGCCCAATTCAATCTGTCATGCCTGATCAGCTGGGCTTCAAAAGCAGCATAAAAGTCAATATAACCTGGGGGTGGTTGAGCGGGCCAGCCACTTTCACAACAACAGAGAACCAGTTCTCTCTCGGCAGGAATCGGAACTACCGGTTCTCCTGAACCGGTCCGAGCTTGTAGAATCCCACCACTGCTCTAAACAGAACATTGTAGCTTGAGAGTATGAAGTAGGAACTCCATGTAACATTGCTACAATGCAGATCTTAAGTCCAGCCACGCACTTAATAGCAGCAAAAGTGGACATGCTCCTTCATAATATGAGAGATGTACATGAGTAGAACAGGGGTCTCCAATCTTGGTCCCTTTAAGACTTGTGGACTTCAACTCCCAGAGTCCCTCAGCCAGCAAAGCAAAGCTGGCTGAGGAACTCTGGGAGTTGAAGTCCACAAGTCTTAAAGGGACCAAGGTTGGAGACCCCTGGAGTAGAAGACAGCAGGATCCAATAAGCTATTCTTTCACCAAATCTCTTCAAGATGAGGCTTTATAATGTGAACCTGTGGTGCATTCAAACATTTTTCCAGAGGCTCATAGAGTTACATTCTGGTAATCTGCCTATTGTTTCTGTTTAATTTTTCTGTCCATCTTCTTCCAAGGCACGATCTATCCAGGCGGAAAACATGGAACGGTCCTATAATACAACCTTTGGATTATTTAATGCTAAGAACATCTCCAAACTGAATTTGTGCAGATGGTGTTGAGCACAGCAGGGTGAAAATGTGATTCCGTTGCATCAGCTAAGAAATACATAGTGCTCCCTTTGTCTTGCTCCAAGTAGGAAACAGAAATGTTGAAACTGGACCAAATGGTGATATTGACATTGGTGGTGTAACTGGTAGCTGGGGATATGGATTGCAGGAATTCCAGTTCCTAAAGCATTAAAGGAATTTGGAAGTTTACTTGTGCGGTCTGCCTTCAAAAATCAGGCAGCCCATATGCAATGCTTGCTGGGTTCCCCAGAGAATCTGTACTTTTATTTAACTGAAATAACACAGTTCATAGACTCCTAAATGGGGTGGGGACGCTGTAACCACCTGACCAGTGCTTTTAGTACACTTTGGATAAAGAGGTATGACTTCTGGACCACATATGTTAAGGCAGTAATTTTCATAATCAGTGGAAGTTCACACACATTTTGTGCTTAGAATGGGACTAGAAATACAGTTCCAGATGGGTGAACAAGTTTGGAAGACTTAAAAATGCTCTCAGTCATATATAACAAATCTTCACTAAAAAGCAATTTCTATAGAATTAACAGTACCATCCTCTTTCATGTCTGTCATTCATATGTCATTCGTATGCAATGATTAGATCAGGCTCCCACAAGATCAGATTTCAGTTCATAATCATTTCCAGATTGATTGATCTATTTCTTGTTCCGCACCAATTCATTTGAAATTGAAACAAATCTGGACTTTCCTTTTGGATTGCTATGTCTCTGTAGAGGAGCTTGTAGAGATGGTCCTCGTTTAATGACTATTCATTCAGTAACCATTCCAACTTCAGCGATGTTGAATGAATGGTACTTGCAATTGGTCCTCAAACTTACATCAGTCACCGGCCCCGCAGTCATGTGATCATGGTCCAGGTGATTGATGCCTAGTTTGTAATTATGATATTTCAGCATCCTGAAGTCACATGATCACCATTTGCAACCTTCTTTGCTTGCTTCTTACAGTCTGGGTCACTACAATAAATAGCGACCATGTGACATGCTCTCTTAATGATGGTATGGGATTTGGCAAACAGAAGTGTAAATGCAAGGGTGCTCTTCCTCCCTCCCTCCCTCCCTCCCTTCCTTCCCTCCCTCCCTCCTTCCCTCCTTCCTTCCTTGTTGTAGTTTATTCATGACTTGTGATACTTCTTGAGGTAAGAGACTGATTAGATTATTTTCTTTCCCCTCTCTGTTGGTTAGCTGAAAGAAGTACTCATTGATTTGCTCAAGTGGTTCAACACTCAACTTCCCACAATGCGTAAATCTAGTGTTTTATATACAGTTCCCTCTGTCTGAAAGTTGCTATATATGTCATTAATCCAAATTAACACTATGTGATCTACACACATATACCTCGTTTCTCCACTGAAAATGTTAAGTTCGGGCAATGAGGAGGCAGGAGACAGTCATTGGTGACAACAGCTCTTAAGTTTATTGTTAGAACCCAGCGAAAGCAACTGGGAAACAGTCCTCTTTATATAGTATTTTGGCTGAGACACCAGCCAATCAGAAACGTGCTTTTTCCCACCCAAATTTCCCTCCAATATTTCAAATACATAACAGAAAATCATTCAGTTAGACATGAACTGCTACACTTATAAAACTAAGCAGAAAAGCCTAGTGTAAGAATATGGCACCACATATTAATGACTGTATGCTTAAGTTTGAAAGATTAATCATCATGAATTAATCTTGGGCATAACTTTTTTTTGTACATGAGCAAAAAAGTGGCATTTCTCTTTGGCTCCTGATATAGGACAATGTTTTATTTATGCAGGTGCAAAAAGGTATGATATATATGCTGACTTACATAAATGCAAGTCTTTAACTTGGAAATCATACAGAAATGTCCCTGTTTTTTTAAGAAGCCTGCAAGGTCTGGTCATGAAGGTCAACATATGGAATTGATTTAAAACATTATTCAAATGAGACTGCAGTGCCACTCATTTCTTACTTTCTCCCAGTTGCAGAGTAGAGGATTACTGGCACATTGCATCAGAAGTTTTTGAGTCCAGTTCCCACTGAAACAGAAACTATCACAGAAGACCACACTCTTCAGTTGCAAAAACTTTTTTCCAACATAGTGCCCTCTAGACATGTTACAACTCCCAGAATTACCAGTTGAAAAGTATCAAGTGTGTGGAAACTGCAATTAAGATTAGTCAATGAACATTGCCATCCTTTTTCTGTGTAGATAGCAGTTTTTGCTTTTCTATAAAGTTTCTTTAACTGCATTATTCTTGAAGTAAAATAGAATACAGTAATGTGACATTTTCTTTAAATGCCTTAAAACTTTAGCCTACAAAATCCTTCTGCAGAGCAGTTAGGGTGCTTTGTCCTAATTTGAAGCATCCAGGTTAATTATTAACAAGGTTGAAGATGGCTGGACTGAGCAGCAGCTTTGAGCTTTGCTCTGTTTTTTACTCTCTAATTTTATCCTTTTTTAAAAACATTATTTCTACTTTTAAATCAATTTTTAACTTTTTAACTTTGTTCTCTTTTTTACTCTCTATATTTTTATTTATTTTTATCTAAAATACTCTTTTAACTCTTATTAACGAGGTTATTCACATCCAGCAATGTGGATTGAGAGCATTCAACTTTTAGCATATAGACAGACACTACTCTACATACAAACTTTTAAGTTTCACTGACACAAACAAACCTGTCTGCAACTCAAAGCTAGAATGTCTGAAAGTTAGCAACACATTGCATATGCACATTTATTTGGACTTGAAAACAAAATGGCTTACCAACAGCCTCTTCGAACATGACCTGTTCAGTGGTGGGTTGCCCCCGGATTGGACTGGTTCTATACAACCGGTAGTAAAACCGCCGGGAGGCTCCGCCCACTGACCCGAACATCATCAAGAATGATTTGCGCATGCACCATGCGAACCAGTAGTAAAGGTAAATAGAACCCACCCCTGGACCTGTTCCTAAATAGAGCACTGTCAGTACCTTATTCACCTTTTCACTTTTAGAAAGCAAAATCTTTCTAACATAGCAGTCCTCTCAAAGCATTTTTTTCAAATGCTTAAATTGTTTAAAGAGATGCATTCTTGTACACAGTTACCTTTTACTTCTAGTACCTGCTAATTCTCAGATTTCCTCACTGACAGAACTGTTTGAAGGGGTATTCTGGCCATACCTTGCTCACAAATTGTAGCTATTAGTTCTCAAGAATTCAAGCTAGTAAGTGTAGATAGTATTGATTGTCTGTGTTTCCTAGACTTGGAAAGCAGAAAGGTTCAGACTTCGTGTCCTTATTTTTCCACCACAGTCATAGACATCTTTATATGTGGACTTGCACTAAGGAGTCCTGAAGTTACTCCAAGTGTTATATTTGAGAGCCAAAATGGACCTCCTCCAGTCTCATTTCTGATCATAAATTACTATGTAACTGCATTCATTGTTGGTATAATAATTAAAGTCAACAAGCCCTTTCCAGAGATTAATTTCATGCTTAAATATAGCCATATTATAAATACAGATCCAATAATATAGAGTCCAAATATAATTATGGGAATGTGTAATACAATAGCTTCATTTTCTATTGAGACAAATGTGAAATTGTTTTACATGACTAAACAGTGCCTCTTAGACTATCTAGGAAAGAAAAAATAGAGTCTTTGACAGTTGAAAAACTGGTAGAAAAGTAATGTGATTTTAAAAACTTGAGGTATTTCTTAATTTAAGCCTCCAAGGAGATAAGTATTTATAAAAACGTATGTAGCACTGAAAAAATATTAAATGAAAAAAAGATCTGTTGATTTATCAGTTAATTTAAATTACTATATTAAAAAATAAGGTAAAGGAGATCAAAATATAATGCATAAATGTTATGTGGTCACAGTGTAATCCCTTCCTAGTTTTAGAAATTTTAATCAGTTCAGTATGATTGACTGATTGATTGTGTCACCAATCAATCAAGGTTGATTCTTAAGTGACCAAATAGATATTCTTCATGGTGATCTGTTTTTATCTTCAGTGTCTTTTGTGATTTTGTAACACTGCTTTTGGTCTCTTCTAACAATTCTCTGAAATTCTTCTTTCCTGAGACTGTTGCTCTTCTTGAGTTTGGCTTCTCTTTTTTTTTTCTTAGCAATTTCAATAGTTTGCTGACATCCAGTTTGCTTTCTTCTTTTGCAATCTCTTTTCATATAACTTAATAACCTGTATAAATTCATTCCAGTAATTCTGGTTCTCTACCAATGAGGTTCAAGGGTTCAAAGTGATTCTTGATGGTCTCCTTAAAAATGGTCACTGTTGTGAAAAATTAGTTGGCTTGTCTCTTCTTTAACTTAACTTGGAGTTTGCACATGAGTAGTTCATAATCTGCTCCACAATTAGTCTCTGCCTTTGATGCTAAGACTGAACTCCTCCTTTTAGGAATAATACAATCAATTGGATTTCTATGTACTCCATCTGGTGATGTCCACATATAGAGATGTAACTTTGATTGTTGAGGATAGTGTTAGTTATGAAGAATTTATTGGCACTGGTGGAAATTGATAAGTTGCTCTCCTGTTTTATTTTGATTCATAAGTCATACCACACAACTGCATTTTCTTGCATGTTTCCAAGTTTGGCATTTCAGTTACCAATCACAAGCAGTTTTTAACAGTGTTGAGTTTTCCTGAGTTCATGCTTCTTACATTCCATGTTCCCTTTGTAATTCTGTCTTTGCAACTTCAGATTTTCTTGTATGGCAACCTTAGCAAATAGAGATCCCAGATGCTTTAATATAGCCAAGTCATAAAACCATGAGTACTTTGAAAAATCTTCCGCTGTTCCTTAGTAGCATGTTGAGTGCTGAATCACCTGGAAATATACTATCAATGGTTTTATATTTTTGTCCATGTGGTTTTCTTGTTTTATCAGTGCCTCTTTTTTGTGCAGTATGAATTAATGCCTTTGCTATTGTCACTAAAGTGTTCATTTTTCTCTGGCATCTTCCTATATCGCTGCTGCCCAATATAGATAGCGGCTTGCTTTAGTTGATCAGCTGTGATGACTTTCATGCCTTGGAAAACCCTGCTGGAAGTATATACTCATGGCTTACACTCCCGATTTTTTTTTGCTGATCCCTCCTAAGAACTACCTTTCACCATGATGAGGCACACAACAGAACTTGAGGGAGGAGGCCACTGTTATAGAAACACTTTTAAAAATTTCATTCATTCATTCATTCTTTCATTCATTCATTCATCTCATGCTTATTAAAGCACAGTTTAAGAAAATCTTATTCAGCCATTGAAATTAATAAAAATGCAAAAAGAAAGCCATTGTTCATTTCAATGAAAATTAAGGTGATTTCCTGGCGTTTAACTTGAAATATCAACAATACAACTTGATGAAAGCTTATTTAGAAATAGGTCATTTAGAATGGCCTTTATGAATAAGATCACTTCATAGAATTTTCTTTTAAAAACCATCTTAAAATGTTATATACCTTTTAATTTTTGTTTGTCCTCATGCAGATTCAACTATATCCTGTTTAACTTGACCGGCTATAATCAGTGCTTAGATGGTCAACACAAGCTAAATAGTTAAAAAGCAGAGTTGTGATGAAATAACTAGAAAGTGGATTATTCTCATGCTTGAGGGATGCAAAATCTTTCACAGCAGAAGCCACAGGAAGTGATTTGATACAAGCCACAAACATGTGCCCTTGGCTGATGAAATGTCTCCATCATCCCTTGGGATGATAGGATATTTTATTATTTGTGGAATGCAAGAAATGTTAGGTTGCTTTAGCTATAAGTCTTCTTAGCATCTAAGAGTACCATTGCTTTTTCAATGAATGGAAAAATAACTGTTTTGTGGACTGGTCATTGACCACAATAAAGATTTTCCTCTGTTCAGTATAGCAAAGGTAAAGGGCTAGTTTTTTTTAAAAAAAATGTAATAGAAGCAACTGGAATCAAATCAGTAGTATTATGATATATCTGCAGCAAAACATTTCTGCCTAGAGCACCCTACATTTATTTCTCAGAGATGTTGATAGGCTGTATTTTGTACATCCTGACAAAAAACTCCCAGAACCTACCCCAGGATCTTTAACTGGATGTGCAGCAGTTACATTATTTGCCCTGGCTAGAATTATTTTGTCCCCCACAGGCAGCCAACCTAGAGTTAGGCCAACAGCCTAACTCAATTCAATTTCCATAGAATTGCTGTTTTAATTTCAAACAGGCTTGTATGTATAATCAGGTGTACACATTCTGTAAGCAAATGAAACAAAAGGGATGAGTGAATTAAAATCAATGTATTTTAATAATAAACTATTTCCCATTTTGCCAGCTAAATTTAAAGTCATTTGGAAAGAAGACTACTATATAGAGATTTTTCTCATTAAACAGAATCCATGACATATCACATGATAGAAAAACAAATTCAAATCTTTTTTAAAAAAGTTTTTTATTAATAATACAAATTAAAAACATTGGACGTGATGTGATGTCTCCGATTTAAACGTTTTCGTCAAGTTTTACCTTGCAATCGATACAATTCCTTATCTCTATACACGCTTTACACAATTTATCACATTTAAACATGCAGATTCTTTCATCTGTGAAGGTTACATCAATCCCAAGTTCGTTCCTTTCTATCACAGAAAACTAAAATAAAAACTTCTAAACAATCAGCTCGTCAATACTCATTTGTCCCAGCATTCCTCCTCCTGTTTAGCCAATAATAAAATTTGTTCCAGATTTCGTAATATTCTGTTTCGTTTTTATCTTTAAGTTCCAGAGTCAAATTGTCCATTTCCGCACAAGTTAATATTTTAGCTAATACTTCTTCTATGGGGGTCTCTATATTTTTCCATTTTTATGCAAAAGCCAATCTTGCCGCTGTTAGAATATGTAACATTAGATATATTGTATCCTTGTTGTAGTTGCCCTTTATGATACCCAGTAAAAATCATTCCAGTTTTGATTCTATATTTTGCATTAATATCTCTTCTAAGCATTGTTTTATCTGGTGCCAAAATTTTGTAGCTTTTGGGCATTCCCACCACATGTGATAAAAAGTCCCTGGCACTGCCTCACATTTCCAACACATCGATGAATATTTTTTGTTTATTTTCGCTAGTCTTGTGGGTGGGAGATGCCACCTATCAAACATCTAGTATAAATTTTCTTTATACGTAGTAGCTAGAGTAAAAACAAATTCAAAACTTGTAGGCAAAAACCACGAGCCCATTACAATAATTTGCTTTGTACTTTATCCCATAACTAATAAAAACCTGTTGTGATCCATCAGCACCTGCGGCGCTGTTGGCAGAATCCGACTGCGATGAACCTTTTCCTAATGCCCGCATGAGGCGAGCTGCCAGAAGGCAGGAGCAGCTCAAGCAGAGAGGTCACCTCGGGAGTAGGGCTAAGAGATAATTGGCCCCTCCCATAAGGTTTAAAAGGAGACCAACTCTAGGTTGGCTATCTTTGGGGACAAAATAATTCTAGCCAAGACAATTAATGGAACTGCTGTACACCCAGTTAAAGATCTTGGTTAAGTTCTGGGAGTTGCTCTCAGGATGTACAAAATATAGTATCTATTAAGTTATAAAGCACTCACATGTGGAGAATTAGGTACTCATTAAATCTAGTTTAATAAGTTGACACTCAAGCACAGGTCACCCTCTAGTACATTTTGAGTGCTGCTGCACAATACTTGGCCACATTGTATGTTGTATTGGTATCTGTAAGCAACAAGGTGGTGTAAAATTATCCTATGAGTCCTGGGTATTTATGCAGTAATGATGAGCTTATGATATACAAGTATCTTTGTAGTACAGGCATTGGAGAAGCACATGCTTTGTTGTTTCTTTGTGTCCAAAGTCACAGAGACATTGTCTGTCCAAGTTAGGAATCTTCCTGTATTGGCCTTCACAGATAGTGATAGATGGCATGACATTGTGACAGAAAAAAGCCGTTCTGTGTTGAGGTACTTCAAATTTAATTAAGTATGATGTAGGGGAAGCAAAGTACCTGCTGGACTCACTGGAAATAAAAGAATGAGGCCCTGGCTAGATCCAATTGGCACTCTGTGTCTGCTTCATGCTGTTTAATTTAGAATGCTTTGCCTTGATCATATCCCATGCTGAGTAGAAGACTTGGAGAGAAGCCGAAGGATGATATTTTAGTTGCCACTGCCTGTTTCCATGTGGATTGAAAATCATCACTCATAGTTAATGGGGCAAGACCAAGGGGAAAAAATTCAGACGGAGCCAATAGTTGAGTATGGCCACCCATGCTCTAGCCTACACTTTCATGAAGTCTATCTCTAGTTGCAGGATAGCACTAGAAGCACAATTAGGGACTTTGACGGCTGGTCTTGAAAAATTGGATTGTACACGATTGAATGGTGCAAAGTTGAGAAAGGAACCCAACTGGGCAGTCTTCCTTCAGGCCCTGAAGGGGGAAATTGTCAGAAAGTCATGTCTGATATTTCCTGGAAAAACCAAGCTTGATAGTCCATCTCTCAACAAATAATGGAATAAGGTCATCACAACTATCCTGTGCTTCTTTGAAAAATCTGCAATTTGCCTCTTCTAGATTGGTCAGGCCATAGTTGATATCAACAACAATATTTCTGTTATTTTTTCCTCCACTTAAGTTAATCCTTATGTTCTTTAGAGCATTGCCAAGTTCATTCATCTGGATTTTGGAGCAGATATGGACACTTTTAATATACAGTGAAACTCCTCATTACTTTATTTCTGGAAGGAACTTGCAAAATACCATTTCAAATCCTGCAAAACCCCATATTCCATCAAACTGCTTGGTGCCTTGGAACCGGTCTGTAGCAATTCAAAAGCACCTGATTTAATTCAACATTTTGAATTGCCACAAGACAATAAATTAAAAGTTTCAGTTCAAAGGATGATACAGGTTAGTCTCCTTCAAAGCAGAGCACCACCTAAATGGTTCACACCGTCTTAGTGGTAATGCTGAATAACACACTTTGTTTTCAAATTACATATCTAAAATTTGGAGTTATCTTATGGTGCTTTTCATAAAGATGCAATGTATAAAAGGATAACAAAATGAATGCATTTTGTAAGTGGCAATCAATTAGGGATGGGAATCAAAAGTGGACTAGAGAATGGTGTTGCCGATTATTTATTTCTTTATTTGTGCTTCTCAACAGCCTCACAAAACATGGCTAAGTAGAAGGATGTTCTGGACTGCCTGTAGGATTCATTGATAACTTAGGGGCTAACTGAGAACCAATAGTTTCATTAGGATTTGAAGGCAACAGGTTTAAAACAAGGGAGAAATGCCAGAGGACTGTATTGAATAAAAATTACATTGTAAGAGAAAGATAAACCTCCATGGCAGAAACCCCAAGAATGGAAGTAGATGAACCCTCCAATTATACAACATCCTCCCAAGACTTTAGATCTATACTGAAATTCAAACTATCTGGAGGCTTTGGGCCATTTTTTTGGGGGGGAAGGGACACTTTCCTGTGGTCCAGCTGAATTAGTTCAAGTGATGTTCACAGCACTTCAGGATTGATTGATATGATATCAAAGGCAGCTCAGTTTCAAATTGTTTTTGATTGTGGTGTAGATACTCAGTCAATTAATTATTGGTGGGACTAAGTAGGAAAATAATAGGTAACAGAGTTTTGAAAACTGAGTATTTTATTGAAAGTTCTCAATAAAGGTTGGGAAAAGAAAGGCAAGACATATTTCAAGACAGCAACTTACTGAAACATAGCAGATCAAGTTTCCTGTATATATCTGCTTGAATACCATTGCATGGAAGAAAAGCTAAGTTTCTAGACTGTAGAATGTTGGAATATAGATTGAACTGACCTAGAAAAATTTGCTAATATGTAAGAACATTTAAAATTCTGTAGCTGGAAATACCATATTTTTCAGAGTAGAAGACGCACTCCCCCCCAAAAAAGAGGTGGAAATGTTGGTGCATCTTATACACTGAATACTGCCATTTTTGGCTTCCCAAAGCCCCACCCTGCGCATCCTGTTTTTCACAAAAACAGGGCAGGCAGAGGTTTTGGGAGGCCTGCAGAGTGTTTCTGGAGGCCGGGGAGGGCAAAAACTTTTTTTTTCCTTGCTTACCTCTTCAAAATCATGGTGTGTCTTATACACCGGTGTATCTTATACTCCGAAAAATATAGTAATATAGAAAAGAAAGATTTTCCTCCTGTTAACTTTTAGTACTGTGTCTTCTTTCTTGAAGCTAGGAGATACTCTATCTGCCTGAATTATAATAAGTTGCTTACTTTATATGGAGATAGATCTTGACATTTGTAATCTCTTCAAGCATTCACACAATTAGCTTCATGCAGCGCTCCTCAATATGCAGATGACAACCTTGGCCCTTGTTAATTATGAAGTGTGACTGCTTTTTAGTATAGCCCACAAGCTCCAGCTTGTATTTGACTTCAAGAGCTGTGACTATTTTTATATGTGGAAGAATGTCCAAAAGAGTATTTTTGAATTGATGTAATACAATGATGGGAGTTTAATTCTATATACAGAAATCTATTAATTTGATGTGACAAGCAGAAATACTAATAATATTCCAGCTACTGAGGACTGCTAGGGTTATGTGTTGAAGGAAGGAGATAATCACATGGAACTTTCACCTGTCCTAAAAGAAATGAACAAGCTTCCACTTTGCAATTGACTCATGTCAATTTGGATGTAATTATTACACAGCTTGGGCAAGAATCAGGGGTGGGCTTCAGATCCTTTAGCAATGGGTTCGCTGCCCTGTTACTGGGTGGGCATGGCCTAGTTGGCTGCCTGCACCACGGTGGGGGTCAGGGTATTTTTTACCCTCCCCAGGCTCCAGAGGCTTTCCTCGAGCCTTCGAGGAGGTGAAAATTGCTTCCCCTGGCCATCCGGAGGCCATCTGGAGGCCAGAAGCAGGCCTCTTTCCGGACTTCTGGAACCTCCAGTAGGTCCATTTTTTGCCCTCTCTGACCCGCCGTGCAGCCCCTGCACTTACCTGGAATGATGAACGGGCCACATGGAGACTCCTGGGAGAGGTGGATGGGGTGGGAGGGGTGAGGTGGGCATGGCCAGCCAGGGCTGGCATTTGGCGGTTTGCCGAACCCTGGTGATACTTGGCTAGAGGATTGCCCAAACCCTGCTGAACCCCCAGGATGTACTGCCTTCTCCCTTAAATACTAATCATTAAAGTGTGATGGGGCTGCCCTAATGACCTGTATATCTCTTAAGGATTGCCTATATAGCTCAGAGAGAGTCTGTCCTTAATGCTACCATTCCAATAGTGAAATTTTCTCATTTGTTCTCACAGACTTTTGGCTGCTAGGTCTCTTGTCTTGTGGTTTAGTTTGGAGCTGCCATAATATTATGGTTAAAGATGCTGTTATTGAATGCCTTTAATCATATTTTATACCCTGCTTCGAGAGTCTTACAGATAAAAGGAAAAGCAGACAGTGTTACATATCAATAAAACAGAATAAAATCAATCCTATAGAAAAATGGGAGACAAGGAACCAAGGCTCTTTTCCAGACAAACATAGGCAGATCCCCAGCCAAAGATGAGGATGAGTGATGTGCAGAACTTTCTGTGTGGTCGCCTGTGATGGAATGATTGTATTCCAGTGGGTACAGAGTATGTGCAGTGTCTTTGGCTCCTTGGTACATTCAAAATATCTCAGTTGCTATCTGTTTATTTAATCATTTGCTGCACAGCATCTTCTGACATCACATGAGACGATGCATGACACTCTGTCCTTCTCAATCAAGGAAGGAGCCAGTCTTTTCTTTTCAAACCTCATCTTTCCAGAGTCATTTTTTTCTGTTGTCAGCTTGGGCATGAAAGCATGCTACATTTTCAAAGCCCATGTTTATTTTGGGCCCCCGTATTAAAACGGAGAACAACTTTTGTCCTTAGTTACACTCATCAAACCGCATGTACCTCAGTAGTGTTACATAGCTGCAACCAAGATAGGAATTTCAACCACAACGTTTGTTTTTTATTGGGATATGCATGAGATAACACTGCCTTTTCGTTTCTTATAATCCCAAAGGGAAGTCTGGAAAATCAGATGTTGAATATTAAAAGGCTCTTCCCTTGTGAAATATTCCAACAATGTAAGATTATAATTTTTTTTCCAGACGCAGCAAGTTGACCCTTTGGCTGGCTTATATGGGCTGCCTACTGATGATTACATGTGTTGCTATTGATCTTGAGATCACCAGAAATGATGGTGGTCCCCCTTCCCAGATATGGGGGTATCCTTCCCAGATAGCAGGTTTGAGAACTGTGTCTTCTTCAGGAATTTAGCATGCTTCCAGTGCTCCTCATCTGTACTAAAGTTCAGACTTTACATCTGTTAGGGCTGGCATCTTGGATGGAAGCTACTGCCTAAACCAAACAAAAAGGAGTACTAAGACATCTTATCTGTCTTTCTCCTTGATGTTGCTTTCATTTCATGAAAAACTATCAAGAGAAAAAAGAATATACATTGTTCCATAGAAGAAAAATGGAAGTGTTATTTGATATTTTAGATTCCAAGTCCTTCCTTAGAAGGTGACATTATTACTTCGATAATCATTCAATGTTAATTTCATAAGTGTGCAATTAATACGTATCTTTACATTAGCCTGTCTATTCTGTCCTTATTTTCTCTTAGCCTGTATCTTTACCTCTCTTATATCTTTTAATGTATACTATCTAACATATATTGCATTGCACATATTATGACTGGGATCAATCCACACCACAGTTGTTTAAATCTTAAACTTTTCTGGCACTTAAATCAGGGGTGAAATCTAAAAATTTTCCCTACCGGTTCTGTGGACGTGGCTTAATTGGTAGGCGTGGCTTGGTGGTCAGGTGACCGAGTGGGTGTGACCAATAACAATAAATAATAAAAATAATAAAGTACACAAAACAATAAGAGGTACCAAAAACAAACTTTCACACTTTACACACACACAACACAAAACAACTTACACACAATGTAAAAGCAGCTGCACCTCACCCAAAATGGCCCGATGTGATGGATTGCAGGCAGGCAGATTCAGTTGCTAGCTGAGTTGCAATTGATTGCAGCAGCCGAAGCAAGGCCGGAATAGCGAACAAGACTGAAAGAAGCAGGAAGCTGCCAAGTAGGCAAGTGGGGACCGGGTGATTTGGTGGGCATGGGCGGGGGGGGGCAGGGATTTTTGCTACTGGTTCTCCGAACTACCCGCCCTCATTGCTACTTGGTCTCGCGATCTGGTCCGAACTGGGAGCATTTCACCCCTGACTTAAATAAACCTAAAAGCAAGTTGATCCAAAGAGATTTCAGACTGATCTGCAGGGGGTATCATTCATATTTATGATGTGATCACAGGAACAGCTATCTTTCTATAATCTAACCATTTCACCATCTCATTTGTGCAACTAATTGACATGACCTTAACTCCCATCCTAATGTACTTTGAATGCCTTCAGCCTGAACTACGGAACAATATGTCTTAAAGCGATATGAATAGTGAGTTTCCAGATTCCAGGTCTGCATTCTCTCTTTTATTCATTTGCATCTTGCCTACCATCCAGAGAAAATAAGACAGCGCAAAAATAGATTAATTAATCAATCAAGCAACCATATATTGTAAAATAATTTTAAAACATTGCAGTTCTATACAGAATTGTCTGTGCCCTCTCGATGTTATAGAACCAAAGCTTCCAGCATCCTTAAAACAACAATTGGTGAAGAATGCTAGGAATTCAACAATAGTTGAATAGTCCTAATTTATAACCTGACAATCAGTTTGATCATGTGGTTAAAGCACCAGGCTAGAAACTGAGAGACCCACCAGAAGCACAGTCAACCGGGTGTCCTTGGGCAGGTCAATCTTGCTCAGCTCTAGGAAGGAGGCAAGGGCAAACCACTACAAAAAAGCCTTGCCAGAAAACTGCAGGGACTTGTCCAGGCAGTAACCAGGTAACAAGAATTGACTCTTAGCCCACCTCCCAAATATCCTTATCCCTTTATTAGAACAAGCTAACAAATATTTAGTAACTTTGCAGTATCCAAAACAGCTAAAATCTTCATCATGACCCTAGACATAAAATGAAGGATTTGTTTGTTTTACCAATATGCTAAACTTTTTAACTCCGTTTGCATGGACTTCTTCAGAATGATGGATTCCCTGTGAATGAATAGTATACAGGCATGCCATGGATGAACTGAACCTGTTGAACCATTTGCCAAGCAACACCCAACCAGTTCCAACTCCTGTTTGCTTACTCTGATATCCAAAGTGGGAGATTCTGGCTCATTTCTCGCCAAATCAGATTTTTTTTTCAAAAATGCACTCTGACCTCAGCTGCTTCTGAAAAGAGCAAATTGGAATTCCTAGTTCTTATAATGCAATATAGAAACTATGGACAAAACTATCTGGGCAGGCCAAATACACCAACTGGCATGAAAAGCCAGCAGCAGAGATAGAGCAGTATCTACCAGCCTATATAATAATGTTAAACAAAAAAAATAGTATTTTTTTTGTGCTTGGGAATAAGTATACTTGTACTTGTACTTTTAACATCTCTTTATTGGTTTGACAATATCATCTTATTTAAAGAATAGGAATGGTTCCTGCAAAGAGTAGGGTTCTCATAGCCCAGATATTCCTTTATTCAGAGATTTTTCTGAGGTATTTGAGGCTGAAAGTTCCTGAACTTCATCTATTTTATCCAGTTCTAACTATGCTGCTGAAAAAGAATTGAAATGTGACAATGGATTTAAAAATGGTATGAGCCACAAGAGAAATAGTATGATTCTAGTTTTTTGGTTTGCAAGTCAAAAAGATGCTATCATGAAAAGCTAAGGAGGTTCTGACATGGTTAGAAGGTTCTGACATGAAGGACATGAAAGGATACTGAGATGGGAGCCCCTCAGGAAATTCTAGGATTATACATTAGGCTGAAAAATCAAAATAAATAAAGTTCACATGGCAAAACATTTTCACATTGTTGCCAAGAAAACTGCATGCAGATATCCATGGAATGATCTAGAAATCAAGCAGACCTAAAGGAGCCTTTATATACAGTATATGCCAACAGTTTCTTCCCGATTTGATTCACACAAGGGAACTCAAGATCCAAGCCGTAATTTAATTTCCTCACTTGCAATATTAGAACTTTGAAATTCATTGGTATTAGGAGCAAGATAAAAGAAACAATTTTTCTACATAATTATCTGGTGCAGATAATTCCCAAAAAATGCACTCAGAAGAGCCTTTGCTTATCATTAACATGCATCATTCCTTCTCCCCATATGAAATAAGCTTTTTATTCACAATCATCAGGAGAGGAATCAGATATAATCCATCAGCCCCACTAAGTAGATCAGACCTGGAAACCAATTCCACAGAGAGTTTAAAACTACTTTTCTTGAAATTGGCAATGACCTTGCAAATCTGATTGTGCTGTATCTCCTCCTCCTTCTTATAGTGAATTCAGGAGGTATCTGCATAAATCACTTCTGAATGTGATCCCATTGTTCTGGACTTTAAAAATACTTTATCCCATTTTGTCTAGACAACAGATCCTGCATATTCTATTAAGGTCATCTTCTGATTCTCTGGACAACACTACAGGTAGTCTTCAACTTACAACAGTTTGTTTGGTGACCGTTCAAACTTACAACGGCACTGAAAAAGGTGACTTATAATTATTTTTTACACTTAAATGACCATTGCAGCATCCCCATAGTCATATGATCAAAATTACTTAGCAACTGACTTGCTAAGTAAAATTACTTGGCAACTGACTCATATTTATAATGGTTGAAGTGTCCTGGGGTCATGTGATCACCTTTTGCGACTTTTGACAAACAAAGTCAATAGGAAGCTAAATTCACTTAACGACCATGTTACTAACTTAACAACCGCAGTGATTCACCTAACAACTGTGGCAAGAAAGGTCATAAAATGGGACAAAATTCACTTAACAGCTGTCTTACTTAGGAACAGAAATGTTAGGCTCATTTGTACTAAGTTGAGGACTATCTGTATAATGCATTTTTTATTACTCTGGAGAGTGATCGTGAAGTAATGGGCACAGTTCTGGTGACTGCATAGTCAAAGTAATGATTTACAAAGTGGGAAAAGTTTCAGGGGAAAGTAAGTAATGGGAGATGAAAGAAGTGATAAAACTGAGCACGGTGCAAGGAATAGTAATCTGAAAATAAATGGTTCATTTAGAAAGCAATTCTTCACGCAGGTATAATTGATATATGGAATTCATTACTAGAAAAGAGTGACCAACATGGATGGCTTTAAAATGGGATGTTATAAAATTCATGAAGGATGAATCTCCTAATGGCTACTGATTAATGTATGTATTATTCCCTGTAATTTATATTAGAACGTTATTCATCTCTTTCTCTGAATCTGGCCTCCCCTTAGGTGGCCTTAGGGAATTCATTTTTACTCAGAACCAAAGAGCAACTGGAAAGGTGGTCAGTGTGTTGCAAATCAAAAACTTTTGTTGCAAAATATGTGTTGCAATGCAAATTTCATCTCTTGTATATTTACTTGGTTTTTTCATGGCAAAGATACTGGAGTGGGTTGCCATTTCCTTCTCCAGTGGATTACGTTTTGTCAGAACTCTCTGCTATGACCTGTCCATCTTGGGTGTCCCTGCATGGCATAACTCATAGCTTCATTGAGCTACGCAAGCCCCTTCGCCACGACAAGGCAGTAATCCATGAAAGGCTATAGTTTTCCCAGTTGCAATGTATGGCTGTGAAGGTTGGACCATAAGAAAGGCTGAGCGCCAAAGAACTGAGGCCTTTGAACTCTGGTGCTGGAGAAGACTCCTGCAAGTCCCTTGGACTGCAAGGCGAACAAACAAGTAAGTTCTAGAGGAGATCAACCCTGACTGCTCTTTAGAAGGCCAGATCCTGAAGATGAAACTGAAATACTTTGGCCACCTAATCAGAAAGAAGGACTCACTGGAGAAGAGCCTAATGCTGGGAAAGATTGAGGGCAAAAGAAGAACAGAATGACAGAGAATGAGGTGGCTGGATGGAGTCACTGAAGCAGTAGGCATGAGTTTAAATGAACTCCAGAGGATGGTAGAGGACAGGAAGGCCTGGAGGAACGTTGTCCATGGGGTCGCGATGGGTCGGACACGACTTCGCAACTAACAACAACAACAATATTTATTTATCAGTGTTTCGCAGAAGTACCAAAGAAATGGAACGAGCATTGTGGAATTACATTTACCATGTTGAGGACATCTTAGCTTGTTGCAAAAACCTCTTCTTTCTATTTTCTAGGGATAATGTCTTAGGAGACGGCACATCCTGACAACATGCAAATCTAAGGTCTGCTCTAGACTCAGATTACGTTCTTATAAATTGTATCTCCATTTCAGATTGACCACCGAGCTGTGGTCCTAGATCAGTGATTCTCAACCTTAGCAATTTTAAAAATGTCTGGACTTCAACACCCAGAATTCCCTAGCCAATGGTTGAGAAACACTGTTCTAGATAGTCAACACGAGTGCCCCAAGGCCACCCAGCTGGTCCATGGCTCAGCTATTATTTTAATCAAACTCTCCCAAGGGTAAACCCAGCATTCAGCCTGGCAGACCACACGGGCTATCAAAACACCATAGATTTTTATGAAAAAGCCCATTTGCTTCCTGCTTCAAACACTGCTAAAACATTAACTTGAAGTGTAAACTTCCCTGTCTTTCATTTCCTTGGGGATGACAGCAGAGAGGCAGACTAATTGCAAAATCTGTAGAGCTTGTCTGAAGTTTTTAACCTAACTCTAGTCAGGCCCCAGCTGTGAAGCTAATGAAAATAATTCAAATTGTACCCAAACAAGAGACTTTTTATAAAGTCCTGGGAATTAGCTTGGTGCTAAATCACCACAAGAGAGAACAAAATGCTCCCAATAGCTTCCAAGACAATACATTCTGCAATTCTAATTCTGTCTTTAAACTGCTGCATATTTTTCACTGTGTTCTTCTAATGCCACAAAATATATAGCTTGTTTTATTAGATTTACATAACTAAGCATCACTTTGTTTTCTGATATTGTTTTCTGGTTTTATACATGAAGTGTTTCAGTATTAAGAATAAAAATTCAAACATACTTTTATTTTCTTAAATGAGCATGCCATCCTTTCAAACTAAGGTTTCCTAGAGTAGCTGATTTAATCATATAACATTTTTGTGCAAACTAAAGCAAAACTATTACTACTGTGTAGGAAAATCAAAGCACTTCTGTGGTGAAAGGATCAACCAGTGACATCACTATTGTCTGGGCGACGCCCAGTTGGGGGCTCCTTTCATGTTCCCATTAATAAGTTCACTGGAGTGGTACCTATTTATCTACTCACATTTACACAGTTTCAAATTGCTGAGTCAGAAGGAGATGGAGCGAATATCAAGACCCACCCCATTACACAGCAGCACTCAGGCTTCAAACTTGCACACTGTCAACCCAGCATCCTAACCACATGAGCCACTAACACTCCTAATAAAGCAATAATTAGAACAGTGGTTCCCAACCAGTGTGCCGCGGCACTAAGGGGTGCCGTGAGATCTTTTGAGGGTGCCGGGAACTTTTGAGCTACGGAAATTTTAAATATCTATTTCCTTATAAGGGTGCCGGGAACTTTTGAAAGGCTTTCCAAGGGTGCCTCAAACAAGAAAAGGTTGTGCCTCAAACAAGAAAAGGTTGGGAACCACTGAATTAGAAGGATACAAAGAGAGATACACAGCAATATAGATATATAGAATAAAATCGTAGCAGCAGAAATATCAGTTAAAATGCTTATGTTTGACATTTATTATTTTAAATATTGGCAATTAATATATTAAAAAGCTTGGGAGAATGAAAACACCTTTGCTGAATTGAATTTTCCATATTTCCCATATTGAGAGCAAACTCAATGGAAACATCTGAGTAGATATAAAATGGAAAAGTATACTCCTTTAAATGGGGAACTCTTTGATTCTTTTCTGCTAGCTGTTGGAGAACACTGTTATGTTGCTTGGGTCAACATCAGGGGTATTCAAGATGCTCTGCATAAGTATGTCAGACTGAACCATAACTGGGAAGTTGGACTGAATTGCCAACGAAACTGAATATTGCTTATCCAAGAACTTGATTAGGATTTGACAAATCAGTTAAATATTGGGGGCCTCTGGTGGCTCAGCAGACTAAGTCTGTCTGTTATTAACACAGCTGCTTGCAATTAGTGCAAGTTCTAGTCTCACCAGGCCCAAGGTTGACTCAGCCTTCCATCCTTTATAAGGTAGGTAAAATGAGGACCCAGATTGTTGGGGGCAATAAGTTGACTTTGTATATAATATACAACTGGATGAAGACTATTGCTAACATAGTGTAAGCTGCCCTGAGTCTTCGGAAAGGGCGGGATATAAATGCAAATAAAAAATAAATAAATTATGAAATCCAGAATAGTTTATATTTGTGCTACTTTCCCTGAGGATAAAGGTGAATCAGACACGCTCATTCCTGCTGAAGACATCATAAATATTTGAACACTCCTTTGAATCACATGGAAGGAAAGAAGTAGTTCAGATCATCAACAGGGATAAACAATTTGGTGTCCTTTAAAAGTCTCCTTTAACTACAGCCAGTATGGCCAGTGACAAGAATTTGGATAGGCTGTAGTCAAAAATGTCAGAAGGATACCCAGCAGCTTATCTTTGATTAATGTCTGTCATAGTGATGCCCATATCTAGGCTCTTTTACAATTGTTTTATAAGTGTCATAAATACACACCCCATTAGGCTGCACCATTAGTTATTTAATATATGACTGTAACTTTGTTATTTGTATCCTTACGATTTATATTGATATTGATTGTTTCCTGATTGCTTATTTGTACCCTATGGCTATCATTAAGTGTTGTATCTTATGATTCTTGATTAACATTTCTTTTCTTTTATGTACGCTTGAGAGCATATGCACCAAGACAAATTCCTTGTGTGTCCAATCACACTTGGCCAATAAAAAATTCTATTCTATTCTATTCTATTCTATTCTATTCTATTCTATTCTATTCTATTCTATTCTAATTGTTAAAACTATCAGCCACTTAATTGTCCCAGGATATACCTTGTCCAAGAATCCCTCTACTGATTCCCTTGAATCACAAATATTTAGGTTAATAGGATCCTTTGTGCTTTCTGAGCTTGGTGGTTTTGTTGCAGACATTTCATTACCAAACTAGGTAACTTTATCAGTGCTAGAAGGGAGTGGGGTTTGCTTTTATTTTTATTAACTAGTGGGTTGCTCTATCAGTTAGCGGGAATGGTTTTAGTGGTTCCTTGATTAGGTTTTTGTTTAATGTTACTTTGTTTAACTATGTTAATAGTTCTCTGATTGGGGTTGCTTGTTTACGTCTTGATTGTTGTAGTATTAATTTGGGTGTTAATGTCTGTTCTTATGGGTGTTGATTGCTGAGGGAGGTGATGAGGCTGCTTGCCTGCTGCATATGGTATAACTCTTTTATAACATCTAGACAAGATTTTATAGTTTCTTTTTCTCTTTGCATTATCTTCTCCCTTTTCCCACCAGCTTACCTCTGTCTAGTTTTGTTCTCCCTTTTCTGTTTTCTTTCCTTCTCCTCCCTCTGATCGAGCCTCCATCCTGTCTTTTTCCTTCTCTTCTGTTATTTCTGCAGGAAGGAGAAAAGAATGAGTAAGTGTGAGTAGAGGAAAGTTGTGAGTTTCTATGTGCCAGTAGTCTGTGTGAAAGGAGAAATGGCCCCATTTGTAAAACCAGTATGTCTGGAAAATAGTTCTTTTTGCATATAATTAGTCCTCATCAGTAGCAATTAATTCAATGGATTTCTACTTTTATTTTGGTCCTGCCATTTTTGTGGCTTCTGGAACAAGGACACCCAGCCACAAATGCAAACAGAATAGTATCTCAAAGACACATTTATTACGGGAAAGACAATCCTAAATTAACAAGATGAGGACTCTAAGCTTTGCACAGGAATTTCATTCTCTCTTTTACTCCTTCTCCCTTTCTTCTCATGGTAGTAAGGGACTATCTTGAATTACCTTTCAGGAAAAATGGTATGTTGGCTCCAGGCAAAAAAATCTTTCCTTAAAATATATATTAAAGATATACGTAACACAAATATATGAAACCAGCTTTTTTTTTTTTTGACAGAACAATCCTACATTATTCAATATAGTGGTTTTTTTAACACACACAAAGAGAGAGAGAGATTTGGTATGACTGTACTTCCCACATGTTTTAGCTACATTCACCATAGAAAATAGCCACAGTATTCATATTTGAATGGTTTCCAGTTGAAATACCACAAAAATGCTTTTTCTAGGGGTATTTAAAGTATGCAACTCTGACAAATTATATGTATCACCATTCCTTAAACTGGCACTAAATTTTTTTTAATATTAAAAAAGCATTAGTTGTGGTTGGTGGTGTGTGTTATGAGAGATCATCATCAGATAGGATTTGATTCTGGGAAACATTTTTTAAATTGTAAACTCTGAATGTCAAAAATGTTTTTTCTGAATCAACTAACCACCAATCACCCAGTGTTGTAAAACTCTTTAGAAATAAGAAACATCAAACACATTTGCCACTAAATTTCCCTCTCTTCCACCTCCCCAAAATCAGGTGTATTATTGTTCAGCTCATCGAAACAAAACTAACAGCACTTTAAGAACAGCAACCATTGTTATAAACATGCCTTATAATACATAAATGACCAGAGTAGATATTATTTTGAAGTACAGTACATGTAGTTGAACATTTAAATAAATTGTGTTTCAGGAAAAAATAAAGGCACATTCTGACCAAAACGGAGTATTTTCAGCTACTATTAAAATTTAGATTTCAAAAGCTAAATGTGATGAATGCAGTCATACTGCACAGGATTGCTATAACAAAAGAAAAAAAAACCAAGTAGGATAATTCAAGAGTAGAAGAACAAGAAGTAAGAAGCAATGGAGGTAAGTTTGTTTATTTTTAAACCCAAGATGAGCCTGAGTAAATCAAGGAGAAATCTTAAAGTTGCAGCACAAAGGAGAAAATGTAACAAAGAAGAGATATAGAAACAAGAGATTTCCAGAATACTACAGTGAAGTGCTTTGGGTGGAAATTTTAATATGTGATATAAACATAGTAACCCTTGAAGAAACTTTAATCATTCACTTTGCTCCATGCTTTACTAAAAACGATGGGGAAATTGTGTGCTTAATATTTTGGCAGAATGGTTTTAAGGAAGTCTAGGACTCAAGAATTAGGACTAAAAATGTACATTGCTTATCTCTATGCTAGGATATTTCAGTCAGAAATGGAAAATGCAAATTCTCTACATATCGTATATTATAAATCATCCAGAGCAGTGGTGGGTTGCTACCAGTTCGCCCTGGACTGGGCGAACCAGTAGTGATGGCAGCAGGAGGCTCCGGCCACCCGCCCGGATGCATGCATAGGAATTTCTGCACATGCACAGAAGCACTGCGCACACACATAAGTGCGCGTGCGCCCACAAGCAAACCAGAGCAATGGGTTTTGAAACCTGTCCCTGATCCAGAGTCACTGTATCAGTGAGATGTGCCACTGACATAAGTGGCACAGAAATTTAATAAATAAATGATGTTCTATATTGTTATTTAAACATTAGATGTTCTTCCAAAGAATAAGGATTTTGCCTGATAAAATGGCTGTTTTTTTTAAAAAAAATTAAGAATTATCTGTTAAAACTATGAATTGGTGGGAATGATCAAATGAGAAGTGTTAGATCTCCATCACTTTAAAAGAAATGAGGTCTTACCAGAGACAGATATGAGGATAGCTGGGGAATAGCTTACTATTAGAGAACTGAGTTACTTGTGCTACCCATTCTGTCCTGTGTTCTTTGATACAGCCTGCTGCATTCAGGAGTGCTGAAATAATATTCAACATTTTCAAGTCAACTTATGTACTTGCAGTAGAGGGAAATAGGAAGAAGAAACAGAAAGGCTTCAGTTGATTCAAGGACATAAGGAGAAAACTAGCATTTTTAAAATCATTATTAATGACTACCAATTCATACCATACGATACACTGAGAGCTAGTTTGGTCTATTGGTTAAGGCATAATTAGAAATGGAAGACTGTGAGTTCTACTTCTGCCTTAGGCATGAAAGCCATCTAAGTGACTTTAGGCAAGTTGCTCTTTTTCACCTCAACTGGTGTCCTTGTGGAAAAAAGGAATACAGTGTTAGGTATGTTGACTGCCTTGAATTATTTATAAACAATAATAAAGTCAGAAAGAAAGGAAGGAAGAGAAAGAAAGAAAAAAAGGAAGGAAGGAAAGAAGGAAGGAAGGAAGGAAGGAAGGAAGGAAGGAAGGAAGGAAGGAAGGAAGGAAGGAAGGAAGGAAGGAGGGTGGGTGGGAAGAAGGGAGGGTAAGGGTCACAATTTCTTCAGGAATGAAACTAAAGTAGACTCATAGACCTCCATAGCAAATAACCTTGTGGTGAATGATAAAAGAAAAGAATAATTTGGGCAGTATTAATCAAACTATTTTTATATACAGTTAGGAAGAAAACCAAAAGAGACAAATATTTAAAAAAATAATATGTTTTATCTAAATGGTTTAATGTGTTCTATCAGTTGCCTTTAACTGACTTACAATTTCCTCAGTACCTTCCTATGTTCAACTAAAGGCAAGAAAAGGATACAAGAAGTTGGTCATTTCAAAGGAGTTTTGATCAATAACTTTCATTGTAGATGAATGCAAAATATGAAAATTTGAAAGCCTCTCTAGCAATTATAATACTGCTTAGACTTATATACTGCTTCATAGTGCTTTACAGCACTCTCTAAGCAGTTTACCATCATTGCTTTTATTCTCCATAAAAAATTCAAGACCAACTTCACTCATCTTCATTTCTGCTAATTTTGGAAAACTGAAATTTTTCAGGGTATGATATGAAACAGAGGCGCAATGGCTCACTGGCTTAATAGACATCAGAGAAGTTCTATAGGGTTTGAGTCCTATCATCACATGATGGAGTGAGTTCCCATCACTTGCTTTAGCTCCTGTCAACCTAGCAGTTCAAAAACATGTAAAAAATGCAAGTAGATAAATAGGTGCCGCTTCAGTGGGAAGGTAACAGTGTTCCATGTTTTGCTGCACTTTCTGTGCTGCAGTGTGATGTCATGCTGGCCACATGACGATGGAATCATCTTCAGACAGCACTGACTCAATGGTTTATAGAAATGGAGATTAGCACCATCCCCTAAAATTGGCTACCACTAGTAGAGTAAAACCCACTGGGATGCTTTTACCTTTTAAAACATGAACCAAATTTCATTTATGCTGGAATGGAAAACTCTGTTTTGAGATGTTGCTTATCAATTAATGGCACATTTCTTTCTTCTCTAAATAAGGAGTCTTATTTTATAATCTTGGTCTCTCGAGTGACAGAAGAGGCCAGAACATGGCCTGATTCAAACAAGAATCTAATACGGCATCATGGCTAACAGAGTTAGGCTGGTAAATCTTCCACAACCAAAATCTAATACGGCATCATGGCTAACAGAGTTAGGCTGGTAAATCTTCCACAACCAAATCACAACAGACAGCTGTTGTCATACCCTGATCACATTTACACATATCAAAATAATCTGAGTCTTTTTAATTAATAGAATGCATCACTAGACTTTAGTTAAATGACCTTTGGTTAATTGACCTTCATTTAGTTGAGGTCAAGAACCCAGCTGATTCCAGTGAATAAGGAGATTAGATGTTTTCCATATGTACATAAAATTAACTACATATGTACATAAAATTAAGATCCAGATTCCTTTAGAGCTTTAAACATAATCAATAGAAAGAAAATAAACCCAACCCCAGCAGCATATTTAATTTTCAAAAGCTAGTATCATGTGACATTTAGATAAACCATTCCGAACCAAATTTAATGAAGCAACTGGAGAAAAGGGTTGCTTTTAAAGACGAATAGGTATTAAATGTACATTTATACATAACTTACGTAAAAATGAACAAATTACATCATGTGTATAAAATACACATTAAATGCATGCAATTGTCCAAACTGATTTGCTGAACAAATGACTTTTCCAATATTTGGGAATTATATCCAAAATCGTATTTTGTCCATTGTGTCTGATCTAGTGAATAGGATTATATAAAATATAGGTTTACTGTATCTACCTCATTTATTAGACTATAGAATTCATTATCCCCAGCCAACCAATGTGGTTCATGGCTCAAATCTACAGCCTAATCCCAACAGACAGCTATTGTCATAGCCTAGAACAGGGGTGTCAAATTCGATTTCATTGAGGGCCACATCAGAATTGTGTTTGACCACAGGGGGATGGGATGGACATGGCCAGCTTGATGTCACTTACGTTGGGGGCCCAAATGCTCTGCCAGTGAAAATGGGCTCCTGAGCTCCATTTTCAGCTGCAACGGCCTCCTGCAACCCTCTGCCACTGAAAACAGAATTTGGGAAGGCAGCATGCAATGCTCACGAGCTCCGTTTTTGCTGGCAGAGACACCACTGGCCAGTGCTTCGCTCTTTCCAAGGTGGCCCCATGGGCCAGTTTTAAGCACCCTGCGGGCCAAATCTGGCCCCCAGGCCTTGAGTTTGACACCCCTGGCATAGAAAGAATAACCAAAGTTGATTATATGTTAATTCTTTCAAACATGCCAGTTTAAGAAAAGTGAAGGAGATCCTGGTATTTGGTCAAAAAACATGCACTGAAATCTCTAAAGAGACTTTTTATACTAAAAATATCACAGCCAAGAAAATTTAATGTTGTTCATGTTAATAGGCTTTGTGGCCTGTGTAGAAATAATAGAGACATATTTTCTCATTAGTTACCTCCTGATTCTTGTAAAATGCTTCAGTTATTTGCCACGAAGTTCAACATTTTATATAATTTGCCTTTTCTATACAATGCCACCACCTTCCTTTCCAAGAACATTTGTCCGCTTGTTACTTTGGAAATTCAGGAACAATGGTGATGGGCCCTTTCATTTTAATGGCTCCTGGTGTTCAGATAACCCCTTTGTGGAAGTTCATGATCAGCTGAAACGGTCTTCTGCTGAACATCCAGTTTTTAATGAGTGTAACGGAAATGTGTAAGTCATGTGAATTATTGGCTAGCTTTCTTCTCCCTGCCCAGTCTAGAAATTTGATAAATAACTCAAACCTGAACAGCAGACTTAATAATCTTTACCTTAAAAAAACCCTGGGGTTTCATTTCTGATCTTCCTCTGTCAGCATAACAGATGACAGAGGTTTTACAGATGCAATCCTGGGCATAACAATGCCAGATTTTGTGGTTACTTCTTCTCTTCAGTCATTATACCCACTTTCTTAATAAAGTGGTAATCTTTTTAGTTTCAAGACACAGAAACACAAAACAGCATTAGGGAATAGTGTGAAATTTTGGCAGCTAAGCCCAGTTATGAGCATGTAATTTTTTTCTACAGAAGGACTGTTTGGATTTTGCATAATGTTGCAGATTAGCAATTCTTTGTGTGCCTTGAGAGGCTTTCATACAACTGAAAAAAAACTTCAGAAATTGGATAATTATCATAACCTGCTGAAGCCATAACACAGCACTGAATGAAAATTTTAATAAAGATACTTAAACTGGAATATATAAGGTGCAGACCTGTTTTCCATTGCTCTTCTATACTTGGACTCAGTTAAAGGCAATGATAATTTCTTGTCCAAGGGGAAAACACTACTAAAGAAAGGAAAGATTTAAGATTTCCCTCCAGTGATTCTAAACAATTACTGTGTGTGCTCTTTTTACATTTTTATGAGAAAATTCATAGGCGGCTTCATTCAGAACAAAAGAACTTGAAGGTAGAGGTAAAGTTGACCAAGGTATTATTTCTTATTAGTGCTACTAATTTAAAAGCCACTAAAAAAAATCAGTCATTAAAAAAATAGAAAAGGGAACAATGGCTTACTGCTCCCATTTTGCAATTTTCCTGGGAAAACATTAAATTTGCATTGCTGTCTTGAATGGAGGAGAATGTGCTTATCATCAATGACTGAATAGATCATTATTTACATATCCAAAATCTCAGTGTACATCACAGATACTAATGGGAAGCCAGAGCACAGAGAGGCATTTCAGCTCTGCACTATAAGAAAAAAAATATTCTATTTTATTACAATTATCTTCTGTGCTATTTCAGCTGACACAACTCTAATACCATATTGCATTTCCCCTTCTCATATATTTGCACAAAAGATAATTTCAGGATACAGATTCCATTTATGTAACTTGTCCCATTTATCGTGGGGGAAATTTGGTAGACGCTGTCTTTCATTATCTCAGACTATTTGTATATCACGGTATAGTCTGCTTTGACAACTGCTCTTCCATCTTGGACAGAGATTTCCAGTCTACAGGATCTACAGGATCTTTTCACTGGAAAACCAGGGGTTGAATCTGGGGTGCAATTCAGCAGGTTCTGACAGGTTCTGGAGAACCAGTAGCAGAAATTTTGAGTAGTTCGGAGAACCGGCAAATACCACCTCTGGCTGGCCCCAGAGTGGGGTAGGAATGGAGATTTTGCAGTATCTTTCCCCTGCCACATCCACCACACCATGCCCACCAAGCCACACCACACCACGCCCACCAAGCCACGCCCACAGAACCGATAGTAAAAAAAATTGAATTTCACCACTGGGTTGAATCTACAGTAGATAACAACATTTTCTGGTCATTGGCTTAATCAAGCAAAGCAGAGTTAGCCCTGGTTGGTATTTCGAGTTCGAGTCTTACTGGCTCAAGGTTGACTCAGCCTTCCATCCTTCCGAGGTCGGTAAAATGAGGACCCAGATTGTTTTTCCCTTCAGAGATTACTGCTAGTTGATAATGATAGCAATCCTGTGTCTTGATAAGCTTAGTGATACTCTAAAATTGAAATATACTCTGAAATTGAAATGCATCTAAGGTGACTTTACAGCTAAGTAGCTGTGTAGTGAGAATGAGTAATTAAGATTAGAAACTGGGAGACTCTGAATTCTTGTCCTGCTTAGCCACAAATCCAGTTTAGTGATCTTGGGCCAGTCACTTTCTGTCAACCCTAGGAAGGAGAAAATGACAAACTATCTCTGAACTGCAAAGCCTTGTCCAGGCAGTTTCTGAGAATCAGTCCCAATTGAATAGGGGGGGGGAAAACCTGCCTAGTAATATGTTTCCAGAGTATTTAAAGAGTTAAGAATAGGATTCCAGATAATGTGTTTTCACTATATTAATGGAAAGGTTGGGGGCATCTTGGGTGAGGATATGCTTCTCTTTAAAAAAATTAAAATTCAACATTTGTCATAGCTGTTAACAAAACATAGTTGTTTTTAGAGAATTTAGCACGTACTAAAGTCAAAGTAGAACTCGTAATTTAGTACTGGAAAGATAATCCAAGGCTCTAGGCCTAAATGCCGGAACATCACTTTTCCGGTTTTGCCAGATAACACAGTGCAGATATGTGTCCATAACACCAGGCCAAACTATTCTAGGGTTTGTAGAAACAGTGTCTTCTTAAGATGTAGAAGTTTAATTAGTGAAAAAGGAAGTATACAAAGGGAGCGATAACACAGTTGGTCACTGTGTCTCTCTGATGAGATTATTCTCTGTACTTCTGAACTTTATTATCCAAACAAAAACCCATAACGTGACAGGGTCTCTCTGACAATTGGTTTTTTTTAAAAAAAATACTCAGGAAAGCTGTCTGGCTATTAATTGTGACTGCTTGAGATGACTAAATAGGCTGCATGTGTGTCAGCTTCAGGGGATTGTAACTTATGTTCTGGTTATCACTCAATTATAGATTTTTGTTTTCATTTTGAACTCATGGCTCACTATTCTGATCTTCCCAGTTTGTGCTGACTTAAAGCCCTGGTGAGGTACAGAAGTATGGGCTGAGGCTTTTCGAAAGAACAGAGGTCTTGCAGTTGATTTATTATGTGTAATGTCGTTTGGAGTTTGGGATTCTCCCAAAAGGCAAATATTGTAATATTAATCATTGGACATAGTTTGGAAAGGCCATGTAGGCAGGGCCACTGATCTCGTTGCAAGCTATCTTCAGGCAGATATGTAAAACTACTGATCCTGATAATATATGACTCTAATATTACAGAAATAGGAAATATTCTTTTTTCTAAATGGTAAAGCTGTGCACATTTTGAAAATGGCTTGGAAGAATTTCTCCACATTTTTCATAAGCACATCTCTCTGCTTTTCATTAAAGCAACCTGACTTTTTTTTCAAGCTTTAGCATAAGTCTGGGGGAAAAAATTGGCAACTGCTTCAAGGAGCTGATTCATTAAAATTAATGGCACTCTAGGCAGGACAGGGAGAAAGGTTGATCACCTAGAAGACTTCTTAGTATTTCTGCATAGTTTGCCCAGCTGTCAAGTTCTTCTGGCTATGCTATTTTTTATAGCTGAATTTTTAAAATTGATTTTTTTAAAACAGCATTTTATTTTGCAATATAAATGAATAACAGATTAATAGAGGATATTTTCATTTCCAACTTTTTGTTGCCAAAAATGGAATTCTTGAAATCTGGATTTCTGAAGAAAATTTCCAGAAATTTGAGAAAATGGGGCAACCTCAGCCAAAATTTTATTAGATACCTCACTCTGGCAGCATTTGGTATAATTGAATATGGCTTTCTTCTGGGGCCTTTCAAGGGATGTGTGTTGTGGCATCCGTTTTATGTTGCTACTCCAACTACTTGAGTCAGTGATCTCAAGCCTTTGGGTCCTTCAGTATGGAGTCTCTTAAGGCTTTCTCCAGTGCTAGTTAACATCTATATGAATGTGTTGGGAGAGATGACTCAGAAAACAGAGTTGAGGTTTCATCAATACGTTCATGACACCCAGTTATACATTGATATTCATTGTTATACTGCAAAAGTCCTAAATTGGTTCCTAGAGGCTATGAGAATATGGATAGGGCAAAGGAAGTTTAAATTTAACCCTGTGAGATGGACATTATTCATGAACACTGGCGTATCATATCAAGATCTTTCTCAAGTCATTTCTCTGGACAGGTCATCCTTCCCTGAAGGAGGCAATTTTGTGAATTAGGAATCCTTCTGAATCTCTGGTTCCTGCTCAGATTAACATGTCAATTTCCCATCTACAGCAGGTGGAAGTCTTAGGGAGCTGAACTAGTTATGGTCCAATCTGAAGAAGAATGCTCTGGATAAGGAATTCACACTCACTTAGGTTACTAGAATATACTCTACTTGGGTTAGAGATCTGAAAGTTGCAACTGTTGAAAGATATGGTGGTCCATTTGCTGGCAGGTCAATCCTACTTGTCCAGAATAATGCCTATTTTACAGCTGCTGCATTGGTTTAACAGTAGATTTCTGGACTCATTTTAAAGCACTGGTAATTACTATTGAAGCTTTACATCAGCATTCAAATTCCATCAATTTTTAAATTCCATCAAGTTTCATCAAGTAGGTTGGAACCTGTCTGCCCATCCTGACTATCTCTATAGGACCTGCTAAGAATACATTCTCCTGCAAAGCATATGGCCTTCGCAATAGGGGTCCCATTCCCCTCCCTGAAGATAAATGCTTCCCTTCTCCTCCTTCCTTTCCTGAAGTGAAAACTGTCTTTTCTTAGTGTATCTTTAAACCAAGATGAATGTAGGGTGATGTAATAGTTTTAGTTCTATATTTATCTGACGTTTCTTATTTTAATCTTTGTTAATCACCATTAGAGTTATTTGGGCCAACTAGAAATACTAGCAATACATGAAATAAAAATAAATAAATAACACTGCTCCTTTCTCACCCAAACTGAGGATCACAGAATGTGACTCCTTCTTAGATAATGGCTAGGTTTGCTCTTTATAATAAGCTATGCTTTGTTTTAAGCCTGGTTATAGATGTATATCTATGCCTAAAACATAGTTTATAAATGTAGTTGGGTTCACACGTCAGACTTGGCTAAAATTAAGCCTCTTGTGACATGGCTTAGTGGGTTATGTGATTGTGGATAACTTACTTGTAGGAATTGGAAGTGAGAATGAGCAAAAGAACCCATATCTGGAGAAAGCTGTAGTAAGAAGGGGCTTCTCCATTTTATACTGACAAGTTAAAACTTTCCTCCACTAGTGAAAAGCATACTAAAAAACATGTTTCTAAAAAATATATGTTACTGTATATATTCTGTATATAATCCCTGGCCTTCCTATATTACACTATATAAATAAAATTACCCAGAATCAGCCATCCAGACAGTGTCTTTTGGCACAGAGCCGAGATATAACTCAGTGGAAGGAAATCTATTTTATGTGCTGTATCTCAAATTTTGTTATAGTAAGGATGAAGGGAAGAACAGCTTATTTACAAATAACACTTGGCTAGCATGGGTCATAGGGGCAAGTCAGCTGGTATGAAAATGTTGACTCTTTCATATTGTAATTTTATTAAACATTACACCTACAATTAAATTTAAAAATACAAACTAAAAATAAATTTAAAAAACTAGAAAGTACAGAAAAGAAGAAAAGTATAAAACAAAAAATAAGAAAGTGGTAAAGAAAAAGAAAAGAAATATATAAATAATTAATTTCCCCCTTCATCACAAGTATAGACAATTTTGGTAACTGATCACCTTCCATTAAAATGCAACAAATGATCTCTTCTTCCCATTTCTGATCTCTTACCTGAGTGAGGAAAATAAATTCTCAGAAGAATGGGTGTCAACACAATAGAAGCATAGAAGGAATGTGTCTTAATCAAATAAAGAGGGTTTGAAAGTTTAGCTCATAGTAGTTCACAGTAAGCTTTATCAAAATCTCTATGCCAACATACTGACATGTTTCTTTTTACTAAAAAAATTGATTCTTTCTTAGAGGAAGTAACAGTAGAAGGAAAGGAAATAACCTCAGATTTCTTAATTTTATTTGTTTATTTATTTATTTAGCTGTTCTAAATAGCTGTTCTGTCAGTGACTCTGGATAGTTTACAAACAATAAAACCCCTAATATATAAAGAATAAAAATAATAATCTCACAAATAAACTATAAAGATCTCAGTTCCTGCAATGTACTCACAAGAAACATTGTCTGGAGTACAAGTGGGTGATCTCATGGATTCTCCTTTTTCCAGAGATACTTCATGGGCCGTACTTCGCCTTCTGGCCACTAATTTCCACCACAATGCTAATTCACACTCCTTCAGGGACATTTAGTTTACCATGAATCCTTATTGACAAATGCTGACTGATGTGGGCACTGATCCAAAAGATTTTTATGATCGGGAAAACAATTATGGATGTTCCCAATTATTTATGTTGCATGTTCAGTCAGCAGATTTGAAGCAAGATAGAGTGACACTTTATTGCTTAGCATTGTGTATGGATTTCAGTGATTTAGAATTTATAATCCAGTTGAGAGTGGGTTGATGGCTCCCTGAATAATAAATAAAACTCCATTCCAAAATACAGAATTTCCTGTTCTTTAATATAAATCATCATCCTTCAAGAAGTTGAACATTTGGTTATATTTAATATTTCTATTTTTTCTTCTAAGTATCTACTTCACTTTGCATTGGTATTATGATGATTTAATATTACTCTATTATTTGAGTGATTTTTTTTTCAATTTCCTCAGCGATTCTTGCTGCTACCAAAGTTGTCCTCAATTACTGTAGGTATTAAAACCACTGGTTGTTTCTCTTCTTATCTTTCTGAATCATAATCAGTTTAAAATCAAAGTTATGATTTTATGAGAACAGAAACTCCCTTTGATTTGCTTGAACCTGGAGCAAAATATTGTTTGCCAAAAGATTTATGTTTTAATTTTAACACCCTACCCTGTGAATTGTACATATCTTGAAGCAAAATTACAGTGAGTTTAACAGAATTAAATATTTCATTAATCTGTATATTTTCATCATTATCTTCTAACTCTCAAGTGTTTAATACACAGTTTTAAATGTTTCTGATATCAAATCCTGACTGTTGAATACAGTCTATCTCTTTCTCTTGTCCAGTCTAAAAAACAACATTTGTTCCATTAATAAATTTTTAAACCATAAGAAGGTTTGACTGAATTTCCAAAATTCTTTCTATCAAGTAATCCTTTCCAACATTTCACTAGAAGTCTCACCCCAAATACCTTGCTCCCATGTCTTTTATCTTCTCCATTGTGATCAGAACTAGACGATAAAGAATCATAGGAGCTACATGTATTGAAATATTTCCCCTTATTCAGTTCTACATGTGGTAGAACCTACTAACACAGTTATCAAATGTTTTCAGTAAACACTGGTGTCTTGAGCAAATTAGTCCAATCTATTTGGCATTCAGTTTATTTTATAAATATGGACAAAATTCTTCTGTTTTTCTGGGCTTATGTAGAAAAAATAATGCTTTTCTTCCTTTATATTCATGTATTCATATTTACACCCAGAATCTAATTCTATTTGATTTGGAAGAATCCTCATTTTAATATATTTTTTTAAAAAATAATATAGCATTTCTTCTTAAAAAGACACTACAACACAGCCCACTGACCCAGTCTTCTTGTTCTAAATGTAGAATCATTGCTAATGTCAACAATCTTTTTGCAGCACTAAAAGTGTTCTTTTTATACGATATAACTTTACATGCAGTATTAATCAAATGTTATTTTACAATTTCTTATTCAGGTTGATACAACAACTACTACATTGCAAAAACATGGACTACACATCTCAATCAGGGTAAAGCAATAGATGAAGTTTACATAAACTTCTGTAAAGCTTTTGATTCAGTGGTACATGACAAATTATTTCTAAAACTAAAATCCTATGGTATTTCTGGAATTCTGGAATTTTATTGGTTTTAAATTTTTACTAGTAATTTTTAGTGGGTTTTAGTTTTTGTGTTCCAAAGTTTTAGGCCAATTATGTAATAAGTTTTTTAATTCGTATTTTAATTGTATATTACATTGTTTGTTTTACCTGGCTGTACACCGCCCTGAGTCCTTCGGGAGAAGGGCGGTATAAAAATTGAATAAATAATAATAATAATAATAATAATAATAATAATAATAATAATAATAATAATAATAATAATAATAATAATAATAATAATAATAATAATAATAATAATAATTCCTACATAAATGGATAGCTGCCTTCCTGTCAAACAGGCAACAAATGGTCAAAATAGGAAGTGCTCTATCAAATCCTGTACCTGTTAATAGTGATGTTCCCAAGGCAGTGTTTTAGGTCCAACACTCTTCATACTTTACATAAATGATCTTTGTGATCATATTAAAAGCAACTGAGCTCTTTTTGCTGAAGATGTTAAACTATTCAACACCACAGACAATGCAACAACGCTTCAAAAAGACTTTGACTATGTGTCAGATTGGTCTAACAAGTGGCAACTTTCAATCTCAACCAACAAATGCTCTGTCTTGCACACTGGCAAAAAAAATCAAAACATAAAATACAAATTAGATGGACATGACCTTATAGATGACCCTCACTCTGTCAAGGACCTTGGAGTACTCATTTCTAAAGATCTAAGTGCCAGAGCCCACTGTAACAACATTGCCAAAAAGGCACTAAGAGTTGTTAACCTAATCTTGTGTAGCTTCTTCTCTGGTAATATTGTACTACTAACTAGAGCACACAAAACATTTGCTAGACCAATCCTTGAATACAGTTCATCTGTCTGGAACCCGCACTGCATATCATACATAAATACAATCGAGAGAGTCCAGAAATATTTCACAAGAAGAGTCCTCCACTCCTCTGCACGCAATAAAATACCTTATGCCACCAGACTCCAAATTTTGGGCTTAGACAACTTAGAACTATGCAGACTTCAATCAGCCCTGAGCATAGTATATAAAATTATCTACTACAATGTCCTACCTGTCAACGATTACTTCAGCTTCAATCACAACAATACATGAGCAAATAATAGATACAAACTCAAGGTAAACCACTCCAATCTTGATTGCAGAAAATATGACTTCAGTAACAGAGTGGTCAATGCCTGGAATGCACTATCTGACTCTGTTGTTTCTTCCCCAAACCCCAAAAACTTTAAGCTTAAACTGTCTACTGTTGACCTCACCCATTCCTAAAAGGTCTGTAAGGGGCGTGCATAAGTGCACCCGTGCCTACCGTCCCTGTCCTAATATTCCTTTTTTACTTACTCCTTTCATGTATCCAAATTATGTTTATACTTTTACCTGTTATCTTATATATGATTGACAAATAAAATAAATAAAATAAAATAAAACAAATAAACTTCTAAAACTCTTTTCCATTTCTTTGTTTTTTTAAATTTCTTTTTTCTCTTCTTTCTTTTTTCTTGATTGCACTTTTAAATATCTGATATAATAAACTCATTTTTACAACCCTGTGATCCCTTTATTTGGGATAGAGTTGGGGCAACTGGAGGGAACTGAGCATTCCTGATGCTATGCAAAATTCACAGCAAATATTTTTTTCTTTACACCATAGGGGAGAAATATCTGCCAATATAATAAAATAAAATATTTTAAAAATTGAAAGAAAAATCTACAAAGCAATCAAATGTGCCATCAGGTGTGTGTGTGTGTGTGTTTTTTTAATGCTGGAATTCCTAGTTGGGTGGGAATTGAGCTTTTCATAAAGTTATAAAATCTCCTTTGGAAAAGTCACAGGCCCAAACATCTTCCCTGATTCCTCCGCCAAAATTTTATCATTTTTTCTTCTTCACTGAGATGGAGTTGTGAAATCTCAGACATGTTCTTGCATCTTACATGAACAAAAGCTTAGCATTTTAAGACCAAAACAAAAAACAAAAAACCCTCATTGTTCCATAGTTTCCATGAATCCATCTAAAGTATATAAATTGATACTTTAGAATGACCAGAATTTTCATCAAAATGAATTTTCAAAAATGAGATAAAATGAAGCAAATCTCAGGGTGTTTATTGACTTCAAAGGCAAGTTTTAACTTTTACATACCACCACATTTCAGTCTTCCTTTTTCAAACCATCACTTGCAAAATGGTCAAAATAAACAAAGAAAAGTCTCCTACTGTGAACAAACAGCACCAAACAATGGAAGAATGAAATCAATCATTTGATCTAATTGGTAGCTAATTAGTCTCTCTCAGAAATAAATAACATACTTGATTTTATTCTTTTCCCCACAAAGGTAGCATCAGACTTTAGCAAAACAGCTGCAGAGAGAGTACATCTTTCTGGCAGCCCGTAAATCAACTCCAAATCTCAAATGAACTTAATTGATAATGGCAGCCAGTCTAACTTAATCATATGTGAATTTCGTTCTCTGCTCAGATGTCACTGGATGAGTGTTGGCAAGAATTTCTTTCCCTTGCAAACACTTTAGATACTGTTTCTTGCTTTTGGGCAGGATCTCTCACAAGCCCTTGGATACAGTCCAAGATACATCATGGATTTTTCTTAGAAAAACAAAACAAAACCCTGATTCACTTGAAAAAAAAATCCCCTTCATATTGTCAGTCCCTGACCTGAGTGGTGTGTTAAATAGTATGCTTGACTGGGACTAGGGAGACTTAAGTTGAAATGCACTCTCAGCCATGAAATTCACTAGATGACCTTGAATAAAACATTGACTCAAGCTAATATACCTAATAAAATTCTTATGAGAGGAAGATCATCAAGAGAAATAATAGGTTGTCTGAAGATGTTAAAAATAATAATCTGTTGTGGCCTGCCGGTGGCCAGTGGAACTGGCAGCAGAGTCAGACAGTGAGGAGGTTGGGGAGGAACATGGGCCAGTGCTGGGAGCTGGGGAAAACTCGGACGAGGGCTCTTCATCAGAGGCAGAGAAGGAGGTAGACAGCAGCAAGGCAGAGGAATAGTTGGAGCCCAGTATGTGCATGTACAGAGTTGCCAGAAGACAAGAACAACTCAGAAAGCAGGCCCAATTTGGGAGTAAAGCCACACCTTGGAGATGATTGGCCTCTCCCAGAGGAGCGAACGGGGAGGACGCTTTTGCAGGAAACCATTCATTCAGTAGTTTCAAGAGTGGAAAGTTCTGTTCATGACTCTAAGAGACTCTGTGCCAAGTTTTGCCTTACTCTGTGTTTGGAAACAAGTTAAGTGGCAGCTTGCCAAGCAAGATAAGGTGTGTTGATTAATACTCCTTTGAATAACTGTTTGGATAAACCTTGCTGACTGTGAAGGAAAGTAATTCACAGAGGTTTTGCCGGGACCTGTTCCTGCTTCCTGCCTTTTTTTTTTTAATTGAAAAAGTTTTTACAAAAAAAAAGCTTCCCCCCCACCCTTCCCCCTCCCTTCAAAAACCCCCTCCCCCCCCTGACTTCCCGGAACAAACACAAGGTATAGTTTAAAAATAAAACAAGCATATACTTCCTGCTTTTTAAGGGAGCCTAGATCAGAATATAATCCAATATTTTGGTGGTACACATTAGTTTAGGAAGATCAATTCTGGGTTTGTTTTCTTATTTCTGTATATCTTTTCTTAATCTGCAGTCTTATATATACTTGCTCCTGATTATAATCTCTGAGAAATTTCTGGAGAACCAGTGAAATTTCAGAAGACTGGAGGAGTACAAATGTTGTCCCTATCTTCAAAAAAAAGAGAGGAAGAATTGGAGGGAAATATAATAGGGAGAATTGCGATACCCTGCTTTTAGGGAGAATAAAAATGAAATGCAGAATTACAGGTAGTACATGTGAAAAGCATCTGGGTATTCTCAGAATACAACTTGAAAATGCACCCATAGACTTACATAAATGTTAATAAAAAACTAATAGTACATTTGGGGTGTGTTAACACAGAGCCCAGGTCATGGAAAGTAATTTTCCTATTTTGCTCTGCTTTGAATAGGTTTTATTTGTAAAACCAAGCCCATTGTTCAGCACTGCAGTCTAAAACAGTCACTAGTTACTATTTAAAGGAGCTAAATTTAGCTAATAGAAGAGAAGAGGGAAGGTAAGACAGCAATTTCTGGACAGATGTCATATTGAAGAGGAAGTAGACTTGTTGCCTGTCATCCAAGAAGATAGGATCAGAACCAGTGGGTTGAAACTATAGGGAAATGGTTCCAGGTTAGATATAGGGAGGAGTATCCTGAAAGTAACTGTCAACCAGTGGATTATGTTGCCTCACAAAGTGATATATTCCCTCTCTTAGAGGTCTACAAATGTAAGCTATGTAGTGATCTGTCTGAAATGTTGCAGTAGATCCAGCATTGAGGAGGTTAAGATACATTATTTCTGAGTCCTTTCCAATTGTATGATTCTGTGAGAATAATAATGCGAGGATACAAGTTACTAAGTGAATGCTACCAGATACGAGAATTACCGTTCAATGAATGAACAGTAGTACAGAAAGTCTAATAAGGTAATGTCAGGCTCAAAGAATTTAAATAAAATAAGGCTTCCTTTAAGGAAAATTATACCCAGTTGAGGAAGCACCAACACTGAAGTCAAGACTTATAAAAATGATATATCAGAAGGAAAGCCTGAGGAGCAATACAATGAGTCAAAACTTTGTTAAAAATTAGAGCAAATGAAGGAAATTACTGGATTGCTAGAGCACAAAGAAGTTGAAAATATTTTTTCATTGAGAAACTGACTGCATTTCTCCATACAGAATTTAGTAAAAGAAGGATATTTCTGTACTTTCTTCATGCTGATCATAATTTACACAGGTCCAGTAAATGGGATAAAACTTTAATAATAGGATTTTAATTGTTTCTTTATTCAATTTCTCCAAAAGTGCCATCTCCAAAATTCAGCACTTGAATTGCTGAAAAGTTTGCAGCACTTCCCACTTTGCAGCATTTGCCACTTTGAGTGGGAAGGTCATGGAAATGGTTGCTTAGCCTCTAAAGAAGTCTTCCCACCAAAACTAGAAAAACAAATAGAAAGTCCAGGACCATTTTGAATCATTGGTATGCCTACTATACCCATCAAGCCCACCAAAATACTCTACTGAGTGCTAATCTATCAACCAAAAAGCAGTCCTATATGTTATAATCAAATTAGAATAGAATAGAATAGAATAGAATAGAATAGAATAGAATAGAATAGAATAGAATAGAATTTTTTATTGGCCAAGTGTGACTGGACACACAAGGAATTTGTCTTGGTGCATATGCTCTCAGTGTACATAAAAGAAAAGATGCGTTCATCAAGAATTCTAAGGTACAACACTTAATGATAGTAATAGGGTACAAATAACCAATTAGGAAACAATCAATATCAAATTATTAATCTTATTATATAATTAAAATATTAATAAAATATTAATAAATCAGAGATGGGAAAAGGAGAGGAAAGGAGAGGAGTTACTTGGGAAAATACACTTTAGCTTTTGCCAAAAAACCTTTGCAGGAAAAATTCTAAAGCTTTGTCACTTGATAAGGTTTTACATTTAAGCAGATCAAAATAAAACAAGTGGGAATTGTATAGATTTCAGTCAGGGAAAAAACCTCATAAAACTGTTATGTCCTGACCACACCATTTTCTGACCACACCATTTTAAATACTTTGCTGAAGAAGCAGAAATGCATAATATATATTTTATGCATCACCTTGAGGAAAGCAAACTGAAGTTCCTTTTCAATATAAAACAAACAAACATCAATATGGATATAAATATTTCAACAAAACTTAATTCCAATAAGTACTCCCATCCCCAAGCCCAGCAACAGTGTTTCACAAGCCCCTTTAGGGGCTTGCGAAAGGTTGATCTGATCTCCGTGGAGATGTTGCTCCACAGTGACAGAAAAAGGTCTTTTCTGGTATTTTCAGGTGGGACTTTTTTTTTTTAATTCAAAAAGTTTTACAGAAATTTTTTTTTCCCCTTTCCCCCCACCTCCCCTCCCCCCTCCCTTCACAACCCCCCTCCCCCCCCCCGACTTCCCGGAACGAGCACAAGGTATAGTTAAAAATAAAACAAACATATGCTAAAAAAATTTTGTTCCAACTTTATTATACCCCTACAATTCTCATCAATTCCTACTTCCCCCGAAAACAATGAAAAATATCAGGTGGGACTTTTTAATGGGTCAGTATGGTTACATTTCTCATCTGCCAGATCTTATGGGAGACAGTCTCTCCCACAAATAGCCATGTTTCATACATGTAGTCCTTGTTTAATAACCATAGTTCTATCATTAAGCAAAATGATCACTATACTTACACTCTCCATTCAGCTTTCTTTGCTTTACAGAGTTACAAAGATCATAAATGTGAGGACCAGTGGTGGGATTCAAGTGGTGGGATTCAAGAACCAGCAACTGGTTCTCTGCCCTAATGATTTATTCCAACAACCAGTTTGCCAATCTGCTCAGAAAGTTAACAACCGGTTCTCCTGAAGTGGTGCGAACTGGCTGAATCCCACCACTGGCGAGGATTGATCGCAATGTTACTTTTTCCACATCATCATTACTACGAATAGTCACTGTATGAGGCAGTAGTGGAATGAGAACTATTTGTTATGTAGGATACAGCCACAGTTTTAAAGCCTGTAGTGAATTATAGAAGCCTTTTTCAAAAGCTATTTACATATTTAACAAATAAGTATGTGAGAGGTGAAACACAGTGGAGCATCCATTCTTCACCTACAAACCTGAAAAGACACACAAACACACACACACACACACACACACACACACACACACACACACACACTAAACTGTACAGAGCACAGACTTATCAGATGTTTCACCCTCAAACTGGTTTAGAATTTCATTATGGGTGAAGAATTTTGTTAGCAGCTTTTTTTGTTGCTATTGGTACACCAAGGAACTAGTGATAACATATAAAGGAACATCTCATTTATTAAGTGGTGTCACATCAGGGAGGGGAAGTTGTAAAACAAGATGTGGGAGGTGGGGGAGAGGCATTACCCAACTGCTTCTATATTGAGGGGAAGGAGTCCTTATAAAGTAAGCTCAAACTGCCCAAGGAGCTGCTGATCCAGTTCTACAGAGGAATTATTGAGTCTGTCATTTGCACCTCTATAACTGTCTGGTTCGGTTCTGCAACCCAACAAGAAAAACACAGACTTCAGAGGATAATTAGAACTGCAGAAAAAATAATTGCTACCAACTTGCCTTCCATTGAGGACCTGTATACTGCACGAATCAAGAAGAGGGCCGTGAAAATATTTACAGACCCCTCGCATCCTGGACATAAACTGTTTCAACTCCTACCCTCAAAACGACGCTATAGAGCACTGCACACCAGAACAACTAGACACAAGAACAGTTTTTTCCCGAAGGCCATCACTCTGCTAAACAAATAATTCCCTCAACACTGTCAGACTATTTACTGAATCTGCACTACTATTAATCGTTTCATAGTTCCCATCACCAATCTCTTTCCACTTATGACTGTATGACTATAACTTGTTGCTGGCAATCCTTATGATTTATATTGATATATTGATCATCAATTGTGTTGTAAATGTTGTACCTTGATGAACGTATCTTTTCTTTTATGTACACTGAGAGCATATGCACCAAGACAAATTCCTTGTGTGTCCAATCACACTTGGCCAATAAAAATTCTATTCTATTCTAAAGGAACTGGGTCTGTTTCAGGATTAACTAAAAAAAACAACAATATTTCTCCAAGCGGCCAGCGTTGGCTTGCTTTCATAACTGCAGTTTATTGGTCCGTTGGCTCAAGCAAATCTAAACACAAGAGAAAGTCAATCTTGTACCATAGCTAACACCTGGAATATATTCTCGAGAGTGAAAACAGCAGGGAACCGACCAGAAATAACCTCACTTGTATTATTGCTTCAATTAGACCAAAACAACTTTTCCTTTGAAAACTTAATAATAAACACTGCAGGTCATTCACTTGTTCAGAGTCCCGTTGGGAGAGGAAAACAGATGGAGGCCCTTAGCTGGACCTTTTTCTGTCACGAGAAACAAGAGGCACAAATGAGGAGACAGAGATTGATTTTAATTGGAACCAACAGCACCTACATGCTGCCTTTAATATCCATGTCATCTTATTGAAAAAAATTTCCCCCAGACTTAGTTGGCCTGCCAAGATGAATGAAAGGCAGTCCCTTTGCCATTTGGAAGTGTATCTTTTTCAGGTTCATTGCTGACTTCAGCAAACCCTACCAAGTGTAGATAAATTTCACAGATTCACATGTTGCAGAAGTAGAGCGAATGCTGTCTAAACATTGCTTGCAATACTTTTTTTTTTTCCCCATCAGAAGATACGCACCGCTACGGTTCATTAAATGGAATGCTTCAAATTCTCCACTTGGGGTTTCCTTGATGTCCAGCAATTGGTAGTAGAAACTGAAGCCCTCTCAAACTTAAAATCAAATTAAGTGGCACATTTTCCCCACCTTTAAAGTGAACGCTGTTGCTCACCGTACTTTTTTCAAAAGCTAAACAAAGCTGTGGTGCTTTTCTCTGAAACCATCTGACTTTTCAGGGGATTTCTTTACCCTGCACACAAACAGGCACAGGCAGCATACTTGCCAAGCACATTAAAGACATTAAGTGAAAATCAGTCTGAAATATTAAAGGTAAAGGTAAAGGTTCCCCTCGCACATACGTGCTAGTCGTTGCCGGTTCTAGGGGGCGGTGCCCATCTCCGTTTCAAAGCCGAAGAGCCAGCACTGTCCGAAGACGTCTCCGTGGTCATGTGGCCGGCATGACTTAATGCCAGAGGTGCATGGAACGTTGTTACCTTCCCACCAAGGTGGTCCCTATTTTTTCTATTTGCATTTTTATGTGCTTTCGAAACTGCTAGGTTGACAGAAGCTGGTACAAGTAACAGGAGCTCACCCCGTTACACGGCAGCACTAGGGATTCGAACCGCTGAGCTGCTGACCTTTCAATCGACAAGCTCAACGTCCTAGCCTGTGAAAAATGGTCATAAGTCACTTTTTTCAGTGCTGTTGTAACTTCAAAGAGTCACTAAGTGAACTGTTGTAAGATGAGGACTAACTGCAGTTGTGGGATTCAGCCAGTTCGCACCACTTCCGGAGAACCGGTTGTTAACTTTCTGAGCAGTTTGGTGAACTGGTTGTTGAAAGAAATCATTAGGGCAGAGAACCGGTTGTTAAATTATTTGAATCCCACCACTGACTAACTGTATTCCTTCCTCTTCCTATTTTCTCCACAACAACAACTCTATGAGTTGAGTTGGGCTGAGAGAAGGTGATTAGCCCAAAGTCACCCAGCCAGCTTTCATGTTCTTTCATCAGTACATGCAATTTATCCATATAATTAATATTTCACATATCTGATATACCCAGTGGTGGGATTCAGCCAGTTCGCACCACTTCGGGAGAACCGGTTGTTAACTTTCTGAATAGTTTGATGAACTGGTTGTTGGAAGTAATCATTAGGGCAGAGAACCAGTTGTTAAATTATTTGAATCCCACCACTGGATATACCCCGAAGTATGGTATTGCCTGAGACAGACTATCAAATAATACAGTACCTGTTTCACTCACACCAGAGTACATACTACCCAAATTCATTTTTTGATAGGGAGACAGACAAATCTGTAAGCATCTTCCCTTTCTGAAAGGAAGGAAAAGGAAGGAAGGGATAAATGCATGTAATTAGCCATCTTTTTTCAAATTCCCTAAACCAGGGGTGCTAAACTCAAAACGACACGTTGTCGTCACATGATGTATCACAACTTTTTTCCCCTTTGCTAAAATTGGGGTGGCTGTGGCCAGTGCGTGATGCATCCAGCCCATGGACTGTGAGTTTGACATCCCTACCCTAGACTCATCAGCTATTGTAGTACACACACACACTATATGTGTCTACTATATAGCAGTAGCACTAGCACTTAGACTTATATACTGCTTCACAGTGCTTCACAGCCCTCTCTAAGTGGTTTACAGAGTCAGCATATTGCCCCCAACCATCTGGGTCCTCCTTTTACTGGCCTCGGATGGATGGAAGGCTGAGTCAACCTTGAGCCTGATGGGATTCTGCCAAACTCCTGGCAACTGGCAGTCAGCAGAAGTAGCCTGCAGAATTGCACTCTAACCACTGCACCACCATGGCTGATATAGTTATGTATGGGAAATACAAAAAGTATTTAATACGACCTACTTATATGTTCTATGAAAAAACCTGATAAGCATTGGTTTGTACATTTTTCTACATTAAAATTGTGGATTTCTTAGTTGGCAAGAAAACACCCATCAAACCGTGGGTGGCTCAGGCTGTAAGACAGCCTGTTATTAAACACAGCTGCTTGCAATTACTGCAGGCTCGAGTCCCACCAGGCCCAAGGTTGACTCAGCCTTCCATCCTTTATAAGATAGGTAAAATGAGGACCCAGATTGTTGGGGGGGCAATAAGTTGACTTTGTATATAAATATACAAAATAGGATGAGACTATTGCCTTACACAATGTAAGCCGCCCTGTGTCTTCGGAGAAGGGCGGGATATAAATGTTAAAAAAAAAATCAAAAAAATCTAGAACGTACGTAATTCTTCCAGCTTGAATCTATTAGATTTTTGCCAACAAATACCCTAATTCTCTCCTCCTTCTTTCCAATCTTTTATGGTATTTTTCAGATAAAATATTGAAGCAATTCCTTTCCTCAAGTTTTTATTCAAAATCTCCAAATTTCATCACGTAGCTTAGTTTCCCACCCTCACATCTTCTATTACAAGAACTTCTAACAAGATGTGTCCTAACTGCCACGTCAACTTATGACCATATCACTTGTAAATTCTTTCACCTATCCAGTTGGCACTGCTGTCATCTTCAGGAGTGTTGGATGGGATTATCAAAGTAATTAACACCACATTTTGCATTTTAAATGGCATTTGACAATACTGGCAGCATAATTCGTTCTCATGATCAATTAAGAAGCCAACAGCTTTGTCACTTTTGGAGAAATGCAAATGAAGATAATTAATGCATGCTATATTACTCACTATCCTGTCATAGTGACATTAAAATATGTCACTAATCAAAACAGCTGTTTTGATTTTAATCAGAGTGTCTTGTGAGTGATTGATAAATTTATGTTATATTTCCCATTTAACTTTCAAGATAAGATGACTAGAAATTCTAGGCTTCATAAATTTATGTTATCATTTTTGTTGATTTCATAAAAGAAAGTCCAAAAGAACCATTGTTATCCTTATCTAAAAAAAAGCTGTAATTTATTTTTATAATGTGTAGTTTGGCAATAAATCTGGGCAAATATAATTTATTTATTTAATGGGTAATCTTGTTAATAACTGTTTTGATCAACAGTCACCAATTTTGTCCTAGGGTATTATAAAAACCAAAGAAACCTCATGATTGGCTGAAGGAAAGGTTTTCTAAGACAATTTCTAACATTTCAACCAGGTAACATCTTCATTAAGATTCATTGACATGTTATATCTATATAACTTTCCTTCAGCCAGTCATACATGTGTGTGTGTGTGTGTGTGCACATGTTATTGCCTTGGTGGGTGAAGCTGTTCAAAACAATTAAGAAGAATAATTGTGGCGTTTTCTATATAAAAAAATAACATTACATTAAAGAAAGGCTATGGAGGGGCATGCAAGAGATTTATTTTATTTTCCTTGTCCATGGAGTTGGGATGGGAAGATATTTACAACCCCTTGGGGCAGGACAATGATGCTTTGTTGTGCCATGAGCCATGGTGGTGCAGTGGTTAGAGTGCAGTTCTGCAGGCTACTTCTGCTGGCTGCCTGCAATTTGGCAGTTCAAATCACACCAGACTTAAGGCTGTCTCAGCCTTCCATCCTTCTAAAGCAGGAGTCTCCAACCTTGGTCCCTTTAAGACTTGTGGACTTCAACTCCCAGAGTCCCTCAGCCAGCAAAGCAAAGCTGGCTGAGGAACTCTCGGAGTTGAAGTCCACAAGTCTTAAAGGGACCAAGGTTGGAGACCCCTGTTCTAAAGTGAGTAAGTGGGGGCAATATGCTTACTCTGTAAACTGCTTAGAGAGGGCTGTAAAGCACTGTGAACTGGTATATAAATCTAAATGCTATTGCTATTGTTCCCAATTATGTGGTTGGACAAAGCTGGATAGAAAATTATCTCTGTATGATCTAACTGGATTTGTGACATTGGAGAATGGAAATAGTGACTGTACAAAAGTGTCCTTTTTAAAGAATTGCACAAATCACTGAATTCGAACATTATTGTAGTTGCACAATCATCTTTATGTCTTCATGCTTCCTAAATATGCACTGAAGCTAGACAGATGAAACAAAGTTTGATTAACAACTTTAGATTCTATGTTGGATCCAAACATGTCAATGATGGTTTTCTTTTATATATCATGTAACACTAATTATATAAATATATAAAATCATATTTTATTTATTTGTGTAAATGTTTGTGTATATCTCTGTCTGTCTGTCTGTCTATCATCTATCCATCATCCGTCATCTATTTATCTACATCTCTGTCATCTATCTATTGATAACAATCTCAGTATTTAATCGAGTGTTGCTATTCCATCTCTGGTTTAAGTCATGCAAATCTATTTGGTTTTTAGCCATGCAAATCATTTCAGGGCCTGTGGCATGATGAACGACTTCTCAGCTAGGCAATTCATCATCAGATGAGATTGTTCACCACAGTCATCAAAATTTAATGATCTCTCTGCAGTTTCTGCCAAACTCCTCTCTAGGAAAATGCCATCAATAATTTGAAATAACAATATGGTTTGATGCTGAGAAAGAACACAGAGACAGTTTCCAAATAAATGCAGGGCCAGTATTTTAATAACTGCTCTGAACAGTTATTTATTTTTAAAGCAAAGTCTGAATATGCAAGAGAATTGCAAAATCTGTAGTCTCCTGTCTTTGATTTCACATGTTCTAATTACCACTAGTAGAATAGAATAGAATAGAATAGAATAGAATAGAATAGAATAGAATAGAATAGAATAGAATAGAATAGAATAGAATAGAATTTTTATTGGCCAAGTTTGATTGGAAACACAAGGAATTTGTGTTGGTGCATATGCTCTCAGTGTACATAAAAGAAAAGATAAGTTCATCAAGGTGTTTATTATTTATTTATTTATTTATTTATTATTTAAATTTTTATACCGCCCTTCTCCGAGGACTGAGGGCGGTGTACATCACAAATAAAACATAGATATCGAAAAAGTTAAAATACAAAATTGGTTAAAAAACTGATTCAATGCTTTAAATAATTAAAATAGGGATATAAAATTCTAAAAATACTAAAAGCCCCACTAAAAACCCTCAATAAAAACGTTAGGCCAGCACTTACAACATTTACAACACAATTGATGGTCAATATATCAATATAAATCATAAGGATTGCCAGCAACAAAGTTACAGTCATACAGTCATAAGTGGAAAGAGATTGGTGATGGGAACGATGAGAAGATTAATAGTAGTGCAGATTTAGTAAATAGTTTGACAGTGTTGAGGGAATTATTTGTTTAGCAGAGTGGTGGCCTTCGGGAAAAAACTGTTCTTGTGTCTAGTTGTTCTGTTGTGCAGTGCTCTATAGCATCGTTTTGAGGGTAGGAGTTGAAACAGTTTATGTCCAGGATGTGAGGGATCTGTAAATATTTTCACGGCCCTCTTCTTGATTCGTGCAGTATACAGGTCCTCAATGGAAGGCAGGTTGGTAGCAATTATTTTTTCTGCAGTTCTAATTATCCTCTGAAGTCTGTGTCTTTCTTGTTGGGTTGCAGAACCAAACCAGACAGTTATAGAGGTGCAAATGACACTGTAGAACTCTGTAGTACAATTAATACTTGTGAATTTCCTTTTCTTCTCCTCCCTCTTCAACCTTCCCAACCTTTTTCTGTAACAGATTTTAGTGGGAAACAGAAATGGGAGAGGAAAATTGGTTTACCAATAGTGAGGAGTCTGCTAAGAGGAGTTCAGGGATGTTATGATACGATAGCAGCTATTTTACATCACAGTCCTAGGGGAAATATTCAGCAAATGATGGATTGTCATTGTTTCCAGTAGACAAGCATATATAGTAATGTCTTATCATATTATCAACAGTCACTAAAGTATAATTAAACTGGTAGGTTTTGATTTGTTAAAGATAATATGAGATGCATTCTGAAATGGTGTAAAGGTTTCTGAAAATCTTGTTGAGATAAATGCAGTGCTCAGAGCGGTATTATATAAGGTCGAACCATTAAAAACCATATCCTAAAGGCATTCTTTCTGTGCTCAGATACTGGAACTTCCTTTGTGGGTGGGAAACATTGCAAAGACATTTCTCCACCATGAAATTGTTGGATGTGACTTATGCCAGCATTTCATAAGCCATGGGAAATTGAAGACATTGTTGTTGCTTTTTTGATCAGTTGCTGGATACTTCATAGTTTAGTAAACTATTTAAATTTTTTAAAAGGCTTCAGTGTCATGCCATTTTATTGCAAAGAATGATCCCAGTAATAGGAACTGTCAGCTTAATCCTTTATTCAGATGCCACAAAAATGTGCTATCAAGATTCTTGTTTTCCAAAATAACATTTTAAAAGCAAAAGTTGAAAACTTTGAAAAATCCAAAATTCAGATTCTTTTCATTATTTGGTTACATGGTTTCCTGTTCATAAATTCATATTTCACTGAGCAAAATTTTTGATTTTAGCTTCATATTAAGTTCCAGAATAGTTCACTTTCATGCAGAATTTATGGCTGATACATATATGTTAGTAGCAAAATGTAAAAGACTATGTCATATAAATAACATTACCAAAAATCTCGCTTTGAAATTGGAAATCGAATATTTGGATAAGAGAGATTGGCTTATTTATTTATTTATTTATTTATTTATTTATTTATTTATTATTTATTTATTTATTTATTTATTTATTTATTTATTTATTTATTTATTTATTTATTTATTATTTGTTCGTACTTTTATCTCCCTAGGGACTCAGGGCTTGCTCTGAGTGCTTGTATAACTAAGGAACCATCAGCCTTAATCAATCTTGCAATATCCTCAAGTCATTAAAACACTTTTGTTTGTAAAATTATTGCAAGATGCTAGAATACGAAGAGGGTTTGGATTGCCTAATTGGGAACTATACTATCAAGCAACAAACTTGATGTGGATTAAGGAATGTATAACATTAAGAAATACTAGAATACTGACCTTAGAAGGACATGATTTGTTATTGGGATGGCATGCCTTTTTATGGTACAAGGAAGCCAGAACACAGGGGTACTTTAGAAGGCAAAGAGAGGCTCTATTATTAAATTGGGAAAGGATTAGGAAAAACCACTACTTAAAAATCCCAGTCTGGTTATCAACTATCGAGGCATTCTCATATTCAATAACATTTAGAAAGGAACAAATTGTTAGATATAGTGAATTGTTGAATGAAAAGGGTGAACTTAAAAATATGCAAGAATTAGAAACACAATGTATAAAAATGAATTGGTTTTCTTATTTGCAAATACACTCCAGATATGATAAAGATTTCAAGACAGAAGGTTTTTATAACAATTTGACTAATTTAGATAAAATATCAACAGGTACTGATGAAAATTTAATTAAGAAATTATATGGATATTTATTAGAGGTTAAATTGGAAGAAGAACAAGTTAAAGAAACAATGATTGCGTGGGGGAAAAACTTTGGACATGGGATTGACTTAGAGATATGGCAAAAACTGTGGTCGCAAAATTATAAAATGACAATGTCAACTGCATATAAAGAAAATTTGTATAAGATGTTTTACAGATGGCACCTACCCCCGACAAGAATAGCCAGAATGTTCAAGAATAAATCCAAAAAATGCTGGAAATTTCTTTGAATTCTTGTAAGCTGCTGCTTGTATCATCACCGTTAATATCTAACTGCGTTATCTTCTGGGAGATTCCTTTTCAACTGACTTTAATTTTTTGACTTTTTTCCAACATTTCAGCAGGCAGCCATTTCACCTTCTTTTCTTTTTTGCCTTTTGGGATACTTTTCTTCATATTTGTTGGTGTCACAAATCTACGCTTTTCAGGTGCTGAGTTGATCAAATCTAATCCACTAAATGATATTCAGAATCAGAGCCACAGAAGTATTTCTTACATGGTTTTCTTTGCTGTAGTAGATCTGATGGTCCTCTGAAATGAACTGAGGTATTCAAATCCATTCTAAGTCACTGATCCCCTGAACACCAAAATTAACTATGACTTACCCATTGACATGTCTTGTTCTGACAGCATCAACTTTGCCTTGGTTCCTATTAATGGTTTGTTAAAGATTTTGCAGCATAAAACTTTCCTTTTCATTGGGAACATCAGCAGCTGATGACTTCAGCTTTTATACATCATAAGCAGCAATGTTACTAATATTGCTTTTGCGCAGAACTTGTAGCATATCTTCTAATCAAGCGAGAAGTGTGTGTGTGTGATGGTAGTGGTGGAATTATTTCCAATATTGTTGACTGAGTAGTGAATTCCTGTTTGGTTTTCTTGGAAGAATCTGGGAATAGGTTGCCATCTCCTTCTTGGATGGATTGTGTTCAATCTGGCCCTCCTTTATGACCTGTCAGTCATGGATGAATTAATTTTCCAGGTGTATATTCCCAATAGTATAGTTTGTAGCATCTCTGGGATCTGTATATGTCATCAGCATTGAACATGACTGAATTACCAATTGATGTCAGTGTAACTGGGCATGTTCAGTGAGGAAGAGGCATTTTATGTTTGCATCTTTTTTAAACAAATGATTGATTAGGCAAAAAAAAACAATCCTATAAATATTTTTAAAAGTATATTTAAAAATAAGACTTGTGAGTGCAATGGCTCAGTGGTTAAAGACACTGACCTTGCCAATTGGAAAACTGACAGCCCGGGTTCAAGATCCAGGCAAGGTGCAACGGGGTGAACTCCTGTTACTTGCCTCAGCTCCTGCCTACCTAGCAGTTCAAAAATGTGCAAATGCGAGTAGATTAAATAGGTACCAGTTTAGTGGGAAGGTAACAGTGTTCCATGCCCCTTGACATATAGTCATGCTGGCCACATGACCACAGAAGTGTTTTTGGACAATGCGGGTTCCCTCAGCTAAGAAACGAAGATGAGCACCGCCCTCTAGAGTAAGACATGTCTAGACAGGGAAATTTTTTACCTTTACATGTAACACAGAGATATATACACATACTACATTAGTGGTTTCAGTGTGGATAAGAAACCAGGAGATCCAGATTACAATCCTCCCTCAGGCACAAAATCCTCCCTCAGGCACAAAAAAAATGAGAGAACTTGGACCAGTCATTCCTTGTCCCCACCCCCCAATTAGTGTCAAACTCTGAGATAAGTAGGCTGATTAAACAATAACCTTTATAATGTTACAAAGAACTAGATGAGTGCAGTGCAAAAACAATTGGAGATTAACCCTGCAACCATGTGGGACACATTCTAAGAAAAACAGCAATGTGTGTCTCTGTGTTATTTGTGTGTATGTGAAATATATAATTCATTAAATGCATGCTCTTCATTCTTTTAATCCTGAAAATGTGAAAGGTTAGTCTTCTCAGAAATGCCATCTGTGAGAATCTAGGATGAGTAGTGCCTTCTTTCTCCTGGGAACTCAGACCTTTCGATATTGCTGTAATGAACAAGATGATTGATGGACGTCACCGTTCTCTTCCTGAAATCTTGATCTCATTCTGAATTTCAGCAACAGGCCTGACCTCCTCTTAGCAACTGGTGCATGAGTGATCTATCCACCCATTCATCCTTCCATTCTACAGTTCCTTCTATGTTCTCACCTTCCTATATCTGCCTCTTGGGGGCAAGCAATAGGCCCATCTGTCAGTAGCTCTATAATGAGAGTGGTTTACTAAATTACATTATCCTGTCTCTTTTGGAAGAGGGAGGGGGGAAAAACACAATCTGCATTCAGGAGGCTCTCGTAATGACCATGGGAGGTCATGCTTTACCTTGTAGAAAACTAATTTAGGATCTAGAGAAAGTCTACAATAATCAATAGCCTGCAAGTTAAAGCATTTTACCATAGCTTTAAAAGAAAAAAGGGAAACGTCAGGAAACAGGCAATAACCAAAGTCATTAAGATCCCATTGCCATCATCTTACCCAGTGTTTGTGGAGTAATACCTTTGGTTTGTATTATGAAATAAAAAATATTTTGTAATATTTATTATTAATGAACAAAATCATAACCAATAAGGCAACTAACAAGGGTTGCTTTTTGGTAAAACGATCAGAAAAACATAGGATCAGCTAAAGAGTAAATGAAAGAGATAAAAGAGATGGGATTACTTCATACCCATCAACTTAATAGGAATTAGATAGTTCATAGGTCTCCAGAAATGGTACACTCAGCTCAGATCAGAGGCCCAGTATCCATCAAGGAGACTTTAATGTAGCAGACGAAAAGAAGGGTATTTCTTCTTCTTTGTTTTACAGGAGCTTACTCAGAAATAAAATATTCCTGATGATTAAAAATCAGAGGATGAAGAAAAGGAGAAGATAATGATTACTCAATAGGAAAAAGGTAGAAAGTATAACTGGGTATGTTTTCTTCTCTTCTCTTCTCTTCCCTTTCCCCCCTTTTTCTTATTTTCTATTTTTTACATTTTGTATATTTTTACTGTATTGATATTATTTGTTTATATGTGTAGGCCACTCAGATGAATGAATGTAGGAATAGTTCAACAGATGATAGATAGATAGATAGATAGATAGATAGATAGATAGATAGATAGATAGATAGATAGATAGATAGATAGATACTTTGCAGGAAAATCAAATGGCTCCATGCCTGGGGAAGACTAAATCAGTCAACCAGAAAAAATTAAATTCATTTGAGAAATAACAATCTTGAGGTGTTAACCTTATCTGAGTGCTCTTTGTATGTGTGTTTTCAAAGCATGCTTATAAATACTTAAATATTCATTGAATAGTTACATTTTTGTATTTTTAATTGAATGTATTTTATTTAAATTTTGTATGTCCTATTTTGAAGCCTATTGCAATGTAGGAAGTGATATAACATAAATAGTTCCTGCGCTGCAATAGGCACCTGACATTGTTTAAACATTCTTGTGTTGAGTTTGATTTGCATGAAATAAAGGAGAAAGCCAAAATCAGTTTGTCTACAAAGCATGTTGCTCTATGTCTAACTCACAATGTAAATTATTGAGGGCGCCTTCATAATCTTCTTGGACAATTAATGCTGTAGGTGGAAGTCTATATAGTAAGTAGAGCTTGAATATGAACCTCCATCCAAACAATTGAAGATGCATGTTCACCATTTAACTTCTCTATGTTCCTCTTCTTGTTTCACTGAAAGCAGATAAAGATTGAAATATGACTATCCAATACAGATTTCCTAGGTATTCTTCCATGGTTCTATCTGAAGAATTGCTTTCCCCCAAAGCATGGTAAAAGGTAAAGGTAACAGTTTCCCTCGCACATACATGCTAGTCATTGCCGACTCTAGGGGGCGGTGCTCATCTCCGTTTCAAAGCCGAAGAGCCAGCACTGTCCGAAGACGTCTCCGTGGTCATGTGGCCGGCATGACTCAATGCCAAAGGCACACGGAACGCTGTTACTTTCCCATCAAAGGTGGTCCCTATTTTTTCTACTTGCATTTTTATGTGCTTGCAAAACTGCTAGGTTGGCAGAAGCTGGGACAAGTAACGGGAGCTCACCCCGTTACACGGCAGCACTAGGGATTCGAACCGCCGAGCTGCCGACCTTTCGATCGACAAGCTCAACGTCCTAACCCCTGAGCCACCGTGTCCCCCAAAGCATAGTATAGTTTGTATTTAAAAGAGAAGGCATATAACTATCCAGGTTTTGCATTAAATCATCCCATAGCTTTTAAAACAACAATAATAACAATAATAGATACCATTATTTCCAGAAGAAAAATGGAGGGAGGGGAGATCTCATTGCTGAAAGAGACCAGGACTATTTCCAGTTTATCTGATCAGAAAACTAAATCATAATGTGCTGAGCCACTAGAAAACAGAAAATAAAGCAAAATATAGAGAATGCACACCAATCGTTTGTTGCAATGTAAATTACATACAGATGAAAACTCTCATGTGCCAAAAAACAGTAAGGCCTTTACTTGGAAAAAAAGACATCTGGTACTGGATGCCCCACCAGACATGAATAATTCTACTGGTATTGTGCAAGCTAATGTAATATTAAACTGCAAAGATTAGGATTTCAGACTGCTTTATAATATAGAGGAATGTAGATTCAAAAACCAAAATCTTTTATAATCTGTAAAATGGGTTGCTATTGGATTAATGGCCGCCTTATTTTGGGACTGACATAATGATAAATTTATCTTATAAGCTGCCCCATGCATTTTTCAGATCCCTTTCTAATCACCATCACATTTGCGATGCATGCTACTGTTATTTTATTATCCAGTCCCAAGTATTATGATAAGTGGTACCCCAGTCAATTTTTTATACCACTGATTGCAATCCAAACAGATTTAAGCACCATTTGATTTTAGCAAGATAGATATATACGGTATCATTCCACTGGAGATCAAGAGGAGTTGACAGAATAAACCTGTCTTTATGTCCATTGAATGGTGATTAAATAACTAAGTCGCTTGCAGGAGTATGAAAATAATAACCCATTATACTATACACCATATTTAATCATGTGCTGATTAAAATCAATATGGTGGACAGAAAGTGGGAATCATTGTACTGTAGTGTGATGGAAACAAGCCACGCTTATTTAAAAACCCATTTATAGTTTGAATCTCACTTCTAGCAATGATATAAGATGATAACTATAAGAATAAGTTCAGCAAGAGAAACAATAAGGTAAATCAAAAGTGAAGTTCATGGACACTTCAAATGCAGGTTCTCCAGCTGGAATTGCATGCAGAAAATAATTAGGAAGTCTCTATTATGTCTATTATGTCTGTTTTATCACATTGCAAATCACTCAGAGTTACCACGAGCTACAAGTGGTAGGTATATAAATTTAATAAATAATAATTGATCTTCATACACGAATTCAGTCCCAACATATGAAGAAACTGCTGGTAACTGCTGGCAAGAAATAAGAGGGGAAATGAGTCAATTGGGACATATCTCACAAACCTCTGGACACCAGAGGTATACCAGCAACCTCAAGAAAGTAGTCAAGATACATGATGGAAGGGACGCAGGGAGGGTGGGCTATATCTATCTGTTTTTCTGTTCAGTGAAGCTGAGATTACTCAGATTAACACTTTTAGGAGCTCATTAAAAAGCAGCATTTGGAACAACAAAAAAGTGGCAAAAACAAACTACAACTTATTGATGTCTATTTACACCACACCAGCATCACCATGATAAAAAATTTTACAGTGTTTTCCATTTTTTTAGAAATTTATTGAATTAATCAAATGATATTTAGTCCAGTGGTCACCAACTGGTGGTCTGTGGACCACTGGTGGTCCACGAGAAAATTTTGGTGGTCCTCAGAAAAATTATATGCATTGTTTATATTGCACTAAATCAAGGGTCCTCAAACTATGGCCCCTGGGACAGATATGTGCAATGAACATTTGTGTTGCTGCAGAGAGTCTTCCCCCTTCGGGGTCTTCTTGTGTGGGTTGGAGGGGGGCAGAAATTCCAACTTGGGGTCTGCTTCAGCTTTGGACAAAGGCTGCAAGGAAGCGCTGCTGGTGGTGAAGAGCCGGAGGACCTTGTTCCAGTGGGACTGCATCATGGCCTGGAACTGGCTGACCATCTCAGCCCTCTGAGCCTCCAGGTGCCGGTACCTGGCCTTGCACTCCTGCAGGTCATCCCTCTGCTTGGAAAGCCTATGCTCGTAGTCCTCAGTGAAGTGCTTCGTCTGAGCCTCCTTCTCAGTCAGATCCAATTTGAACTGAGCCAGGAATGAGTAGAGACCAGCGAGACACATGAATGACATCAGGTTGGCCACACCCACCTGTCACATGACCACCTAGCCATGCCCACCCAGCCGGCCATTAGGCAGATCATATTAGAGGTCCGCAGGATTTAAAATTATGAAGTTAGTGGTCCCTGAGGTCCGAAAGGTTGGTGGCCCTGATTTTAGTCTGAACCAAATTTCAGAGTGACGGTGGGAAAGAAACACATAATTCTAGAAATTATGACCACCACCACCCATAAATATAATTACAAAGTAAGTGCTGTAACAGATAATGTTCCACCCATTCCCCAAGGAGATTGGATTCCATGGAAATGAAAACTTCTGTCTCCAACTTCAGGTCCTTGGGAAAAGTTGTAGAGAAAGTGATGGTGTTACAGTTATAGATGGTTCTGGAAAAGATGATCAAGGGGAGTCTGGATTCAGTCATGGTTGCCCTGATAAACCGACACTGAGAAAATGTAATAGCACTAAAAATTCATCCTTAGTGTCTTAACAAGTTCTTGATTTTAGCTATGGCATTCACATGAGGTTCTAAAAAAGATAATAACCTAATTTTTCAGTATAAAATCTCTGAATTTAGAGTAGTAACACAGAATACAGAATAAGAGTTGGAGGTCTTCTAGTCCAATCCCCTGCTCAAGCAGGAAACCTTATACCATTTCAGACAAATGGCTGTCTGTCCATCTTAAAAACCTCCAGTGATGATACATCCACAATTTCTGAAGGCAAGCCATTCCACTGGTTCATTGTTCTTGCTATGAGGAAATTTCTCCTTAGTTCTAGGCTGGATCTCTCCTTGACAAGTTCCCATCTATTATTTCTTGTCCTACTATCAGGTTCTTCAGAAAATAGATTGACCCTCTCTTCTCTGCGACATCCCCTCATTTTTGGAAGACTGCTATCACGAGACCTCTGGTCCTTCTTTTCAATATTTTTTCAATATTACTTATACCAAAATATGATATTAAAGATTTTAAAAAGAGGGAGAAGCTTCTAAAGAGTCATCAGGTTTCATTAAACTAGCATCTGAATGTTTGCCCTAACCTCGTACAATAATAGAATATTAACTTACTTAACATTTGAAGCTACATTAGGGGCCAAATAAAACATCAATATGGTAAAAAATGATAAACCATTAGTGGTAAAAAATTAGAAAGTAGCCATAACAGACAAATTTTAGGAGACACGATTAAGTTTTAATACGACCACTAAAATTTGTCTGATTAATAAAAAAAGAATAAAAAAATAAAAAAGAATAAAAACTATAGCAAATCTAAATTAAGAAGGTGGTCTCCATATACCCTCTTTCACAGGGGTGACATCGACTTACCTCCCTTACCGGCCTGGAAGTGCACGCGCCGTGTGCTCACACTTGCTTCGCTTGCTCGCGCGCATGTCACATGCACGTTCAGACCTTCTGAACTTTCTATGCATGCGCAGAAGATAAAAAACACATTATTTCCTAGTTAAAACCATGAAGTAATGACACCTGGGTAGGTGGGTGGAGCTTCGCTCCATCATCGCTACGGGTTGTCGAACTACCAGCCATGATCGCTACCCGATCACGCGATCTGGTCCGATCCAGGAGCATTTTACCCGTTTTTTCAGTATTTGTATGCTGAGGAGAGATGAAGCAGGCTATGTCCTTTTAATTATTTCCTCTGTTCCAAGAGTAGGCTGTTGGCGATTCACTGTAAAAGATGAATGAACCTAGAGGAATTTGGGGGATTTATCAGGAATTTAGTCCTAATAAAGAAAATTTAGCCCTAGCCAAACAGACTTCATTATTAGAACGCAAAGTTAGCTGAAACAGCAAGGAACAGATAAGCAAATGGCTGCTCTGTTTATGAGGGAGCAAAGGCGCAGGCTGGGTGCAGTGGAACTGCATGCTGTGCTGGGAAATATCTACTATAGATAAGGAGACAAATCCTATAGTAGGTTATTATGGAAATTCCACTATTACAACACACATGTGCAAACCTTTTGGGAATGTCCACTTGCTCACATAAATGGTCATATGTCGATTAGTCTATGTAATTGCAGAGTTTGAAATTCCTTGTGTGAAATGGCTTATATATGTGTTTGAGGTCTTTCCCTTGGGAAGGTTAGTTGATGTATGCTTGCATGTTTGGCCAAAACTCTGCAGACTCTTAATAAAGTTTTGGAGACTTCTTAGTCCATGTTGGAGGAACAGTCCAAACCTCGCTACCCAGGTAATAGAGAAGGGATAAGGGTGGTGTTCTCTGGATATTATCAGTACCTAAGTAATATGGAGTAGACACTGAAGGAAAGAAACAATGCCTCATTTTTGGGGACTGTTTCATTTAGAATCCCCCTCTCACAATGCCTTGGCTTAGCTTGAGAACTGAAGTGCATCCAGAGATACTTCAGACAGATAATGGGGCAGCCTGTAGATAACTAAGTTAATTCTGATATGAGCAGGGTATCCCCTGATAAGTAAGCAGTTGCAGACCTTGGGTGGCAGTATCACCTATATGCTACCTGGCTCCCAATGACTGGTTGGCTCAAAAGTTTTTAAAAAATGTTAAAAACCAAAACAATAACAGACAAAAATACAAGAATAAAAGATGACAAGGATGACTAAAACCATACAGTTATCAAAGAGAAACAAAAACCCACATAATCCAGAGAATCCATTTTCCCTCACCAATAGCATAGGTGAAGAAGGAAGTCTTCAGGGCCATTCAAAACACCAGCAAGGTGGGGACCATCTAAATCTCAGGAGAATTTCATTTTAGAAGATAGGGGTTGCTACAGAGAATAGGTGGGTACCAATAGGTGGAATTATTTAATCAAAGGAACCCAGAACATACCAACCCCAGCCAGATTTAACTGCCTGGGAAGATGCTATGGGAAATAGTGAGCCCCTCAAAAAGCAGGCCCTGTGTCATGAAGGGCTTTTTGACTCTTATGACCCTTTATGACCAGCAGCTTTCCTTCCTTCCTTCCTTCCTTCCTTCCTTCCTTCCTTCCTTCCTTCCTTCCTTCCTTCCTTCCTTCCTTTTATTTAACTTTTATGCCATCCATCTCACCAAGGTGACTTTAACCCCAAAACACACAGCAAAACAATGCAGCTTATGAATAAGAATTATATTCTTGGTAATTCATCAATATTTGGTTTGCTTTGGTTTGTATTTACCATAGAATAACTTTGATTTAAAGATATTCCGCTGCACTTATTCTCTAGAAAAGTTGGAAAGTGAAGGGGAATGAAAAGGAAGAAATATGCTGAATTAAGTATAGGAGTGCAAATTTGCATGCACATGTTTTAGATTCAATGTGCATCTGTTCCACCACTCAGTTATTTGACTTCTGGAGATTCAGTGGGAGATCAAAGCTCTATGAGCAGATTTTACTTGCACAACAGGACTCTGTTTCCCCTTTTTCCACCTGCATCCCTTCATTATAGCAGATTTTCAAACTTGGATGAGATATAACAGGTTTTTATTTTATTTTATTACATGCCAACTCCATACTTTGAGCCAATCACTCTCTCTCAACCCAACTCGCCTCACAGGATTGTTGTGGGGAAAATATGAGGAGTAAAGAATGTTCGGTATGTTCACCACACTGAATTCCACCCTCCCTCCGGTCCCATTCGTGTCAGAGGGCACCTTTCAAGGCACTTCCAGGGTGAAGGATTAGACAGTGACATCACCATTGCCCAGGGGACACCCATGGGGCTCCTTTCATGTCCACATTAAGGAGCTGGAGTGAATGATGGGACCTCATCCTACCATACAGCAGCACTCAGGTCTTGAACACAGACCTGCTGGCCTCCAACCCAGTGTCCTAAACACATGAACCACCATGCTCCTACCACCTTGAGTTATTTATAAACAATAATAATAAGGGAGGGATTAAAAAATCAAATATATCAATGGCTAGTTTACAATCCCATGGACAAACCTCATTAATGACCCTGTTTTGACTGTTTCTGTGCTCTTCCAAGTGCCATGGAAGATATAGTCAAACCAACCATAAAACATACGTGAACAGAAGACATCACTAGGTGTTGCAGCCAAAGTTTCCAAGAATCAGTTTTTGTCCGTCACAAGAAGCTATAGAGCAGCTCCTCCTTCTTTTATACCCTGTTGGGTGTGACTCCGTGACTCAGCACTCTCTAGGCATGACCCACCCCTTCTTTTGTTATTCCCACCTCTCCTTTCTGCGATGCCTGGGATTTAACCAGGACTGATTGTCAGCAGCTGGGTCTTGAGGCATTGCCTGGGAGGGGGACGGTGTGGGAGAAAGAGGCCTCATCACCTCCTCCACCTGGCCTGCCTCTGGAACCTGGAGCGGAGCCAGAAAGGAAGGTCCTGCAGAGGGAAGCCCTGTCAGCTCTTCCCCCTCACTCTCTGAGTCACTCTCTGCCAAGAGGCCCGGCTCGGGAGCCGAAGACACAACACTAGGCTTGAGAAAACCCAAGGCATATAGAAGTAGCAAAACAACACTTATTCTTCAGGTAATCTGAAGGATTCTATTATAAAAATAATTACAAGGAGGTAAATAAGAGGAAGCCTTAAAAGGATAATATCCTAATTTAATATATGAATGAAGTTAGTGGGTTGCAAATAAGGATGGGAGGGAACAGATTGGAGTATATATTGTGTGAATGGTTAGCAGAGGTGATAAAGTGAAACATCTTCAAGTAAAAATGAAGTCCAGTTGCCTTTTTTTAAAAAAGCATCTTTGGGACAACCATGACCTGGATCAGGGGACTCCAACCTTGGCAACTTTAAGACTGGAGGGCTTCAACTCCCAGAATTCCCCAGCCAGCTTTGCTAGCTGGGGAATTCTGGGAGTTGAAGTCCTCCAAGCTTAAAGTTGCCAAGGTTGGAGACCCCTGACCTGGATGACAGAGATTCCCCATAGACATATATACATTTTTGTAACCAATTGCCATGTGGAATACCCATTCTCATCTGAGAAATTTCTTCAGTTTTTCTCAGAAATGAAGAAGCTTCTTTGATGAGAAGTGAAATGTTTTCAAGAAAAAACAAGTCTGGTTACCTTTTTGTTTTGTGGAGGGGGAAGCACCTTTGGGACAAGAATGTGTATAGTTTAGGAAACTTGATAAGAAGTTATATCAAGACATAAAAAATGTTACTGCTCTGGCAAAATGGGACAAGAGGCACATAAAAGAAGGACTATTTTCTGCATGGTCTCTTTAAAAATTGGCTTGTGACTGGGGTGAGTTGATTATATAATAAGAAACATATGAAACAATTTTAGCTTATTAGTTCTCCAGTTGCCAGTATAACCTTCTTGCAGCTAATAAAAATTTTTAAAATCCCTTGTATGTCTTTTATTGTAGAATAAAATTTAAAAATACCCTTGGTATGTTTAAAAACAAAAATCAAAGCTTATACAATTTGTTAGCCAAAATGGCACACATCATGGTATCTCACTGTCTCTGATTTTTAATAGAAAGCATTTGTTCTATAATAATTAGAATGCCTTTGAGACAGCGCCCGGTTGCTGGTTTTGTGCCATGACTAACTAAGAATAATTGTCGTGCTTGTCTTGCCAGATCCAAGTGCTATAGCAATTGAATGTGTTATGATGTTGCAGAATTGTGTTAATTCCTACAATCATTAACTATTAACAACATTTAGATGCTTCTCTGCAAATCGTAGTTGCAGCAAATGTAAAAACTTTGATTTGAACACAATTTAGTCAACTCATCCCACGGCCTTGAAGGTCGAATTCAGTTACCAACGGAATCAATGTGTCAAATCATACTGGGAAATTGAAGGGATTCTTTTCAATGTGTTAATTTTTTAACGAAAGAGAATCTTGAAGTGAAGATGATTCATATTGAATTGATCAGTACATGTATTTGTGTATAGCCACCACATCATCTCTTTTCAAGGTAAGCAATATTTTACGAAATAGAGAAAAGTAGCAAGAAACAATAAACAAACAAAAAAGATACACGTTAAGGAAAACAAGACAAGGAAATATAGCTAAACTGAGTTTACTGCAGCAGCATTCACTGTGCCTTTCTATCTGAATTGGTTCAACTCTTCCAATCAAATTACAAATTTGAGTTGAATTAAATCAGTTTTGAGAACTAAACTCCAAATTCAAATGTGATCTTCCTGATCTGAGCGTTTCTGTTGCTCATGACGCTTTCAGTATTGTCATGTGCCACTCAAAATAAGATGGGCAAAACCCTTTCCAACTATTTGTCCAGTCTTGGACCATGACACACTGGTTGTTTTTGAGCTCCATACAAAAGAGTCCTTTTCTGTACCCAAACCAAAAGTTCTAAGATTGGATCATGGTTTTGGATGTGGCAACTGTCAGATTGGCTAAATCTCACCAACTTAGCTAACGATAAAATGTAGGAGTCTGGTTCATCGCTGCTTCTATTGGCCAAAACTAGGTAAAAGGTGTCGTGTCCCACTCCTCCGCTGACGGCCGGGTCAGGGAAATCCGAATCAGGCGTGCCTCTGCAGCTCTGCCAAAGTCCTAGCAAAGTTCTCAAGGCAGGCAGGAGACCAGAAAGTGATTTCAGCAAGATAAGGTAGACTTTGCCTGACTCAGAGAATGCCAGAAAGCAGATCCTTTATATAGGCCATGGGGTGTGGCTCCATGACTCAGCACTTATCCTGGCCTGCCCCTCCCTTCCTTCTGTTGATGCCGCTTATCAATTCTCCTGAAGCGAGGGTCACTCCAGTCTGCAGCTGTTGGTAATTGATCTTCCTCAGGCTCACATGCTGTGGGGGAGGGGGAAAGGTCTAGTTGCTCCGTTTGCCTGGGCATGGAGCCAGGGCTGGGGGCTGGAGGCGCTTCTTCTTCCTCAGCCTGTCTGGGCATGGAGCCAGGGCTGGGGCTGGGAGGCATGCTAGGACATTCCTCAGCGTTCAGAAGCACATAAGAAGGCCCCGGCTGCGGGGAAAGCAGACGAGGCACAACAAAAGGAGAAAGGGAAGGTGAAGGGAAAAAGGAGGAGGAAACTGGTCTTTTATAAAGATGTGCTCAGAAGCAATGTTATTCTACTGGCGGCCTCAATCACTGCATCATTTATTTGGAAGTTTATGCACTATAATATGCTAGGGGTGAGTCCACTTTGAAAACCATTTTGAAGAAATGCATGGAATAGAATAGAATAGAATAGAATAGAATAGAATAGAATAGAATAGAATAGAATAGAATATGGAAGGGACTTTGGAGGTCTTCTAGTCCACCCCCTGCTCAAGCAGGGGAACTTATACTATTTCAGATAAGTGACTGTCTCGTCTAGGAGTATCAAACTTGATTTCATTGAGGGCCAAATCAGGGTTGTGTTTGACCTTGGGGAGTTGAGGAGGGCATCTCAAGAGTGGATGTGGCCAGGGTAGGCATGGCCAGCATGACATCACTTATGTCGGGGCACCTATGGTGCACCGCCTGAGCACTCTGCCAGTGAAAACGGGCTCCTGAGCTCCATTTTCGGCTGCAACGGCCTCCTGCAACTCTATGCCAGTGAAAATGGAGCTCGGGAAAGTCACACAAACCCTCCCAAGCGCCATTTTCACCAGCAGAGGCACCGTGGAATGGTCCGCTGTTTCCAGAGCAGCCCCACGGGCCATATCTAAGCACCCCACAGGCCAGATCTGGCCCCCTGAGCCTTGACTTTGACACCCCTGGTCTAGTCTCTTCTAAAAACCTCCAGTAATGGAGTGCCCATGATTTCTGGAGGCAAGCTGTTCCACTGGTTAATTGACCTCACTGTTAGTAAGTTTCTCCTTAATTCTAGGTTGCTTCTTGCTTTGATTAGTTTCCAACCATTGTTTCTTGTCCTTCCCTTTGGTGCTTCATAGAATAATTTGACCCCTTCTTTTTTGTGGCAGCCCCTCAAATACTGGAATACTACTATCATGTCACCCCTAATTCTTTTTTTCTTTAGACTAGCCAAATCCAAATCCTGTAGCCGTTCTTCATATGTTTTAGTGTCCTGGCTTTTATCATCTTAGTTGCTCTTCTCCGAACCTTTTCCAAAGTCACAATATCTTTTTTGTAGCGTGGTGATCAAAATTGGTTGAAGCATTCCAGGTGTGGCCTTACTAGAGTTTTATAAAGTGGTATAAAACATCTTCTGGATACAGTAAGATAACATATTCAGAGATTAGTCTAGATAGCTAATTGATGATAAAAGATTTTTCTAGGTTCCCTATTTGCTCAGTAGGTAGAATTATAGGGTTTTTTCCCCCTTTAAGGAAGCAAGATTAGAAAAGTTATTGAATTGTGAGCTATGCTTCTGTATTGTAATACTTGAAGGCTGATGGCATATTGCCAGGTGCCAAAATGTTTACTCTGCATTAGAAAGAAAATTCCAACCAATAGCCAAAGTATTATATATTTATAACTTCTGTTGTTCATAGGCTGCACTGAAGTGATTCAGGTGCTATGATGCTCTTTGCTGACTTTCTGGTATAGGTATGTATATTTGTATAGGCATGTTGAAGAAAAATAAACTTCTAATGTTATTTTTATGGCAATGCTATATGGCAATTTTTAGTTGCTCTTAGTTAACCTTTTGGTAAGTTGAAAGACAGGTAACAATCAGCAAAGGCTGCTGCCATACCTAATCTGTGTGAAAAACAAAAGGACTGTTTTTAATACTGATTGTTGCTTACTGCATATTTTGTCCTTATGGCATACTCTTGACATTTTGGAGTTTATTTTATTAACACAATGTTGTGTGCTTGAAATAAAATAGTTTCCCATTTATGCATGCCAGTACTGTAAAGGGACTAAAAAAAACACACTACAGGTAGCCCTGGATTTATAACACTTCATTTAGTGACCGTTTAAAGTTATAATAGCACTGAAAAAAGTGACTTACGACTGGTTTTTATGCATCTATTTCAGCTTCCCCATGGTCACACGATCAGAATTGAGTTACTTGGCAAATGGCATGTCATAGGTCATGTGATCACCATTTGTAACCTTCCCAGCCAGCTTCTGACAAGCAAAGTCAATGGGAGAAACCAGAATTCATTTAACAAATGTAGTGATTTGCTTAACAACAGTGGCAAAAAGGTCATAAAATGAAGCGCAACTCACTTAACAACTGCCTTGCCTAGCAATGGAAATTTTGGGCTTAATTGTGGTCATAAGTCAAGGACTACCTGCATACACTTTTGAATCTGATTCATTATAATTAAAAGTAGAAAATTATGTTTTTAGCTAATAATCATACTGTACATGGCATACTGGATTCAAAAGAGATCTTTCCAATTATTTAAATATGATATTTTAACCTAATCTTTCCATAGAATATATTGTCAAAGCATTAAGAAATATAGCAAAATAAATTTGATCGTTTCCAAATATATTAAATTACATTAAAATATCAATTAATTCTATTTTCTTGCTTTTTTATATTATGCAGTCAACTCAATCTTTTAAACAATATGTCCATTCTTCAAGAACTTGCTCTATTTGTTTTACTTTCCTCTCCTGAGTAAATAGTGCATATTATTGACTACCGAATTCCTTTATTTGCCAGAAGACTATACTGGAATATAAAATATCACTCAAGATGAAAAAAAATAACCCTTCTCATTCTTTTCAACAATGATTTTAATTGATAGTTAAACAATTGGTTTTAAGTGGCTTTTCTGAAGTAATAGCTAACTTGACAAGAATGTAAACAAATAATCTGCAATAATAAAAGGTGAATATATTCAATCTGTAGTTATACTGGGCAACATCCAGATCTGACAATATGATTTTCATTAAAGTATGTAACTCAAATTTCACTTGTCTGTAGAGGCATCTGAGGTCTCGTCACTAGAAGCAGTCAAAAGAATGCCTAGCAAAAGAGAAATTGTACTCCATTAATGCTGCTACATGTAACATGATAATAAAATTAAACAAAACACAGGGACTGTGTGTACATTTTAATTCAAAATACATTTCAGGGTTTTCTTTCTGTCTTAGATGACTGCAATATCATCTTTTTATGAAAAATTTTCGATATGAAGTTTTTAGTAAAGCTGTTTATCATAACCCGAAAACCAGCCATGTGAGATCAAAAGCAATCACTCCAGTGATGGGTTTCAAAGTTTTTTACTACCGGGTGTGGCTTTGTGGGCGTGTCATGGTTTGGTGGGCGTGGCTTGATGGGCATGGCAGGAGAAGGATACTGTAAAATCTCCATTCCCAGCCCACTCCAGGGAAAGGATACTGCAAAATCCCCATTCCCTCCCAAACAGTTGGGATTTGGGAGGTAGAGAATAGATGGAGGCGGGGCCAGTCAGAATTTTTACTACAGGTTCTCCAAACTACTCAAAATTTCTGCTACTGGTTCTTCAGAACTGGTTAGAACCTGCTGAAACCCATGTCTGAATCACTCCAAGTATGCAGTAAAAATCTTTTTTTTTTCTTCCAAATGTAAACTTTTACATCGTGGTGACCAAACTGAATGCAATATTCCAAGTGTGGCCTTACCAAGGCACTAAAAAGTGTATTAACACTTCACATAATCTTGATTCTATCCCTCTGTTTATGAAAGCTAGATCTGTGTTGGGGTTTTTTTTGGCAGCTGCAGTACACTGCTGGCTCATATTTAAGTGATTGTCCACTAGGATTCCAAGATCCCGCTCACAGTTACTTTCTGAGCAAAGTACCACCTACCTGTGCATTTTGTTTTTCTTGCCTAAATATAGAATATTACTTTTTTCACAATTGTATTTCATTTTATTAGATAGTTCAATATTCAAGATAGTATACTACTTTTTAATTTTCTGCTGTTTTTAATTAGTATTATGTGTGGTTCTAAGGTTTTAAGGTCTCTTGTCTTAGGTTTAAAATATGGATGGCATCCAGGTAATGGGAAATAGATAAATGAAATGGGACAGTGTAGATAGACATTTGGGGCTTTAATTCAAATATTTAACACTAGTATATACATTAGAGTCTTCTCTGAAAGATGCTGCCCTAGTAGCATTTAGTAGAATTTAACATTGTTTTATCAATTCAGAAGCTCAATTTTAATTAAATAGTGCCATTAAAATGATATATTCAATCTTAAAGTAAGTCATTTCAAATGTATCAGTGTTGTAATAGATACAAATACATGAAAAACCAGATGGAATCAATAAATTCATCAATAAATTCCCTAATAGATAATTGAGTAGAAATCAGCAATCCCTGAAAGATTTATCAATGTCTATGAATATAATAAATATTTGATTCTTGATTCCTTGAAAGATTTCCAGCTTTCAGAAATTCATTGTCATCTCAGAGACCAAAACCTGTACTATGATTTCTCTAGCTAAATCTATTTCCTCCAACTTCCAGAAAGGAAAATTGGAATGTAAAAACAGTTGCAGGAATTGGATATGGCCAGTCTAGAGAAAAGAAGAACTATGGGTGACATGGTAGCAGTATCCCAGTATTTGAAGAGTTGCACAAAGAAGAGGTGGGGCGTGTCAACTTTTTTTCCCAAAGCACCAGAAGGCAAGACAAAAAACAATGGATGGAAATAATCAAGGAGAGAAGCAACCTGGGTTTAAGGAGAAACTTCCTAACAGTGGGAGCAATTAACCAGTGGAACAGCTTGCCTTCATAAGTTGTAGGTGCTTCATCACAGGAGGTTTTTAAGAAAAGACTGAACAGCCTCCTGGAAAAAAGAACCTAAACACTAAGTACAAGCTTGATGGACATTACCTTATAGATGACCCCCCACCCTGTTAAAGACCTTGGAGTTTTCATATCAAATGATCTAAGTGCCAAAGCCCACTGCAACTACATAGCAAAAAAGGCTCTAAGAGTTGTAAACCTAATCTTGCATAGCTTCTTTTCGAAAAACACTACACTACTAACCAGAGCATATAAAACATTTGCTAGACCAATTCTTGAATACAGCTCGCCTGTCTGGAACCCATACCACATTTCTGACATCAATACAATTGAATGTGTCTAGAAATATTTTACAAGAAGAGTTCTCCGCTCCTCTGAAAACAACAGAATACCTTATGCCACCAGACTTGAAATCCTGGGTTTAGAAAACTTATAACTCTGCCTGCTCCGACAAGACTTGTGTTTAACTCATAGAATCATCTATTGCAATGTCCTTCCTGTTGAAGACTACTTCAGCTTCAATCGCAATAATACAAGAGCAAACAATAGATTTAAACTTAATGTTAACTGCTTCAATCTTGATTGCAGAAAATATGACTTCTGTAACAGATTTATTAACACTTGGAACACACTACCTCTTCTCAAAATCCCAAAAGCTTTAACCAAAAACTATCTACTATTGACCTCACCCCATTCCTAAGAGAACTATAAGGGGCATGCATAAGAGCACAAAAGTGCCTACCGTTCCTGTCCTATTGTTTCCTTTCATTATATCAAATTAATATAGATATTGCATACTTTTGCTCATATATATGCTTATATGATATGTAGTTATTTTATGTTGATGCTTGTGTATACTGTTGTGACAAAATAAATAAATTAAAAAAAAGAAATGCTATAGGGTCTCTTGCTATTGCCATAACTTGTATGTGCTTTTTATCCCTAATAAATAATAACTCATTTGTAGAATGGCAGGATTGTCCCCAGATGGATTAGCAACATTAACAGCAAGCACTACAGTGTTTCCACTTTCCAGGTGTGCTGTCTTCCATAACCAAATGGAATATTCCAGGGCAAATAATTCAGTGTTTGCCTATTTGTTTAAGACTGCATGTGATATCTCTCCCTCTCTCCCTCCCTCTCTCTCTCTCTTCGTTGTCAATGCAACTTTATCTAGGAAAAACAGTGGCTCCAGAGTGTGGCTGAGATTAATATTTTCAATGCAAGCATTGCAAGATTAAGGAACCGTTATTTATTTATTATCAGGCAGTTTGCCACCAAATATTGATGTGATTATCTGGCACATTAAACATTCTAAGGGACCCTTTCAACCTCTAGGGATTTCTGCTTTAGAATAAAAATAATGATTTTAAATTTATAATTTCACGGTTAATTGCTGGGAGTGGGGCACCACATAAATTAGATGTTACAAAAGCCCAAAGTAGTAAGGCCACCTTTTGAATCCTTTTTTTTTAACCATCCTTTTGTGACTGTAACCAACTTCTCTTATTCCCTCTTCTCAGGAAAAGAGACCTTTCTTGCAAGAGATCAGATCCGATTGTTTGCAGAAGGCTTTTGAAATTAGGCCAAGGGCCACAGATTCTCCATTCCCATTCCCATTTTAAAACAACAGTCCATCTCCTCCTCCCGACTCCAGAAGACATGATCTAAATAAATAAATATCATCCCCTCATTTTACAAAAAATATCAGGCAATAGATTGTCCTGGGCAATTGCTTTGTTTGTGTTCCGGCTCTAGTTCAACTCTTCCCATCAATGCTCTTAGAGTTTTCTTGTTTATTTTGTTCAGCATACATGGAATGAAACTGGATCTTACGCAAGTTCTATTGGGTTACAGAACAAAAATCTAGGCAAGGATTTGCTAAGAATTCATTTCAGCAATGAAAAGAAATGCATCAGAAGAAAAGGAAATGATCTAGAGCCCTCAAAGGAGAAATTTCAGTACTTCAATTGATTTTAATATGACAGCATGAACATGAATGTGCCATTCCTGTTACTGAAAATGTTTGAGCTAAAAAGTTTCTTCCACTGTAGGAGAAAACTAGGATCCAGGAAAACCACTGTTGCAGTGGAAGGTGATTAACCGTTCTCTGCCCTAATGACTGGCTGGTTGGGCATGGCCATGGTAGGCATGGCCAGGGGCTGTGACAGGCAGCACTCGGCCTCCTGCACCCCCCCCCCAAGCAAAAATGGGCTATGGGAGGCTACGCCCCCCCCATGCCACATTTTGGGATCTAATAGGTCTCCCTGCACTTGGGAGCCAAAATGGGGCACTTGGGGACTCTTGAAGGGGTGGGATGGGGCAGGGAGGGGAGGGGCAGACACCAATTTAATAACTGGTTCAACCAAACTGTCCCAAACCAGCTGAATCCCACCACTGGTTTATACCCCTACTATAGACTTCAACACAACATCAACCCAGCTCCCTCTCCATAGAAGATTTTTCTGTTCCAGCGAGATTGGCCAAGATGTTCTTGAATAGGTCTCCAGAATGCTGGATATGTGGGCATAAACAAAGAACATTCTACCACATGTGGTGGACCTGCCCTAAGATTAGAAAAATTTGGTGCAAGATGAGAAAATGGGTTAAAGAAATAACAAAACAGAGGCTAGAGATGAAACCGGAACTATTTCTTTTGGGCATTTTTGAAGAGAAAATGGAGAAAAAATTACGGTACTTTACATATATTATGTATTATGTATACTTTACATATATTAACTGCAAGTAGAATTGTCATAGCACAAAATTGGAAACAATCAGATATTCCTCCAGACCAAATTATAATAAAAAAATATATACGACTGTGCAGAAATGGATAGACTGTCTTTGGAAATGAAGGAGAGGAAGAGACTGAGTACTTTCAAATTTGGAACAAATGATACTCCTGGCTTGAGAGTAAACGCAAAACCTAAGGGATAATTTGTTAAATATAATATGGAGAATGTAAAATTGGATAGGAACATAGGATATGAAACCGAATTGTAAATAGTAATTATTATAATTTAAATAAGGATGTAATTCAAGATAGAGATGTATAGAATTAGAATCTTTGTAAATATATTTGTTATGATAGAGATACCAATATGGAAAAGCTGCCATTAGTGTTAAATTTTTGCTGTGTATTTTTTTCTGTTTTTTTTTATTTTGTGTTTTATATGTTGGAAATTTAATAAATATCTTTTTTTTTTAAAAAAAGAAGATTTTTCTATTCTACAGACGGTTCAGAACTAGAGCTAAGTTCATAATCATTCTTTAATCTATTTCTTGAATGATGGAGTAAGGATGTGAATCTATATCTTCCTAATCCTATTCTAGTACTTAAAATATTATACCACAACCATCTGAACAATTAGGGCATCAATGTTTGGATTAAAGATCCAATTGCAAGCGTCCAGATTACCATTAGGTAATAAAGAGATGCAAAATGCTCCAACCATTTGCAATCCTTTTCTGTCATTTCAATTTTTAACACCCAGGACCAGTAGCTTTAGTCAACCCATGTTATATAACGTACTTTTCAGAGTATAAAATGGACTTTCCCCCCCCCCCAAAAGAGAGTGGAAATATTGGTGTGTCTTATACACCAAATACAGCCATTTTTGGCCTCCCGAAACCCAACTCCGCGCATCCTGTTTTCATGAAAAACAGGCTCATTTTTTTCAAAAACTGAATGCGCAGAGGGTTTGGGAGGCCTGCAGAGTGCTCCTGTGCACTGGGGAGGGCAAAGACGCAACACATGGGGGAGTTGTGAGCCAAAAATGAGCCTGTTTTTCGTGAAAACAGGTTCGTTTTTTGCAAAAATGGGATTCGCAGAGGGTTTGGGACAGGGGTGAAATCTAAATTTTTTTGCTGCCGGTTCTGTGGGCTTGGCTTGGTGGTGGGGGTCATGTGACTGGGTGGGCGTGGCTACATGACTGGGGAATCAAAAGACAGAAACTCACTAGCAATGTCCTGCTGGAGCAGGGTTGGACTAGATGACCTCCAGGTCCCTTCCAGCCCTGGATTATCCTCTGAAGCTGCATCTAGTGCCAGGTTTGTACTCCTTCCTCTCCTCTTTCCTTCCTTCTTTCCTTCCTTCCTTCCTTCTTTCCTTCCTTCCCTGCCTCCTCTCTCTCTCTCTCTCTCTCTCTCTCTCTCTCTCTCTCTCTCAAAAACAACCCCCCCCACCCCATTTTTCCTCCCAGCATGCTCTGATAGCCAAACCAAAAAAAGGGGGGGAGAGTCCGTTTTTCCTCTCAGCAGCCTTCAGGGAAACTTCAGGGAAGCCTGCTGGGAGAAAAAATGGACTCCCCCCTCCCTGTTTTTTGGCTAGCACCCAGCTGAGCTGTGCAATCATCAGAGGCTTTTTTTTTAACCTTTAAAAGCATTTTTTTTCTTTGGCCCAAAAAATGCTTTTAAAAGTAAAAAAAAACAACCTCTGATGATCGTGTGGCTAAGCTGGTCGGGGGGGGGGGCAGGGATTTTTGCTACCGGTTCTCCAAACCACCCACTGCCATCGCTACCGGATCAGGTGATCCGGTCTGAACCAGAAGCATTTCACCCCTGGTTTGGGAAGCCTGCAAAGCGCTCCTGGGGGCTGGGGAGGGCATAAACTAGATGCGCAGAGGCCAAAAACTATTTTTTTCTTGTTTTCCTCTTTGAAATCTTGGTGCATCTTATACTCTGGTACGTCTTATTGTCTGAAAAATACAGTAATCATGCGTTCAATCAGCATTATCTTAATCATGAATTCACATCATTTGCTTAAGTTAAAATGGATGTGGAAATGATTGACTCTTGGCACATTTGCAGAGAGATGTAACTTTAGTTTTTGGCAAGAAACATAAAATGACAAAAGATTTTTCACTGTAGCACAAGGAAGAAGGCCCGAGGCTGTAGAAAATATTTTTACAACTCATACTGGGGGTTAAATATTTGAAATACTTTTCTATCACACTTGCCATTAAAGACTTTTTACAGTTACACACTGTATGGTTTGCACATAGGATCCTAGTTCCTTAAAATACTGAACAAATTTCATTTCAAATGAACCGGCAGTACTACTGCAGACCAAATAAATGGTAGATTCATCTGATTTCCATGACATTACAACTATAGCATAAGAGCCAGAATTTTCTATGCTTAATTTACAATTTACATTATTACTTGGATCATCTGAAAACTTCCTATAATGCTATCAATGCATGAGTAACTCTGTCAACTTTGCTTTTGATTTTCTTTAAAGTATAATGCTGTATTGGTTGCATATTTATTGAAGTTAATCATGCCAGCAGAGAGAGGGGAAGATCAAAGCAGCTTATAGAAGCCTAGAACATTAGCACATGGAACGCTGTTGCCAGAAACATTCTCAGAAACAGGAACATCTGCACCTCAGATGTATATACACTTGCTGCCTCAATTAAAATTAATGGGGTACTCTACATACCTACATGTGTGAGAGCTCATGCTTTTTTTTTAATTTGAAAATGACAGCGTCAAATTCGCATGTTAAAATATTAACACTAAGCACATTTTTCATTTGAATGTCAGTATGGGTCAACTCAGCATTTGGGATCAGTGGTAGGTTTCAAAAATTTGTACTACTGGTTCTATGGGCATGGCTTGGTGGGCGTGGCAGGGGAAGGATACTGCAAAATCCCCATTTCCTCCCAATCATCTGGGACTTGGGAGGCAGAGAATAGATGGGGGTGAGGCCAGAATTTTTACTACCGGTTCTCTGAACTACTCAAAATTTCCACTACTGGTTCTCCAGAACTGGTCAGAACCTGGTGAAACCCACCTCTGTTTGGCATCAAAGACATTGTTTGAATGGGACCAGAGTTCACCTGCACACTCTACTAAATGGCACCTGCTGTCCAGAGTTTCTGTCTGGCATATCCAACAAGGTCACTGTTGGTGATGAGACCTCTAAGGATAAGGTCTCCTCTGAGATCCTTCCTTGGAGAAGACCTGAAAGGTTAATTTTTTTATTATTATTATTATTTTTTGCTTTCTCCTCACACACTATCTCCCTTACCTAGGCAATTTGTACCACTGGAAATTTTGTACCAATAGTGGCAGCTGTTTGAATAAAACTGTAGAATTTGTGGTATGGATGGTTAATCCATCAAATATCTGAGTGGGAAGCAAGTGGTCTTTATTTTACAATCTTAAAGAGAGGCTGTGGGTGCCATCTTAGAAACAAAGCTGCTCGGTTTGCAACTAAGTTTGGTGAAACAGCATCTCTTTCTATTCTTTTAGTTGGACAGCTCCTAAACCTAAATTTCCTTCTCTTTGAGCCACAGAAGTACTTCTTAAGAAGAAGAAGAAAAAAGTACAGTATTTGATTCTTTGGGCTGACATAAGAAGTACAGAGCACTGGTTAGAATTTCTTCTGCCACTCCCTAAAAATATCAAAGAATGAAGCGAGAGATCTTTTGCATATAAAACCATGACCTTCCCTCATTATGAAGAATAAAGAGTACAAAATGTTGGGCATTAATACAATAAGTATCAATGTACAAGAGTATGAATATTACCGTGTTTTCCCCAAAATAAGACCTGTCTTATATTTTTTGAACCCCGAAATTATTATTATTATTATATTTATATTTGTATACTGCCCATCTCCCAAAGGACTCAGGGCGGTTCACAGCCAATAAAACTACAGAAAATATATAATACATATAAAACAGCAAAAAGAATAGAAAATTAATTCAATTGATGGCCTAAAACTTTTAAATACAAATTTAAAACCCCGTTTGCCCTTATTTTGGGGGAGGTCTTATTATTTTGGGGCATGTGGAACAAGTTGGGGCTCCTCTTGCCATCTTACCCGATTGGGCTTATTATCAGGGGATGTCTTATTTTCGGGGAAACAGGGTAACTGACAACAAATTATACCAAGAAAACATTAAAAATCTATCTAGAAAGACCAATTGAGCTCTCAGTGGCGTGTGTGTGTGTGTGTGTGTGTGTGTGTGTGTGTGTGTATATACACACACACACACACTGCTCAAAAAAATAAAGGGAACACCCACACAACACAATGTACTGTATTTAATAAGAATATTTCATTCCTTCAGATCTAGGATGTCTTACAGTATTTTTGTGTTCCCTTTACTGTATACTGTAAGACATCCTAGATCTGAAGGAATGAAATATTCTTATTAAATACAGTACATTTTGTTCTGTAGGTGTTCCCTTTATTTATATATATATATATATATATATATAGAATTTGTGGTATGGATGGTTAATCCATCAAATATATATATACACACACACACACACCCTGTATGTCAAAACAAAGAGAATGGTTGCATTCTTTCTTAAAATATTTATTATTTTGCTTTTATATATGGCTGATTTCTATGCTTGAGCCTTACTCAACTGCCTGCAGCCAACATGAATAATTTCTCTCTAGATTCAGGGATGTGCTTCATGGGGGTAAGAGTGGAGATAGTGCCTTCCATCTCCTTCACCCAATATCGTTTGCCTTAACGCAGACCGTACTACCAACTACTGATCCAAGAAGCTTAGCTGTAGTGTCTCTGCCTGATATTATTCATCACGTATTTTTATGCCAGTTGTAGGCTCCACGGTCTTTTCAGTTTACATTTCTTGTCCAAGGAGATGCCAAGAGCCAGAAGAAAAAATTTATTAAAGCAGACAGGGAGACATTACAAGAGAAAAAGGGAGCTGGAGTGAGTATTTATCTTCTCAGCAACACCACTGCTGCCACCCCGCCCGCCAAGAAAATAATGGCCTGAAGCCTGTGGAAAGTGTTAGATTATGTTTAGGATTCTTGCTGCTGTTCTCTTGGATTAAACATCCTTGTAACAAAAGCCACAAGAGTTCATAAACAAATTATCTGAACTACATGCTTACTCCAACATGCACAGCATAAACTATAGTTCAATTAAGAAAAGTAAAGGGTTTTTTAAAAAACAAAAACAAATAAAGCATCTGTACATTTTGGGCTAGTGCTGAATTAAGTACTTTTTGCACTTGAGATCTCTCATGAAATATTGCTTTCTCTTCAGCTATTTTGAGGATTGGTAGTTGTTCCTTTCCTGTCCGTATTTTAACTTCCTAAGTGTTAATCAAAGAACCTAAGTGTTACTCAAGAACCAAGCATTTAAAAACCACACTCTTGAAGTTCAAATATCTGGCAACAATATCCAAATATATCTATTTAAAGTTACATTGTGGCCAAGGTTCATGCAAAAACTGTTTTGAAATAAAAAGACAGGTTGGAATATATAACAGCAAATTAAATTACTGCGTGCCTTTGAAGGATTGGTACCAGTATTCATAACTACCTTGGAAAATTGAGTAAAGGATGACGAATGTATTAAGGTGTGCAAATACAGTATATATTTAGGGTACTCAGAAATATTTAACCCCCTCCTGCCTTACTTCAGCTCAATGACAATGGAGATAAAAGTACTTGCAGGTGAGCTGTAACAATACAGACTTTGATTTAGATATTCTTGGTAAGTCCTCATTAATTTGAACCTTCAGGCTCAACATATAGAGCTCTTTCACTGAATCAAACCATTGATCCATCTATTTTTCAGACTGTCTGAATTAACCGCAATAGCTTTCCTGGATTTTAGGTCAGTTTAGTTTAATTTCCCATCAATACAGTTATCTAAAAATACCATGGTTTGAACTTGGGATCTATTATATGTAAAGCAAGCACTTGATCAATGAGCTACAAATGTTTTGCCTCAAAACTATGAATTTTCCTGCTGACAATTCATATTCGCAAGTTCATGAAACACACCCAACCACATGTAATGCTGGCTGATCAATGTATCACAGAGGTGATAAACTCATATTGGTAGCAGAAGTCTACACTATATAGAATGGCCTCAGGGACAGAAACACATCATGGGAATTCAAACTAGCTCTGCTGGATCTTAGTACCCTATAGCAAACAAAGCAATTTCTTCTTGTGTGCTTAGTGCTTCATATAAAATTAGCCAGACTGAAATACAGATCTATTGCTATGAGATCTGGGCTGAAGAACTGCAGATCATCTTTAGATAAAAGCAAAGGATTAGCATTTTCTGTATCTCTTTGTTTCTGTGCAACAGTTGTCTATATCAGAGGTCTCCAACCTTGGTCCCTTTAAGACTTGTGGACTTCAGCTCCCAGAGTTCCTCAGCCAGCTTTGGTCTTAAAGGGACCAAGGTTGGAGACCCCTGGTCTAGATTGTTGCAGTCTAGATCTGATAGCATCAACCTCCAACAAAATTCCAACAAACATCTATGACTTACTTTACAGTTCTATGTACAGAGTTAAACGGGACTCTTCTTTCATTGAATTGCGTAGAATTAGCCTGCTAATACATCCCTGAATGATCACATCACCAAATATTATGATTGTCTTGACTCTAAGTGTGGTTAATATAACAAAATATCCCAAATCTTTTTTTTTTATAGATTTGATGTGTTACAAATCCTAGATAAGTATCCAAAGGAACTGGTCCAAGGCAAGCAATGTTGAGTCATGTGTTTAATATAAAATAGAATAAAATGACTTCTATCCAGTGCTGTTTTGATTGGTATCTATTTATTTACAAATAACAAATACATAAGCTCCATTTAGAAGTCACCTCTTTCTTTGCTTCTTTGAATCTGCTTTATAAATCTCATAAAAAACACATTACTTCTCATAGCATAAAAATATTTCCCATTAAAACAGTGGCCTGCTTTTAATAAATCCCAAAGTTATTGTTGGCACAAAATTGCCAATGTCTAACCAAATGGATATTTGTGTGTATAAACTCATGTAACTTAATACACTCCCTAAAACGGATCAAATCCTTCAGCAACTCATTTAGCCCAGGCAGATGTCAGAAGCGTAGTTCTATTAAAAACCATGATATTGTCTTTATTGACCTTTCTTTTGCTGCTGTTATCTCAATAAATAGAAGGACTTGTGCTAGCAGGATTTAATATACGTTGGTGTGGGAAAGGAAATTAGTTCCGCCTTGTGCACAAAGGACATCAGGGGACGCCTACTTTCCAGTTTCATCAGTTGCTGCAAAGACATAAGCAATTTTTTGTCATTCCTTCTATTTAAGAGTTTAGAAGAAAAATACAGCACATTTAAATTAGGCCAATTCTGGTATCCAGTGAAAATAAAATAAGTTAATTCCCTGGATTTGGGGGAGAACGGGGGTCTCTTGATTACTGCAAAGTCCAACTTGAAGGGTGACAAGGATGCAAAATTCTCTTTAATATAGTGTTAGTGAATTATAGGTCATTTCTCACAATTGTCAAGGTTCCGAGTAACTCATCCACCAAAAGCAGAACTCCAAGGCAGGTAGATTCCTCAAAGAACATGTTTATTAGATACATCATCTCAGCACAGCTAGTGAAAACCAACTCTAAAAGTTCCCACGGGTTTCCTCTAATTAAAGGAGCAAATATTTCCTTCCCCAGATGTCACTGGTCATATTGTCCAGTTAAAGTAACTGGGAGGCTGCTTGGTCACTCCACTCTTCCTTCACTTGCTACCTGTTGGGATGACCTTGGTTCCCACAAAAAAAAAAACTTTTTGTTTTGACTGATAGCTGGTCTAACGACTTCCACCCTACCTTCCCCTTTCAAAGTCCGTGGCATCTATGAGGCAGAAAAAAATGGCTTCAGCCAGGTTCGCTTCAGAGTTGACAACAATTTTCAATGGGATTAATTATGGGGGATGCTGGGAGCCACAACACAAAAACTTCTGAAGGACGTAAGCATCCCTCATCTGTGCCTTAAATCAGGACAGCAATAAAGCAATAAATAAGGGACAAACATCTGCACGTCTACAAACTTGAAACTCAATTCAATTACATAAAGGTTACGTATATTTTTGCCATTATTTATGAGAAACAACTGCAATCAACTCAAAAAAAGTAATTATGTAGCTACACATATTATCAAATGCCTCCTTTTCAATAATGTAAGTTTTTTTAAAAAAAATACTAGAGTGGCAGGGATTGCAAATTGAGGAGAATTATTCTTCCTTCTCCCCTTTCCATTGTGATCCTGATTTTAAAGAAAACCTTCTTTCTCAGTGCATATGAAAACATACCAGATCAGGGTCCCTAATTAGTTTTAATAGTTATAAATTGTTTCATAGATATATTTCCTTGTGGAGTGAACAAGAATTAGAAACTTCCTTTTCGCCTTTCTGGGGGCCAAGATAGACAAGGCTGCTTTGTCCTTACTAATTAGCAACCACACCCATTTTAAATTTTTAATTAATCCAGTACTCCTCTTCACTCTACTCTCCCAACTTCAGAAATTATTGTTATGTGTTACTTAAAAAAATAAATGGGTTAATTTTCATGAGGATGAGTTGAATTCATTTCCCAAGACTATGAAAAAGGACATTTATGTTGTTGTTGGTGTTGGTGGTGGTTGTACAGACAACCAAATGGCATTTTTATCTACATATTGAGTCCTTCTTAAGGAATGGAGGTGTTTCATAGCGTTAAAGGTTGCAGAATGTAAGCTGTTCCTTGAGGATGGACTTTTACAATCTCTACAAAACACAATGAACTTTACCTTACAAAAAAGAAAGATACATACATATATGGATTCAGAGACACTTAAAGATTAATATACAATTGAAACCTGGGATTTTTCTTTGGGGAGTAATGGATAAACAATTGGGGGAAATAATGGAACCTTATTTTTGTATATGATAATGAGGTTATTTTATGCGCAAGATGGAAAGATTTGGCATTACCCACAATGAAGGAATGGTTTGTAAACATGATAGAACTTGCTGAGATGGCTACACTGACTTCTCTGATCAGAGAAAAGACAATGTCTACATTTATTGCTGACTGGAAACCATTTATAGACTTTTTGCATGAAACAAAAAAATTAATTTAGGATTTATGGTTTTGATAATTAAAAACATTATAGAAAGAAGAGAGGTAGGTTCAGGGGTGAAATGCTACCAGTTCACACTGGTTCGAGTGAACTGGTAGCGGCAGCAGTGGGTGGTTTGGAGAACCAGTAGTGACGGCAGCATGAAGCTCTGCCCACCCACCCGGATGTCATTACTTCCTGGTTTTAACCAGGAAGTAACCTGTTTTGGACCCTCTGCGCATGCGCAAAAGGCTTTGCACATGTGCAGAGGGTCCAAAATTGCATGTGACACACACGCGCGCACTTCCAAACCAGTAAGGAAGGTAAGCAGATTTCACCCCGGGTAGGTTGTAATCATACAGTAAGAGGTAAAGTTCTAATTGTGCTGATAAGTGCTGGTAAAGTAAATTGGAAGCTACTTCTTTATATTTGTTTTCTATTTTACTATAACATTTTTTTCCTTTTTTGCACTTTTCTTTGATTTCTTTTCCTTTCTTTTCTTTTTCTTACTTTGTATTAGTTTGTGTTAGCCTTCCTCACTGTTGGTCCTTCTGAATGGAGGCAGAACTATTGGGGGTTGCATTCAGTAATACCAAGAAATCTAGAGGTTCCCTATCTCTGTTATAGAGTAATAAACAGACTTGCTGATCTGCTCCTGTGCAGGTTTGTTCAAGAACATAATTTAAAAGAGAATTTTACTAACATGATGTATCATTGGTATTTAACACCAGAAAAGCTATCTAAGACGTATAAAGGTATGTCAAATGAATGCTGGAAGTGTAAAAATAATGAAAGGACTTTTTACCATCTATGGTGGACATGTGATAAAGCAAAAACATTTTGGAATATGACTCACTTCCTAATACAGAAAATCCTAAAAATGGAGATAGAAATGAAACCAGAACTTTTCCTTTTGGAACTAATAGAAAAAGAACTGGAAAAAAGAAATTGGAACTTTGTTACTTACATGTGTTGACAGCAGCAAGACTAATGTATGCGCAAAAATGGAAAGACACTTTGATATCTACCATGGAAGAATGGGTGCAGAAGTTGATGCAGTTGGCTGAAATGGCAAAACTGCCTACTCTGATTAAAGAAAGACAATGTCTACATTTATTGCTGACTGGAAACCATTTATAGACTTTTGCATGAAACAAAAAATTAATTTAGGATTTATGGTTTTGATAATTAAAACATTATAGAAAAGAAGAGAGGTAGGTTCAGGGTGAAATGCTACCAGTTCACACTGGTTCGAGTGAACTGGTAGCGGCAGCAGTGGGTGGTTTGGAGAACCAGTAGTGACGGCAGCATGAAGCTCTGCCCACCCACCCGGATGTCATTACTTCCTGGTTTTAACCAGGAAGTAATTTGGACCCTCTGCGCATGCGCAAAGGCTTTGCACATGTGCAGAGGGTCCAAAATTGCATGTGACACACACGCGCGCACTTCCAAACCAGTAAGGAAGGTAAGCAGATTTCACCCCGGGTAGGTTGTAATCATACAGTAAGAGGTAAAGTTCTAATTGTGCTGATAAGTGCTGGTAAAGTAAATTGAAGCTACTTTATATTTGTTTTCTATTTTACTATAACATTTTTTTCCTTTTTGCACTTTTCTTTGATTTCTTTTCCTTTCTTTTCTTTTTCTTACTTTTGTATTAGTTTGTGTTAGCCTTCCTCACTGTTGGTCCTTCTGAATGGAGGCAGAACTATTGGGGGTTGCATTCAGTAATACCAAGAAATCTAGAGGTTCCCTATCTCTGTTATAGAGTAATAAACAGACTTGCTGATCTGCTCCTGTGCAGGTTTGTTCAAGAACATAATTTAAAAGAGAATTTTACTAACATGATGTATCATTGGTATTTAACACCAGAAAAGCTATCTAAGACGTATAAAGGTATGTCAAATGAATGCTGGAAGTGTAAAAATAATGAAAGGACTTTTTACCATCTATGGTGGACATGTGATAAAGCAAAAACATTTTGGAATATGACTCACTTCCTAATACAGAAAATCCTAAAAATGGAGATAGAAATGAAACCAGAACTTTTCCTTTTGGAACTAATAGAAAAAGAACTGGAAAAAAGAAATTGGAACTTTGTTACTTACATGTGTTGACAGCAGCAAGACTAATGTATGCGCAAAAATGGAAAGACACTTTGATATCTACCATGGAAGAATGGGTGCAGAAGTTGATGCAGTTGGCTGAAATGGCAAAACTGCCTACTCTGATTAAATAAAAGAACATAAGTACTTTTGTTTCCACATGGAAACCGCTTCTGAATTTCATGCTTGAGGTGGAAAAGAATGTAACTTTGACTTTGGGTTTTATAGATTAGATTGATAGATCTTTATAGAAATGACTTGTTCATATTATTACGGAAAAACAAAAAGCCCTCTTCTACTGCAACAGGGACAGTTGGAAGGCAATGCTTCTTTTTCTTTTCTTTTCCCCCCTTTCCTCACTTCTCTTTCCTCTTCGCCCTCCCCTCTCACTGCTCTTTTATTTACTTTTGTATTTTGCATTTTATCATACTTTATAACGTAATTAAAAAATGTTCGAATAAGAAGAACATGGGTTTCAAACTACCGCTGTCACGTTGCCGTATCGCAACTTTTTTCCCTTCGCGGAGCTGGGGTGGGCATGGCCTGCGCGTGATGCATCTGGCCTGCAGGCCACCAGTTAAAGAAGATCACCACATACAACTGTTCTTCTTCTCCTCAGTAAACTCTGCTGGCTAGGCTACAGCCATGAAGTCAAAAGAAGCTAACAATGCTTCACAAATGCCCCTATCCAAACATTCAAATATATCTGCTGAAAATAGTAGCAATATTTCAACTGTAAATAAAGAAAGATTCACTGGGTTGCGGTCTACAAAGGAAATAAAATACCCTCCTGCCTCAGAAGTGATGGAGGGATGTAAGAGCTGGTTTCCAGACCGGTGGAGATTCACGAGGCTGCGACTTAAACAGCCAGCTGTTATCTTCCCTGATATCAGAGTGGAGATCTGCCTCCCTGTCAGATCACAGAAAGACTTCAAAAGGAAATCAGAAATTCTCTGCATGAACAATACTAAAATATATTGCCTTTAAATTGAAAATAGTTCAGTTGCTGGAATTCTTGTAACCCCACTTCATTCGTCTCAATAAACCTTTACTTACTTACTTGGCTTATATTCCTCTTGAATCATAACTGACTCTGAATGTTATGCTAAAGAGAACTCCTTAGGAACTCTGTAAGAATCCTATTTTTAAAAGTGTTATTTTTTTTGTTATAGGCAGCAGTCAAAAACCCTGACAAGGACATATCTCACCATCCTAATGTTGAACTCAGATGCAGCCTTTTGTATCTGAAACTGGAGCTGGCTGACAAGACATTTTGTGCTTTGGCTCTGATAGTATAAGACCTTGGGCTGGCCATGATATTTTCTAGAAGTGTAGCTTTTTCCTAATTTCAAGGGAATTGGGGGGGGGGGGAATGTGTCACACTGTTGATATTTGCTTCTTGCCCAATTACTCTGGAGGGCTAAGAGAAAGATATCCCAGAATGTATACAGCCTCTTTTCCATTGTTTTTTATGCTGCAGATTTCTCCAGTCCAAGTTCCAAGCTGGGGAAAGACTAGCTTGCTTAACGGAGAGGGTAATAGAATACAGATTTCCTGATCTCACATCTGAAGAAATTGAAATAGCCCTTTAGTAATATAATTAGGCCTAGTTCCACAGCATTTGTTTTTAATCACTTACTAGCATTGCAGTAGCATCTATCCTGTGTCTGGTGATTTTCAGGCATATAAGAGGAATATGCCAATATTTTCAAAGCTGACATTTCAACCTATACTAAACTGTGTGTATATGGTATGTATGTATATGTATCTGTGCATGTATATACATGCACACACTTGTAGTACAAGAATACTCCAGTGAAATGAGTTACCTTAATTAATGGCATATTCAGGGAGAAACAGCTTGTAGTAGCATGCAATCATTTGATGATATGGTCCCAAAACCACATTAGCTGCCATAGCTATTTACTCCCGAAATGATGCCACATTGCCAACTTTTCTCAGATGTGTTTGCTTGTAGAAAAGGGAGCAAAACAGCTATTTCTCTTCATTTTAGGCACCAGCAGGGTTGCTGTTATGTTGTTGCATCCGTTGATGCACCAAAGTGGGATGCAACATCACCATTCTTAGGATTTTTGGAGAAAAAGTAAGCCCTCCAGGATCACGCTAGGCCAATTGGAGAAAGCATTGGGAGGAGATATTGAAATGTCCCTCTTGTACCGCTTACTAACCCATGCAGAGCCATCTGTGGGGAAAGCCATAAAAGTCAAGAGGGCATTGTGACTGTGTGACCAAAACCCTGCCCTTTTGTGACACATATAAGAAAGTTGTCAAGGTTTATTTACACTTTCATAGATGCCATCTTGTCTTTTTGACTCACCTTGCTGTCAGGGTTCTGACCAATGCCCTAATTAAATCATGAGCCAAGCTTCAAAAGAAATCCAGTTATTTATTACAAACGCCATATCTGCAACTCTGACCTCACTTAATTCACGCCCCAGCTCTGACCCTGTTTTCCCCTCCCCCCAAGGTGTGTCATCAGTGACATTCCCCAATAAAGCAATTTCCCTCCAGCCACTGTGGGTATCCTTGGAGATGACTATGACATAGAGATGGCTGGAATGTGCTTTTGTTTTGACTGAAGTGCGAGTCTCTCGCACTGCAGCTGCGAGGCTCGGTTCCCCATCTCCCTGCTTATGGCAACTCAAGAGCAGGTCAGGAATGCTACGCGAATTGACATTTGCAGGTATACTTATATCCATAATAAACATTTTCAATTACTCTAGTTTCTAGATCTGCAGAATATGCAGAATTGAATATTATGTATATGGACTGTTTGACTAGGTGTTTTAGCTTGTTTGTAGTTCACCTGATATATGAATCCAGCCACATGTTGATGATTTATTCTTCTTACGTGTGTCTGTGAAATTTTATTCTGTTATTTTCAGGCATGTTTTTAAACTATTGTTATGATTTTTTTTCTGTCTTCTAGAATATTAGCTATCCCACCAAATATTGTATTATCTACCAATTGGATAAGCATTCCTTCCACCTCTCAGTCCAGGATATAAACCTTAGCCCTAAAATGTTGATGAGTACAAGATTATAATACAGGTTTATAATGCTATCCATGCTATGTACTATAATGTGCTACAGTTATTCTATATTTTACCCTTGGGATTTTTAACAAATTTTCAAACATCACTATATAGATATCTGCATTGATAGTATTTTTAAAGGCTTTTTCATTCTTAAAATGATCATGAAATATAAAATTTGTAATTTGATATTGATTTCACATAAATACACATTTAGTGTATTCTTAATCAAATTGGTAAAATATCTATTTATGCTCCAGCCGGGGTTGGGCTAAATGATCCTTGAAGAACTTTCCAACTTTATGAATTTCAGATTTTGTGCTTTCAATTTCTGCCAATTTCAATACAGTCTTTCGGAAGAATAGCTTTCAACAAAATTTTAGAAGGTTATATTGTCCTTGCTTTCTGTTCTTAAAATTATTCAACAATTCAGATTCTCAACATTGTACATATTTGGAAAAATACTACTAAAAGATAAATATTTCAGTTGGACTGAAAGAGAACATTAAACCACAAAAAATGTCTGTCAGCAGACTTTAGTTAACATGTTAATTGTGTTTATGATTTTTTTCTGACAACTTTGATGTGGAAAAACATATAAATGTGCCAAAATAGTTGATTGTACATTACAAAGGGCATAGTTGTTGTTTTTTAAAGTGACATTTGATGTAAATCACAGATGAAAATCAGTCTTGATGCAGGAGTTTGTTCTGCTTTGTACAAAACAAAAGAAAGAAATTTACATCCATTTTCTAAGTTTAGATTCAATATAAAAAAGTGTGATACAATTTGAGCATGAACTGCTTTTTTTATGAATAACTTATTCTATCTGAAAGTGGGAAATCTGTTGTTGATTTCTTGCAATTCTTTAGGTGGCATTCATTTTTTTCTGTTTTCCAGCAAAACTGAAATTCCAGATGCTCCTATTGTACACTATTATTTATTTATTTATTTATTATTTAAATTTGTATACCGCCCTTCTCCCGAAGGACTCAGGGCGGTTCACAGCCAAGTAAAATGCACAATACATACAATTAAAATACTAATAAAAAACTTATTTAAATTGGCCATAATTAAAATTTGGAAGTAAAACCCATTTAAAAACCCATAACTTAAAAAACTAACCCAGTCCAGCGCAGATAAATAAGTAAGTTTTGAGCTCATGCGAAAGGTTCGGAGGTCCGGAAGTTGACGAAGTCCTGGGGAGCTCGTTCCAGAGGCGGGGCCCCACAGAGAAGGCCCGTCCCTGGGTGTCGCCAGACGACATTGTCGCTACCGACGGCACCCTGAGGAGTCCCTCTGTGAGAGCGCACGGTCGGTGAGAGGTATTTGGTAGCAGCAGGCGGTCCCGTAAGTAACCCGGCCCTGTGCCATGGAGCGCTTTAAAGACGCTCACCAACACCTTGAAGCGCACCCGAAGGCCACAGGTAGCCAGTGCAGCCTGCGCAGGATAGGTGTCACTCGGGAGCCACGAGGGCTCCCTCTATCACCCGCAGCTGCATTCTGACCAACTGCAGCCTCCGGATGCCCTTCAGGGGAGCCCCATGTAGAGAGCATTGCAGTAGTCCAGAGGAGACGTCACAAGGGCGTGAGTGACTGTGCACAAGGCATCCCGGTCTAGAAAGGCGCAACTGGCGCACCAGGCGAACCTGGTGAAAGCTCTCCTGGAGACGGCCGTCAAATGATCTTCAAAAGACAGCCGTGCATCCAGGAGAACGCCCAAATTACGCACCCTCTCCATCGGGGCCAATGACTCGCTCCCGACAGTCAGCCGCGGACTCAGCTGACTGTACCGGGATGCCGGCATCCACAGCCACTCCCGCTTGGAGGGATTGGGCTTGAGCCTGTTCCTCCCCATCCAGGCCCCGACGGCCTCCAAACACCGGGACCGCACTTGATAGCTTCATTGGGGTGGCCGGTGTGGAAAAGTACAGCTGGGTGTCATCAGCGTACAGCTGGTACCTCACACCAAAGCCACTGATGATCTCACCCAGCGGCTTCATATAGTTGTTGAACAGAAGGCGAGAGAATCACCCCGCGGCACCCCACAAGTGAGGCGCCGGGCCCACCTCTGCCCCCCCGTCAACACCGTCTGCGACCGGTCGGAGAGATAGGAGGAGAACCACCGATAAACGGTGCCTCCCACTCCCAACCCCCCCAACCGGCGCAGCAGGATACCATGGTCGATGGTATCAAAAGCCGCTGAGAGGTCTAATAGGACCAGGGCAGAGGAATAACCCCTATCCCTGGCCCTCCAGAGATCATCCACCAACGCGACCAAAGCCGCCTCAGTGCTGTAACCGGTCGGAAGCCGGACTGAACGGGTCCAGATAGACAGTTTCCTCCAGGTGCAGGGGAAACTGATATGCCACCATATTTCTACAACCTTCGCCAAGCGGGTTGGAGACCGGACGATAATTACCTAAAACAGCCGGGTCCAGGAAGGCTTCTTGAGGAGGGCCTCACCACCGCCTCTTTCAAGGCGGCCGGAAAGACTCCTCCAACAAGGAAGCGCTCGTAATCCCCTGAGCCAGCCTCGTGTCACCTCCTGAGTGGCCAGCACCAGCCAGGAGGGGCACGGGTCCAGTAAACACGTGGTGGCATTCAATCTACCCAGCAACCTGTCCATGTCCTCGGAGTCACAGGGTCAAACTCATCCCACACAACATCACCAAGACCGCCTCAGATACCTCGCCTGAATCGCCACAATTTTGGTCCAGACCGTCCCTAAGCTGAACGATTTTATCGATAGATAACCGTTAAACTCCTCAGCACGTCCCGCAGCGGGTCATCCCGCCCCTGGTGAAGGAGGAGCGGGTCACCCAAACAGGGCAGCTGGGCGGTTATCTGCCGACGCAATGAGGGAGGAGGCGAGAACGCCTCGCTTCCCTCAGTGCCACTAGGTAGGTCCTGGTATAGGATCTAACTAGTGTCCGATCAGCCTCTGAACGGCTGGACCTCCAGGAACTCTCTAGGCGCCTTCTCCGGCGTTTCATCCCCTCAGCTCCTCGGAGAACCAAGGAGCCGGTTGGGATCTGCGCCGGGTCAGAGGTCGCAAAGGCACGACACGGTCTAAAGCCCCAGCCGCAGCCCGCTCCCAGGCTGCAGCTAGTTCCTCTGCCGTGCCGTGAGCCAGACCCTGAGGAAGTGGCCCAAGCTCCGTCCGAAACCTCTCTGGGTCCATCAGGCGCCTGGGACGGTACCACCGTAATGGTTCCGCCTCCCGCGGTGTTGGGTAGCGGTCAGAAAGTCCAGGCGAAGGAGAGAGTGATCTGACCATGACAAAGGTTCAATGACTATTTCCTTTAAGTCCAGATCTCTCAACCACTGACCAGAGACAAAATCAGGTCCAGTGTGCCTCCCCGATGTGAGTGGGGCCATCCACTACTTGAGTCAGGTCCAAGGCCGCCATGGAGGCCAGGAACTCCCGAGCTACCGTCGATGACGAGCCAGCAGATGGCAAGTTAAAGTCCCCATGACTAAAAGTCTGGGGTCTCCACTGCCACCCGGCAAGCACCTCCAGGAGCTCGGGCAGGGCAGCTGTCACGCAGCAAGGAGCCAGGTACGCCACCAGCAAGCCCATCTGACATCTATGACCCCACCTCACAAAGAGGGATTCACACCCGCAATCTGAGGTACAGTGGTCTCCTCGGCTCTAGACTCTCTTTAATAGCAACCGCCACCCTCCACCCCTACCCTGGGCCTCGGCTGATGGAATGCACGGAAACCCGTGGGCACATCTCGACCAGGGCACACCCCTTCAGTGCCCAACCAGGTCTCCGTAACGCCTATAATATCCGCTGCACCCCTGAATCAGATCATGTATTAGGGGCCTTATTGGCCACGGACCGTGCGTTGCATAACATCAGACGAAGGCCCAGGCTCTGAGGGTCTTGGCCATCCGGGAACGGGAGAAGTCAGATCGGGCACGCGATCGCCTGCAAACATCGAACGCGTGACCCCTATGTCGATACGATCCCCTTCCGCCATATCTGCCCCTCCCACTTACCGTGCAAATAGACTCACCTCACACAAAGGAACACACTCCCCATAACCTCCGAACCCAATTGATAGTCGCCACGAGCATGCGCTGGAACTGGTTTCCCTCCCGACGGGCTACCCCCCTCACCCACCCTAACCCTCCCACCCCCACCCAACACTACCCTCCCCCCCCCTTCCAACCCAGACCCGTCAGTTTCCACCCTCCGCTTAAAAGTCCCATTAAAATTCCCCTTAAAAACCCTATTAAAATAATTAATTAAAAATCCCCTGAGTCTCCTATTTTTGGCATGCCATCTCTCGGGGTTTGCATAGATCCTAACTGTTTGCATAGATCCAGAATTGGTCAGATAAATGGAACCTGATTGGGTATGGAGGGCAGAGAGAGAGAGAACAAAAGGAAGTCCTATGCATAAATTTGTTCACTTTGTATGACAGTTTATGCATCGATATTGATGAGATACTAACAATCTTGTGGTCCACACCTCACAGAGTTTAGCATACTTGAGTTATAATTTACAAAAGTTTAAACAGCCTGTAGAATTGCAACTGCCTGCCACAAACCATCATGCTAAGTTCCCATCCAATTATTCAGTAGCAGGACTGTCATACTGGCAGACATCAAACTTACATTTTCATACAGTGAACTGTGCAGCAGAGAGAGTTCCTAAATTGCATTCTGCAAAATGTATATTCTGCTTTCATACTTTAGATGAATACTGTAAATCACAAGCTCTATGTTTTGCTTTGAAAGAAATCCCATTCAGTGGGAGTAATCCTTGAGTAAGTGCCCTAGGAGTGTTGGCAGCCCCATCTCCATTAATTTCTAGAAATAATCTTTTCCAAGAGGCATACATCAGTTTCTGAAAGAGAAGAACTGTTGTCATAATTCTATGGGTATGTCTAGTTTAATGGAAAGAAGGATTAGGGGAGACATGATAGCACTGTTCCAATATCTCAGGGCTGCCACAAAGAGGAGGGAGTCAAGCTATTCTCCCAAAGCACATGAGAGTAGGACAAGAAGCAATGAGTGGAAACTAATTATGGAGAGAAACAACTTAAAACTAAGGAAAAATTTCCTGACAGTTAGAATAATTAATCAGTGGAACAACTTGCCTCCAAAAGTTGTGAATGCTCCAACACTGGAAGAGGGTGGATAACCATTTGTCTGAAGTGGTGTAGGGTTTCCTGCCTAAGCAGGAGGTTGGACCTTTATTATGAATGGTAATACATAGATTGCCTAATCAGAAACCCAACTAAGCAGTCTACATGCATACAAAGGCAACCTGTTTGTATATAACCGCACACAAGTAGGCACTTCATAGATATACTAAAATCAGAGCAAGGACCTTTAGGCATATTAATATCTGTCCGTCTGTCCATTCATCCATCCATCCATTCATCCGATTTATTTGCTGCCCATTTCACAGTTCAGGAGACTTTTAATAGCTTATGCTCCAATTATCTGTGAGTGTATGTGTGACACAAAACAGTAATTAAATCTTTCCTATTTTTAAAATCTTTATTTCAACCTTTGATTTAACAATTCCAAAATAAAATAACTATCACAAAAAAGGCTTAACCCATCAGTTTGAATCACCTTATTATGCTATCAGCTGTCTTTTATCAGCAATTCTCACCTTGCTGTCATTGTTAGCTGGGCCTCTTCTGAAAGAACAGGTCCATAGTTGGCCAGGCAAGTTGGCCAGGGGGAATTGTCCCAATTGTTTAAGAGACTTGGGTCTAGGGCAACTCACCACAGGAGAACTTAGCCTGGTCAACTTGCCAAGGGACAATGAATGTAGGCTAATTCAACAGATTTATCTCTGGCTCATCCCAACCTCTAATTTGAGAAGGTTCATACCTAAAGCAAGACAAGCCCCACTACAATTCCCTTGTCCCTTTCTTGAATTATCCCGCATTGAATTGTCCCTAGTTGGCTGGGGTGAGTTGACCTGCAGTGTGTCAGCTGGAGTGAATTGTCCCATTCCAGTCTGACAGTGCTTCTTGATGCCAGCTGGTGGTAGCAAAAAGCTCATTTATGTGATTTTGGCTAGAGGGTTTTCTGCAATAATTCCTAAGCCGCTTACAGTTAGCAAGAAGTGATATAGGCCTCAGTTGTATCCCAACTGATTATTATAATGAATTTCAGATCACACTAGTCTTTAGGAGTGTATGAAAGCTTCAATTGTTGTAAAAGACAAATGTTTGCAGCGTTTTATATCTACTGTACGCTGAAAAACTTGCTCAAATTGTCACTCATTTTCCAGGTGTAATTTTAAGGTGTTTGGGAACACAATCTTTGCAACTATCTGTAAAATAACAACACGTGTTATTGTGTAGCATGATTGCAGTCTACTGCTCTCAGCGTTTCCTGCCTATGACTAGTTTATGGAGTTGCGGACAGGAACAATATGCTCTAAAGCAGTTTCTGAGGTTCAAATTCAAGGCAACACGCAGCTTCATTCAATGGTATCCTCAAAATCTCACTATTTTCATCAGCATAACAAAAGCAGCATCATAGTTTTGCAGAGGGAGTTGCACTCCTTCTAAGGATGTGTGTAAAGTGTTGGGGATGTCATAGTCACAATTCTACTTGTGCCTCACTGATCTTCCCTGCCCTCACTACCCCACCCCACCCCCCAGACGATTCTGTGGCTCTAATAAAAGGGCTTCCCCTTGGGAGTTAAATTCAGTCTTAAATTATGTTTCAACTTTCAGGAAAAGGGCAAAATCTCCCTCTTCAGCTTGCATTGCTCCTATCATGATTTAAGTTTCTTTTAAAAGTTTATATTTTATTAGCTGCTGTGCTGAGTATCTTATAGATAGAAAATTAACTAAATTTGCAATATTTTAAATGTGTACATTTTATTAGTAGCTGTGCTGAGTACCCAATAAGTAGAAATATTAGGTGAAACTTTTGGAATTAATATTTTCTTTCAGCATATTAAATATGCAGTGCTGCTAGAAATTTAAAAATTAAAATATGCCCTGCAGTGTTCAAATACTTTCCTTTCTCAGACACACCTGAGTTATTTAATCATTTTTTTGAACTTGGCAAGGGATTTTTTGATAATGAAAACAAGTCCTGCTCTCAGAAAAGAACTACGACTGCTTCACATGTAGAGGAAATATGAAGTGAAACATTTACCCCCAAAGTATTATGGCTCATGTTCAAGAAAAGAACATGCTTTATCATGGTCTTGGTGAGATCTGCTTGTCAATTCTTCCCCTTTAATTCCATCCTCCTGTTGTCCCTTTATGTAATTGTCTTCAGTAAACCATATTTTCACACCCACATGAAAAATTACATGGTCAAAGAAGCCAAATCATAACCACTCATCTATGATTAAGTTAGTTAGCAAAATTAAGCAATACTGAGAGGAACAGCTGGGGCTACAACTACCAAAATAACATTTTTGGGTTTCTTTTCAGAACCATTAAATCAATGTGGTGAGTTCACAGCTGGACCTGATCCATTAATAACAGACAGTCCCAACTGAATGCATAAATGGAGACTTGGCTTTTTAATATTTTTCCCCCAGCTGAGGTTGCAGGTGGAATCAAAATTTAGCAAAAGAGGAACAAAGTCAAGCTTAGGCTTTGCTTTCTAAAAAAAACCAGAGACTTACATGTGGACAATCCTAATTCACAGAATTATCAAACGATAATATTTGAAATAACAGGAATGCTGGGCTACAGAGATAGTTCGTTGGCCTCCATTGAATGAAGGGGCAAGATTTTTAGCATGTAACTGATGAACTGATTGTGCATTGCAAATATTCTCCCTAAATATCCTGAGAGGAAATATTTCAAGAGTAATGCTAGCCAGAACAACCTAAAACCTATTTCAGGCTGGAAGCAAAACCCCAAACATATATAATATAGACAGCTGAGGCCAAACTGAATGCCAAATCTTACATGGAATCCTAAAAGCTAGAGCACCTCCGCTGAGGTGAGCATTTGCAATGTACAAAAGAAGGAGGCCCTTGGAAGAAATTAGGGGGAAAAAATGAATCCTTAAATGCATTAAAAGCAACAACAGCTTTGAATTGTTCCCATTCTCCCTCCCCGCATTTGTTTGCAAAGTTTTTGCTCCAAAATTCCTTTGAATAGTGTAAAGCATAGTAAGAAAGCCAACATAATAACCATTTCAGAGATGGAGCCGTAAAGTTCAGAACGATCCCTCACCTAAAAATAGGTATATTATGGTTTTATTTTAAAAGAATAAAGGCACATTTGTTACTCATTTGTTGCATTCAGGCTATGAGCAGTGTCCAATTAACCCTTCCTGAGAAAAAGAATGACTTCTATCACAGAACTCAGAGAAAAGGGGGGAAAAATCCCTTCCCCATATAGCCTCCTACAGACCTCAAGGTCAGCTGCAGAGAGTTGGGGAATCCTCCAAAAGAGGGGATTGGTGGGGAGGGGAATGCAGGGAGAAAGGTGAAGGGAGAAATTGAAGTCTGATGTGGACTTCAAGGCTCTGGTATGGAGCTGCTTGGATACATCAGACAAAGCCATAGCTGCGGTTTGGCTGGCAGCTTCCGCCCACTGATCAACGTTATCCTGTGCTAACAGCCAGGAAGCAGTGGCCTAAAGTGAAGTAAACTACTCCTGTCTAATCCAACCTAACAGTAAACAACAGCCCAATCAAAGAACCACCAAATCTCTTCCCACCAACACTGACAAGGCAAGCGACTAGAACAGTGATTGCGAACCTTTTTGGCACCAAGTGCCCAAACTGGAATGTGAATGCATGTGTGTTCACGTTCACATGTCAGAGCACCAGAAACCCAAAGACCAACTGGCTGGTGCACATGCACGCACCGGCCAGCTGGTTTTCGGGTTTCCCGCATACATATGCGCCCCGACCAGCTGGTCTTCATGTGCGCTGGAGCACCAGAAACCTGAAGATCAGTTGGCCGGCATGCGCATACCTGTTTTGTGGCCATTTTTCAGGCTGTTTTCAGGCAGTTTTTCAGGCTATTTTTGGCCCGGAAAACAGGCCAGAAAAATGGCCTGTTTTTTGGCCATTTTTGGCCATTTTGGCCATTTTGGCCATTTTGGCCATTTTGGCCATTTTTCAGGCTGTTTTCAGGCAGTTTTTCAGGCTGTTTTCAGGCAGTTTTTCAGGCTATTTTTGGCCGGAAAACAGGCCAGAAAATGGCCTGTTTTTGGCCATTTTTCAGGCTATTTTTGGCCGGAAAACAGGCCAGAAAATGGCCTGTTTTTGGCCATTTTGGCCATTTTGGCCATTTTGGCCATTTTGGCCATTTTGGCCATTTTGGCCATTTTTCAGGCTGTTTTCAGGCAGTTTTTCAGGCTATTTTTGGCCGGAAAACAGGCCAGAAAATGGCCTGTTTTTGGGCAGTTTTTTGGGCTGCTTTCAGGCAGTTTTTCAGGCTGTTCTCTCAGGCAGTTTTTCAGGCAGTTTTTCAGGCAGGTTTTTTGGGCTGTTTTCAGGCAGTTTTTCAGGGAGTTTTTTTGGGCTGTTTTTCATGCTGTTTTCAGGCAATTTTTCAGGCAGTTTTTGGCCGGAAAACAGGCCAGAAAATGGCCTGTTTTTGGCCATTTTTCGGGCTGCTTTCAGGCAGTTTTTCAGGCTGTTTTCAGGCAGTTTTTCGGGCTGTTTTCAGGCAGTTTTTCAGGCTGCTTTCAGGCAGTTTTTCAGGCAGTTTTTGGGCTGTTTTCAGGCAGTTTTTCAGGCTGCTTTCAGGCAGGTTTTCAGGCTATTTTTGGCCCGGAAAACAGGCCAGAAAAATGCCCTGTTTTTTGGCCATTTTTGGCCATTTTTCAGGCTGTTTTCAGGCAGTTTTTCAGGCTGTTTTCAGGCAGTTTTTCAGGCTGCTTTTAGGCAGTTTTTCAGGCTATTTTTGGCCGGAAAACAGGCCAGAAAATGGCCTGTTTTTGGCCATTTTTCAGGCTGTTTTCTCCTCCCAGAAAACACTTTGCCTCTATTTACATATTTATTTACATGTTATTTTTCGACGTAGTCACGCAAATAACCTGGGCGTCTCCTAGTTCTTTCTGACCTGCGGTTCAGTTCTGGTGGTGTTTTGAGCTGGTCGGAGGGGCTGTTTTCTCCTCCCAGCTCTTTCTCTGGGCCAACGGGCTCCGGATTATTGGCCGACTCTTTTCTTGGCCATCCGCCTTGGATTAATTTTGGAACTTTCCTGCTGCTTCCCTCGGGACCTGATGGCGTCGCTGGAACTCTGGGACCTCAGCTAAGTCTTGCGCCTCCCGGGTCATTGTCAGCTGTGGATTCAAATTGGTATTGGTCATGATCTGTTTCCTTTGGTTCGGTTTGGTCAGTTATTCGCTTTCTTAACTGATCTATGTGGCGCCCACACTCGGTTGTCTGGTAGCTCTACCACGACGATTTTGGGCGGTTATCTTTATTATTTGTCCTGCGAACCAACTAGGGCCGTCCCCATAGTTTCGGCCCACACCCGTCGCCTATGCTCATTTCCTTGTCTTTTCTAGTTCCCCTTGTAACCCTCGGGTGTGTAATGGGGTTCAAGCGGTCAAGTGGGCACCGGAGTTTCCGTCCCATTAGCAATTCGGCTGGGCTTTTCCGGTGGCCGTGCTTGGGGTTCTGTGCTGGACGGCTAGGAAAAGTCTATTTTGTTTGCCAGTCACCTGGCTTGAGCCTGGACAATGCCTCCTTAGCGCCCGGACGGAACGCTCTGCAAGGCCATTCGACGCAGGGTGGAAAGGCGCAGAGAGGGCATGTCGGATGCCTTCCTCTGCCAGGTATTCTTCAAACTGGGCTGCCGTGAATTGGGGCCCATTGTCGGACACCAGAGTGTCCGCAACCCGTGAGTTGCGAATAGGTGGCGCAGAGTTGCGATTACTGCTTCGGCCGTAGTGGATTTCATGATTATGATCTCCAACCATTTAGAAAATGCATCCACAACCACTAGGAATGTTTGGCCGTGGAAAGGCCAGCAAAATCAATGTGGATTCTTGACCAGGGCCCTTGGGGCTTTTCCCATTCTCTGACTGGAGCCGTTGGGGTAGAGGTCTGGACTCTTGGCAAGCTTGGCATTTCCTACCCTCTCAGCAATCTCTGCGTCCATGAGTGGCCACCATACATAGCTTCTAGCTAACCCTTCATCCTTACGATCCCTGGGTGACCTCGTGGAGGAGGTCCAATACCTTTCCCCTTAGCTTATCAGGAATTATTACACGATCACCCCATAACAGGCACCCCCCTTGAGCCGAGAGCTCATCTCGTTTTTTAACAAATTCTTTGAACCGTTCGCCCGGCGCAGCGGGCCACCCTCTCTGTACCCAACCGAGTACAGTCCTTAACACAATGTATGATGCCCGAGCCACTTCCTTAGATGTGACTGGGCCAGAGTCCAACGAGTCAATAAGTAGGATGGGCGTCCCCGGAGTGGGGTCTTCGGTCGCCCCTGGTAGTGGGCATCGGCTTAACGCGTCTGCATGCCCCACTTCTTTTCCTGGTCGATGCTGCAGCTTGTACGAGTAAGCGGCTAAGAATATAGTCCAACGGGTCAAGCGTGGCGAAAGTGCCACAGGCGTTGGGCGGTCGCCAGCCAGTATCCCTAGTAGCGGTCTGTGGTCAGTCACGATTTCAAAATTCCGCCCAAAGACATACTCGTGGAATTTCTTGACCCCTGATACAATGGCTAGTGCTTCTTTGTCTAATTGGCTGTAGTTCCTCTCTGGGGAGGACATCGTTCTAGAGTAGAACGCTATGGGGGCTTCTGTGCCGTTTGGGAGTCTATGGCTGAGCACAGCCCCCACCCCATAAGGGGAGGCATCGCAAACCAGTACTAGGGGTAATGAGTCGTGATATTGGATGAGCAGGCTATCACTTGAGAGCAGGTTCTTTACTGCTTCAAAAGCCCTATTTTCTGACTTTCCCCAAGACCAAACAGTATTTTTTCCTAAGAGCCTATGCAGCGGTTCCGCAACGGTTGCTTTGTTCTTTAAAAGACCGCGTAAAAATTAACCAATCCCAGGAATGCCTGCAGCTCTGCTTTGTTTTTGGGCGCTGGAGCCTTCCTAATTGCCTTAACCTTGCTCTCAGTAGGGTGAATTCCTTTCTTGTCTATCCGGTAGCCCAAGAAATCGACGGATTCGACCCCGATCTGGCATTTGTTTGTCTTGACTTTTAATCCGGCTGTCCGGAAAATGCTCAAGACCTTTCTTAACCGCTCCCCCAATTCCTCCATGTTTTCCCCTGAAATTAGGACATCATCGAAGTAGGGAACTACCCCTGGGAGCCCCTGCAGTAGTCGTTCCATCAGGTTTTGGAACAGCCCTGGTGCCACACTGACCCCAAATTGCAATCGGGTGCACTTGAAGGCCCCCCTGTGCATCACAATCGTTTGGGCTTCGGCTGTGCGGGCGTCTACTGGCAGTTGTTGGTAGGCTTGGGCCAAGTCTAACTTTGCAAAGACTTGCCCTTGCCCCAAAGAGTGCAATAAGTGTTGCACCACTGGAACCGGGTAAGTGCTTTTCTGTAAGGCTTTGTTAAGCGTCGCCTTGTAGTCAGCGCAGATTCTAATTGACCCGTCCGGTTTTATGGGGGTGACGATTGGCGTCTCCCACTTTGCGTGATCGACTGGCACCAAAATCCCCTGATTAATGAGCTTATCCAGCTCCTTATCGATTTTTGGTTTTAGGGCAAAGGACTCTCCTCGCCTTAAGCCTAATGGGGCTACCTGGGGTCTAAGTTGAAGGAAATAGGGGTCCCTTGTACTTGCCCAGGCAGTCCTTGAAGACATCTTGAACTCGTTAAAGAGAATGTCTTTCAGGTTACAGTCACTTCTGTAGATGCCAGTCACTCCCATGCCCAGGGCACGAAACCAGTCTAGTCCCAACAGGCTGGGCAGAGTTCCTTCGACGATCGTGATGGGCAGGGTCTTTTTATGTGGACCGTACTCGACTCGGACGGAGGTGGTCCCTCGAACAGGGATGCGATTCCCCTGGTAGTCGTGCACTCGTAGCCGTTGTGCTTGCAGGTGGCGCTTCGCGACGGACGGCAGCGACTTCGCCAAAGTGTCCCAGGACATGATGGTGATCGCTGATCCCGTGTCTACTTCAAGCCGGCACCGTACACCCTCTATTTTTGGCTTGGTGAAGATCTTCTTCTCCACTTTGGTCGAGGCGCGGCCTATGATCACAGTTGTTTGGTTGGAATCCGCGCCTTTTTTGTTTGAGCCAATCGCGGGCCGCCTTGCCGATTCCGCGCTCTGATTGGCCGATTTGAATTTTCGGCGGGAAGGTTGGGCCGCTCGACAAACTTGAGCTAGGTGCCCTTTCTTCCCACACCGCCGACACGTCGCGTCTTTAAACTTGCAGCGTTGGCGCTGGTGTTGACCCCCGCAGCTTCCGCATTCGTCTCGGTCCCCTTTGTCGCGTTTCTCTGTGCGGCAGACCCCTTCCTCGTCTTCACCGTCGGATTCGGTCTGAACCTCCTCCTGGTGCACCGGAGTTGCCTTCGCCGCCTTTTGTGGGACCGGCTTCTGCAGCGTCTCTGCCGCTTGGGATGACATTTCATGTGCCCTGGCTTCGTCCAGAGCGTTGGCTAGCGTGAGGTTGCTCTTTGCCAGCAGCCGTCGCCGCAATCGGATGTCTTTGACCCCTCGGATGAGTTGCTCGAGAAGCACCTCGTCTAGGTCACGGTATCCGCAGTCCTTGGACGCTCTTCTTAGGGCGCCATGTAGTCGCCATGGATTCGCCTCCATCTGCCTTCGCCTCCGATTCAAACCGCCGCACGATTTGGACGGCGTTGGTGCGAAGTGGTTTCTTAGTAAAGTCTGTAAAGTTGGCCACGACACCGACTGCAACGGCGTTGGCTCTGCCAGGGCTTCCGCGATGTCGATGACCTCCGGACCGCAGTGGCTTAGGAAATAAGCCCTCTTTCGGTTATCTGGAACTCCGTGCAGTTCGTTGGCTTCTAGAAAGCTTTCGAAACGGGTCATATACGTTCCCCATTTCTCTTTGGCCGGGTCAAACGGTGCGGGCGGAGTGTAACTGGCCATCTCCGCTTTTCTGCCCTGGGTTTGCTGGGTTCGGTTCTATCGTGCGTGCTTCAGCTCGGTTCTGGTTCTCCTTAGCCTCGAGATCCCATCCTCGTCGCCAATGTTAAGTTCGGGAAGTAACGAGGCTGGAGACCAGGGTAGTGACAACAGCTCTTTAATATAGGGTGAACCCAGCAACAGGCTGGGGGAAAAACCTCTCCTTTTATACAGTTCTGCTGGAGGCTTCGACCAATCAGCAACGTGCTGATTTCCCGCTCAAATATTTAAAGGTACAAACATGAATACATAACAGTACTGATGATGTTACCTAGTCTGGTAATGAAACATATGCAAGAAAACAAACTCAGAGAACTCCAAGGACCCCACAGTTCAACCCTGAGCTACAAATATTCTCTCTTATTGGTACACCAGTCTTCCTGCTTTTCTCCCCCTCCAAGCTTCCTCATGAACACCATCGTCTTTCCCCATTTTGGATATATAGAAATCCAAAGACTACAGGAAGTGCTGCAATGCATGCTAGTTTTTCAGCTGAGGGCAATTGTACAAGGGAAAAGGCAAACATTTGAAATCTGGCCATGTTTGTGAAGAAAGATGGTTCTTTAAGGTGCTGAGGAATTAACTATGTAATGTGCCATTTATCATGTAAAGAAGAGCAAGATGAACACCACCATGTGAATTTTTGACAAGGAGGTCCTAGGTATTGGTACCTCCATAAAAGACTAATCATTAGCTGCTCAATCATTTAAACATGTTTAAATGGAACCAATATGGACATTGCTCATAAAATTTGTATTGGCAACATTAATTCTTACCCCAACCATCCACCTTGTAATATGGTTCTCTATCTGTTCCCCCTCCCTTCCTCCTTTTCTCTCTCTTTCTCTCCCTCCAAAGAAGTAATGTATGAGCACACTATCTAATGTACACATTGTAGAAGTCTGATTTGAAGAAGCTAGACCATTTTCCCCAAGCACAAATTGGAAGTATCTGCAACCTTGCCAGGCAGCATAACATGGCTTGTGTGTGGACATAATATGGTGTGTGTGTGTGTTTTGAGGAATGCTACCTAACAACTGAGGACTTTTTCATTTTGGCTAGCCAATAATGGTACAATGGAGCTTCCTTGTAAAATAGTACTACGTCAAGCCTATTTAGTACAAAGAAAGACTGTCTGAGGTAACAAATCTTGCTGCCAAGTAGCAGACATTTTTAACTACATGAGGCTCAGATAACACTTCACTGTTTATTTCTTTAAGGGAGAATGGGCCTTAAGGTTCATGTGCCAGCAGAGACTAACAATATGACACTATGTTTAAAAAAGAGAAGTATTTTCATAAGTTCAGAACAAGGTAGCAAATGTATCCCTAAATGAAAAAAAGAGTTATGTATTGTTAGTGAATATACGATTCTTTCAGTGCAAGGAGTAGGAATTGCAACACATTTATTCTTAATTCTTTGAAGACCTTTATTTTAGCTGAGCAGGACATGAAACATATGCAAAACATATGAGTTACTACACAACTCAAGATGAGCAGATAATGCAATGACCAGCACCACTCATTTTAATTCTAATACTAGATTATTTTGCCCCTAAATCGTCAGGTTTTCTGGACTAGTCATTTATGAAATTTAAATATTTTTTTAAAACTGAAGTTTAAATGATGGAGGAAACATTTTGCTACATCAGGAAACCTACTGTATATGTTTTCAGGAACCTATTTGATGCAAGGAAGTTATGTAATTTTATTGCAAACGGTTAGCTAAACATACAGAATAGAATATTTCTGAGTTTCTCGTGGAGTGAAAAAAAAGTCTTAATTTTTGATACCCACGTGCATCAAGATGGAAAATAATCTGAACTGGAATTTTAAATTGATGGGGGGGGGTGCTTCTAAAATAAAGTAATATTTAGCATGCTAGAGCTTTGCAGAAAAGGCACTATGGTTTAAAAAAAGAAGAGGGGGCTATTTCTCCATAAAACACAGGATGGAAATAAAATTAAGGGAGAAGAAAAGACTTGAATGATTCACGGGCCTGTTAATGATCTGATGCATATGATCTGATGCACATAATAACCTGTTAATATGCTAAATCTTTTTTTAAAGTTTATTAAAAAATTTGAATTTGATTCAGAGGTGGTAAAAGTAAGCAAAGTAAAATTATGGGTATTTTCTAATTCCCAAGGGAACTTTAATAAAAACTAGCATAATTGTTATTATTAAAATTATGTCCATAATTTTGTACTTCTTCCAATATACAAAATTTGCTTTTTCTCATAGAAATTGAGCATTAGATAACATAGGGAATTAGTACATTAAATGAAATAGATTTCCTTTGCCTTAACCTCTGGACCTGCCTGAATTTATTTGGAAGATACTATATTCAGAGATGGAAAATCTATATTCAGAGTTGGAAAATGTCATGTAATTCAGTAAAAAAAAGGCAGTACCTTTCTTTTTTTAAAAAAAAATGAAAAATCAAGATTATAAGAAAAATCTTTGCATACATAAGGTACGTTTAGAAAAAAAACTGTTACATTTTCAAATATCAAATAGTTCTGCTGAAAAGAAGAAAGGTAATAATTGTGTGTTTTCAATAGGCGATATAGAGCTTTGAATTAATCTGTGGCCTGCAAATTGATCCTAGCTGAATTTGACTGTTTTCCAAATTGTTGATCTACACACGCCTTTCTTGTTGAAAGCGCATGAAGAGTTTGTGGCAGAGAAGTTCAAAGACCTAAGCATTCTGTCTTTCAGTTATGACTAGCTAGTGAGTCTCTGGGAAGATCATAAACAGAGTTTAAGTGCAGAAGACATCCCTGATTATTCAAGGGTAACATGTAATTGAATTACATTTGATAGGTCTTTAGTATGGAGCTGGAGGCCAAGGTCACAGTCCAGATTGTAGAAGGGGCTGCGGACAGATTTTGATTTCCAAATTATTGGACGGTTGATAGAGAAAGAAATTTGCAAATTTTCTCAATAAAAATAGACAATGGTCTGGACAATCAACCAATGGTTACAATGTATATGAATGGTCAGAATTGATGGTTCTGGAATAACTCAAATACTATAAACCAAGAACTACAAACAGGAATTGCCTGGAAAACATCAAGCAAGTTTGATGGCATTACTTTTCAGAGAATAGCAAAGCATAGGTTAACGTATATATAAACTATTCCAACTCCAACTTATAGTGAAATAGTTACATGAACTTCTTAGGCAAAGCAAGGTATTTATAAGAAAGTACACACCACAGCATGTACAATCCACATCGTTTGGACAGGCTCAGGACAGAATAGCAATCTTCCCTCCTCTGCTTCCATTACATAGGAGGTATTCCAAAATTAAAATTTTATGCTTTGGACATGAAATAAACAATTAACTTTTTTAAATTATTATACTAATTAAGCAGAAACAAGTTTAAAATAAGACAAATGTTTTAATCCAGCAAGTAAAATTTTAACCTTTTGAGAGTAATACAAAGCATGTAAGTTAATAAGATATCAATAACATCCATGTCAATAAAACATGAAATAATAAAGCTATAGCTTGTACCAGTTCCTGTAAACCAAAATCCCAAGTAACCAATCATCAATATGACCATAGTTTATAACTACCTCCCCCCCCCGCCGCCTCTCTCTCTCATCAGCAAACCATAGGTGAATAGGATAGTTACTGTTGACCTTTATTCGCACTCTAGATCTGTCCAGTTCTTGAATAACTCACCTACAGAATAGTTTCCATGATATTATATCACCTTGTTGAGTTCTTCCACACCTTGTCTCTATAGAGCTTTGAATATTGCATTCAATTTAGTAGTCAAACATTTTTGCAAAATCGAGTTGATCTGACAAAATGATCCTGAAGTGTCGGGTCTATTTCTCCTAAACTGCATTTTTAATCATAATTAAACTATGAAACTTGGTTACATCTTTTATTCAACTTCTACCAGATAAAGGGAGACCTAACGAAATTTCTATCCCAGAACTTAAACTTGGGCAAGTCAGTTTATTGAGCCATATATATCAGGGCCCGCCTTTATTAACTCCTTAACAGCTGGTCTTGTAAATGTACTTTCAATTTGACTCTAAACTGGGGGTGTCAAACTCAAAGCTCAGGGGCCAGATCTGGCCCGCAGGGTACTTAGATCTGGCCTGCAGAGCCACCCTGGGAAAAGTGAAGGACTGGCCCACAGTGCCTCTACTGTGGGCCAGTAGAAGCTCCGTTTTCGCTGGCAGAGGGTTGCAGGAGGCTGTCGAAGCTAGAAATGGAGCTGTTACCTGATATTTAAATACAAATCAACAAGCCATACATGTAAAAAGGTTCTGTTTCTTCTTTTCTGTTGGTGGAAAGGATTTTTGATGGAAAGGATCCTTTGTTTCATTTTCAAACGGAACGGTGTATTATTCTGAGACCCCTAGTTCTGACATGACCACATTGCTTGCTCCATATAATTCAGGAAAGAAACACAGCAAACAGGTTCCTTCTAAACCTGAGACCATTTGCACTTCCCACTTGTCCAAAGTTACTTTCCCAAGCATTGCCGATGGAACAGCTGCAATCAATCTTGTGCAGTTATTTGGAAGGAAAGAATTCTTGTTTGCCAATAAAGCCTTGGGTAAATAATTTGTTTAGACAGGGTTAAGAGGTGTTAAACAGGAAAAACAGGCAATTGTCTCATATGGTGGTGTCAGTTACACTGAGTTGTAGATCTGCAGTGAATAAGTGTGAACAATCCTGATTGTCAAGAAGACCTGCTGAGCTTTATCTGCACATGCTAGAAAGGCTCATTATTCTCCTGACATATGGCAACTGATTTGTATTATTTTATTTTATTTTTTGCTGGGGACACAAATAAGACAAACCAGATTGCAGCCAGTTCTAAAACACCGTGTTTATAACAACTGTCTGGGAAAATATGCTAGCAGAAAACAGTGGCAATGGTTTTGAACAGTGCAGCTATCTCAAAACCTTCAACAGATTCAAGAGATTGGGTCTATGGTTAAGGCACCAGGCTAAAAACCAGGAGACTGTGAGTTCTAGTCCCTCCCAAGGCATGAAAGTTGACTAGGTCAGTCACTCTCTCTCAGCCTAAACCATTTCACAGGTTTGTTATTGTGGGGAAAATAGAAAGAGGAAAGAGTATAATAATAAAATTATTTTTATATATAAAAAATAATAAAAGTGGGATTAAAAAATCTAAAAAAATTTTTTAGCTGCATTGGTAATAACACAAACATTTTCTCTCTCTTTCCTTCCCCAGGTGCTCAATTCCTGCTGCATGACTTCAATCATGCCAAACTGATAAAATAAATCAGACTCTTGAAATGTTGCCTTTGAAAGATTCTTACTGAAGTGGTCCCAGTGGTGAAATCCAAATTTTTTTTCTACCGGTTCTGTGGGCGTGACTTGGTAGGCGTGGTGTGGCTTGATGGGTGTGGCTTGGTGGGCATGGCAGGGGCAGGATACTACAAAAGCTCTATTCCCACCCCATTCCTGGGGGAAGGATATTGCAAAATCTCCATTCCCATCCCACTCTGGGGTCAGCCAGAGGTGGTTTTTTGCCGATTCCCCAAACTGCTCAAAATTTCCGCTACCGGTTCTCCAGAACTGGTCAGAAACTGATGGATTTCACCCCTGAGTGGACCTACATGTGAAATCACAGTATTTGTGATCCATTAGATCCAAATTTGGAGAACCAAATGATTAACAAAAAGAAAAATGTCAATAATCTTCAGTTTTATTGCTATTCGAAGTATTTAATATATACCACCTCCCTTAATCCTTGCAGCAAGAAAGATCACTAATCAATTAGCAAGATCATTATAAATGATGATTTCAAAATTCCAGCAGGGCTTATTCATGCTTGTTTACTAATTTTCAAACTTTGACTTTCCTAACTTTTTTCAGGATTGCCAATGATTTTTTCAGAATCTGGCTTTCTTCTATATTAAATTCAAGAATCTATACAGAATACTTCCCACATAAAGCATTGTCAAATCAATGCCAAATGTGAAAATAAAATAGAAATTATCATGCCAAATAGACAAAAAAGGGAGAGAAATGCAAAACAACAAAAAGTGCAAGATAAAACTACTCATCCTTAAACACTGTATATTGCAAGCAGGTGGAGGTGGCTAGGGAATAACAGTTTGACGAAATCAGCAGAATGAATTCCTAAATAAAAGAGGCAACATTTCAATCAGGGGCTTGTTAGCCTGCAGTTCATTAATTCTCAGAATTGGTTCCAACCATATTTCACAGCTGCCACTTTTAGAAACAATCACTTACATGAGGAATCAGTGTGTATCATCTGTGTAACAGTCAAGCAACCTATTTGCTCTAGCTTGTCCCTTCATTTAGCTGCTCCTTTCATATCTGTGTATTGAAAAAGCTACAACTTGCTTTCTGAAGCCCCCGCACCCCCACCTCCCAATATATAGAAAGGAATGGGTATCAGGCGCTACTGAGGCTAGCCTAGAATGAAGGACCTTCTTCTTTCTATGTAGCTACCCCATGTGGTGAGCTGTCAAAATTGCAGCTTGGAACACCTTTGTACAAAGAAATTCTCTTTGGTTCAAGATTACCCATCCCTATTGTCTTCCAGTTGTGCCCTTGTGAAGCATGAAGTTTCTTAAAAATTTCCTCCTTGAATCTCGCTTGGCCAGCATGACTTTCCTAATTTTTCCCCCTGCTTCCTGGTCTCTCCCCCAATACTGCGGGGAGAAGGTTTCATTTTTGTTTTGCTTTGTTTTTCTTTTGGAAAGGTCCAGGTTTTCAGGTTATTTGAAGCAACCTGCTGAGCAGCTGGCAGAGACAAATTATAACAGTTTTATTGCAGTTCCATTCTCCTATAAGGAATAGGGAATACAGTAGTGCCAGTATTAACTTTAGAAACTGTTACATTCATTGCTTTTGAAACCCTTTGTAAGATTGGTACAATTGTTTGGAATAAGACTGACAGCAAGCCAGATCAAGACACTTTTTAAAGATCAGTTAGCAATGTTCTACAGATCGGTTAAGCGGCAGAACTTGGACAGAAGCCAGTTTAGTCTCACTGAAGCACCATTAATTGGAATGTTATATTAAACATGTTTGATTATGATTGAAAGAAAAGGTTGATCAAACATGCCTATCTTGGGCATAGGAAATTTCCTGAAACAGTATCTGACTCCAAACAGGATCTAAGTAGCCTTCTCCAATGGGATATTGGTGCTTCGCTTCAAAAGTTTTATTTAGACTTTGTAATAGAGGGATAATACAGGTAAAGCACACATTTATAATACATAAGAAGAAATGCATGAGCAAAGCCAGAAACCTAGCTGATAGTTATTTTACTTTGTCTCTAAATTGTTTTTAAAGCAATAAATCATAAATATAACTCCTTTGTTTAAAAAAATAGCTATTAAATATAACCTATAATGAATTTCTCAACAATTCTGCAAAAGTTCATTGTTGATCGTTGTATGCTGTAGTTTATAAACATTATACTATTAATTCTAACACTGGATAAATTCCTTTTTGGAGAAATGGCTTGTTGAAGGCTTTAAAATAAGACAAAGATCTGATAACAAACGTTAGGAATTTAGATGTATCCACCTTTAGGGCGGCATAGATCACTACTTTAAATGTTAGAATTTTTTTTTCAAAATCAGAATCCATCTGTCTTCTTGGCTTCCACTATGTCAAGATAAAGATTCCTGTTGTCTATTTAAAAGAAATAACATTTTAAAGTCTACAGCAGCCTTTTGAGCTGTGAACACCACAGATGTGGAGGAGTCTTTGGCCACACCGGTTTTGAATATCTTGGGAACTGCAATCCCAACACTTCTGGACATCAATAGGGTGAGGAAAACAAGTCTACAGATCACATAAAGACAAAGTACTCAGTCTTGTAGGTGAAGCTAAGCAGGTCTGGTTTTACAATCTGTTGGTATAAAAGGCCACCTGGGAGTCATATGTAATATAAATTATTTTGATATCCTCAACAGAAGGTCCATAATATAAATCAAATAAGGCTGAAATTCTAATGACAATCTTCCTTCACCAAAGAAAACAAATCCACCTCCCTCCCACCAAAAAAAAGGCAGTTTAAAGATAAGGGCAAGAGATCCTAAGACAAGGGTGTCAAACTCAAGGCTTGCGGGCTGGATCCAGCCCCTGGGGTGCTTAGATCTGGCCCGGGCAGCTGCCTTGGAAACAGTGAAGGATCATCCTGCAGTGCCTTTGCCAGTGAAAACAGAGTTTGGGAGGGCCATATGCGGCCCTCCTGAGCTTCGTTTTCGCTGGCAGAGAGTTGCAGGAGGCAACCATTTTCACTGGCAGAGCCCTTGTACCACAAGCGCCCCCGACATGAGTGATGTCAAACTGGCCATGCAGACCCTGGACATGCTCACCCCAGGCCCTGAGGTCAAACACAACTGTGATGCGTTCCTCAATGAAGTGAAGTTTGACACCCCTATCTTAGGATGTCCTCGGATTTTCAGAGGAATTGTGGGAGATGAAGTGGCAGCAAAGATACCTGGAGTATCTCTGAAGGAAAACCAAGTAAACTTGACCAAAGATGGGTACAGGTAGTCCTTGACTTATAGCCATTTCTTTAGTGACTGTTCAAAGTTACAGTGGCACTGAAAAAAGTGACTTACGACTGTTTTTACACTTACAATTGCTGCAGCATCCCCATGGTCACATTATCAAAATTGCTTGGCAACTGGTATATTTTTATGATGTCTCTAGTCTTTAGGGGTAAATAATGACAACAATAAAATTAAGCACGTCACTTAAAATATATTTAAATAATTAAGCTAGCTAAAATTGAAGACCATTGACATAAGCAGAAGCTGAAGCCTTGACCCCAGATTCACCTGCACTGATTGGCTTAAGGTAGCTACCAAACAACCTAAAGTACTAAATAAAGACCTGGGGGGAGGGGTCATGTAATATTCTCTCAGCACCATTTACACATGGCCAGAAAGACAATACAAAAGCAAACCACAACAAAAGCAAACCTTCAAAAGGGCTGAAACAACTAATAAGCCACATTCCTCCCATCCCATTTCCTGACACAACCACGGCAGTCTAAAATCCCATTTTAGACCCATTTCAGCTGAAATGGGTCTAAATAATAGCATCCTCCATATTTATCTTCAACTTTCAGGCCACAACAGGTAATGATGTCAGCACCTGAATCTAGATTGCTACGTTCCATCATTCCCTGGATTAAGTAAATCTGAAGACAAGTTTAATGATAATATATATACATGTTCAGCGAGTTAAACTTGAGTTAAGGTAACATGGACACAGATGTATAGTGTTCTTGACAACAACATGGAAATTCTTTACTCTTACCTTTGTCCCATTCTAGCCTACAACCTTGATATTCTCTGGAGGTTTTCCATCTTCTAAGTACTAACTAGACTTGTTTCTGTTTAGTTTCTAAGCCCAGACAAGGCCAGCCGGATTCTGCCACCTCCCAAGACAATGCAAGCATATCACAGTTCAAGAGACACATACTTATTGAGAAATCTAACTGCATTCTTTGGGGCATATGACCAATAACAGTGAAATTCTATATTCCTTACTCAGAAGTCTAGCTTTGTTCAGTTTACTACCAGATATGTGTGTGGAATGACAGCCAAGAGTACTTGCAGTTGTAGCCTCAAAATACTGTATAGGCAAAGTCAGTAGCTTCCACAATCACATCCTTAGTTTTATCTTGTATGATGAGATACTGAAGTAATAATAGTGTGTTTCTTGTTGGATATACAAAAATATTTTTTGCTTATTTACTCATCATATTAACTCATCAGTTTTCCAGAATGAATTGCAACTGTACATTTGTTTGTGAGTTCTGTTAGAGAGTGTGGAATTAGTAATAGTTTGAGGAAGTAAAACTGGGAGATAAAAGATTTATTTTTTATTAGAAAAGGCATAAATATGTCTTTAAAATAGACAACTTTTTTCAACCCTTTATTGTGCTTTTACCATTTGATGATAAAGTATGTGAAATAATTTACATGTATGGTCCCTTTCAATTTTTTGTATGTATACATCCTTCTATAATACATATTTGAAGCACAATTTCAATTTACGCTTTTTTAAAATTAGACAAATAAAAATTAGTTTATTTGTTTATTTAAATATTTTTTTTTGTTTAATTTAAAAACCTACTTTTCTAAGTATGCTTTTGTTACAACTGGAATGCATTTTTTTACACCTATGATTTTCGTATTAGTGTTACTATTGCAAATCATGTCATTCTGTTTAGAAATATGTACAGTTATCTAAGCTAGAAAACAGGAAATTCTGAATTCTAGTCCTGTTTTAGGCATGAAAACTGGCCGGGTGACTTTGGGCCAGTCACTTTCTCTCTCAGCCCAATTTACCTCACAGGATTGTTGTTGAGGGGAAAGTAGGAACAGAAGGAGTATTATGTTTGCCACCTTGAGTTATTTATAAAAATAATAAAGATAGGATAAAATAATAAAAATGTGCTAAAATATCATGGAAGATACTACACTCAGAAAATCTTTCTTGTGTGTCTAAGACCCTATCCTAAGACTAAGGAAGGATCTTTGAAGATGATATTGAAGTATGGGAAGATCATTATACTGTAGACAAGTCTTCAAAAAAGCTTTGAGGCAAATCATTGACGCCCTTAAATGTCCGAAGCACATGATGAAATAAGACCAAAATACCATTGTAATAAATGCAGCTAGGACAGAATTGGTAATCCAATTAGCTTAGTCTGGGGTGGGCAATGAGATATTTTGGATTGCAATTCTCATTGCATTGACCAAGTTCACCACAACTGAAGGAAAGTAGCCCCAAACATCTGGATACAAGCATGTGTGGCTTAGTTGCCTATAACCAAGATTATGGTTTATCTATTAGTTTTATATACTGTATTTTCAAGGGCTGTCCTATATAAAAAGTTTTACAGTGTTCAGAAGTATGCATTGTTCAAGCTTCTGCTACATAAAATCTTTGGACAAAGTTGGAACAGACCTCTGGCTATTAGTATAAACTGTAATTTCACTATCAGTGATCAAATAGGAAAACAAAAAGTATATATAAAGCAGAACAAGAAGTATAATATATGTATTTCATGTAATATATGTATTTAAAACATTATTAAGTATTCATTAAGTATAAGGTATGTATTTGACAACATTTAAGTATTCATTACATTCAATGTGTATATATTTAAAACACTTTTTCAATATTACTGTTAACATTACTGTTCAATATTACTGTTAACATTAATCATGGATTAATCAAAAATTTTCAATGGCTTTATGTTCATATCCTTTTGAGTTTAGTTTTCTCACAGTGAGTTTTCCTATAAATAAAATATTTATTAGGTTTTGCACAGCAATTCTAGTTGTATTCATACTGCATTAAATAAACACAGTTTTCAAAATGATATACAGGCAGTCAGCAAATCAAAGACCCTTTCATCTGTGGATCTACAAGTTATAAATATTTATGCATTATAATGGGATCATCCCCTGCCCTGCAGCACGAGTCTAGTTGATTATAAGTGTTAGCAATACTGAAGTGATTATAGAAAACGTGTTCACGGAATAAAGTAGGTCAGTGTGGACCTTATACATATGTCAACACCATCCCTTTTCTCTTTCACTTAATATTTAACCTAACTGCATAAGCCTGAGGAGCAGCTGATTGTTTATTTTGCTTTGTTTTGGATTTTGCTTTCTAAATTAAAAATGTCCTATTCAACTAACAGCAAGATCAATTTATTTAAAGATTGACTAGATGATGACGTATTTAAAGATTATACAGATGTTTTAGAAGAAAATTGGAGAGGGAGTTATAATAATATCTTTAAAAATCAAACGTACAAAAACAAAGAAACCTGAGGAATTCAGTTCAATAATATCAAGCTTTATGATTCATATTTTTATAATTAAAACAAAATGAAGGAGGAGGAGGAAGAGGACTGGTTAATAACTGAGGATGTCTAGAGCTATCAGGGACTCCAGTTTAGTTAGAAAGATTATTTCCAGTAAAAAGATATAATTGCATACTTTCAAATGAATGCTCATGAATAATCGAGGTTCATTTAACAAATGAACAATAGTAATTGGAAACTAAATACAGCATTTAATATTGTGTTAGCAAGCAGACCTACATTTTTTTCTGTTCTGAACTTTTCTTTTGTTTTGCCATGGTTGCTAAGTGAATTATACAGATTCCCCCATTGATTTTGTTTGTCAGAAGCCAGCTGGAGAAAGTTGCAATCGGTGATCACAAGACCCCAGGATGCATAAATACTTGCCAGTTGCCAGTCCGCAAAGTTTGAACACATGTCTGTAGAGATGTTTCAATGGTTGTAGGTGTGAGGACCACTTGCATTTCACCTTTTTCAGTGCCTCTGTAACTTCAAACAGTGAATGAATGGTTGTAAATCGAGACCTTTAGGCTCTCAGGGTGACTCGATAAGAATCAGATCCAATTTCTAAAGTTATCTAATTGCTATACACAATAAATTAAGTGCTGAGGTTCCTACAATCCTTATTCAAAAGGAAGTTTTCTAAATGTATTTTCCCAGAGAAAAGGATGTGAAAGCACAAGACTACAGAACATCTTTGAGAATTTTGTACACTTGGATGTTCTGTCCTCAGTCTCTTTCATTATCCCCAGGGACAACCATACTTTCTCCCACCCAATCCTCTTTTGTCACTGGCCTCACCACCATTGCCATTAAGCTCGGTTCCCATTTCCCTCTGACTTGTTCCCTGTGTGTTTGTTTCTCAGCCACCCTTCCACCTTTTCCAGCTCTATTCTTCTTCTGTCTCTTCATTTTCATCTTTTGTATTTTGTTTTTATAATGGGAGGATAGATTCAGTGCTTCACCAAGTGCTATGAGAGGTCAGCAAAGTCTTAAGGCAGAGACCAAATTAGGAGAACTCTTGTATTGCATCCAGTTGAGGTAGCTCTAGATAAATATGTCTTGAATTGCTTCCAAAGACATTATACATTTTACCTATATTAAGGCCAAGAATTTTTGGGTCTTGGAAGTGTCCTGCTTAATATTTGAGATAAAGTACTCTCAACTGTTTCCTGAGCTGATCTTAAAACAAAAGTTTGTTCAGCTACTGCAGAGACATTTCCCAAGGCATCATTTGCCAGTAGCTTACAAAACCTTGCAATAGTGCATACACGTCCATATCTAACAACTGTTGCTCACAGGTCTTCTCCAAATTATATTTGCATGAAGAATTCCCAGTCAGAACTAGGAGACCTTGATTTTCCAGACAACAAAGGTTTATTAACATAGATATGAGTTCAAAACTTAGGCTATCTTTGAACTTCCTAGTTTCTGGACCATATCTCTTCATATTTAGATACCCACACTCTGCACCTCCCAAAAGCTGATATGGCAGCTGTTTGACTATCTTGGACTGTTCCAATGCCAGAGAAGAGAGCTCCATTCTTCTATACATGTGTTATGTACGCAGCTTCAGCTTTGTCTGGCAGCAACTATGGTTGGGAGCCTTGCAAGATAAGGGTTGGCTCAGCACTTCTCCTCCACTACAAATTGTTAGTCTCTTTTATTACGTTTTCAAGATACTTGAAAGAATGTAGCTTGCTTTAGCTGATACCTCTTATTTACCACTATAAGTTAACCTAATAATAGTACATTCTATATTTGTTGTTGTGTAAATAGGAATTAGATTGTTATCCCTTAGATCATACATTCAGAATATAGTTATAGGAAAAGTAAGCAAAACTTAATGTTACTGTGTTCTTAGATTTTTCTTTTTAAGTACAGACAACTATCTAGAGTGCTGAATTTGAAGCCATTATCAACAACATACATGTAAAACACTCTATACAAGTTAAAGCACTATATAACCAAAAGGCCTATAACCACTTTACTGTGAATAAGTTCCACTGGAGTCACTGAGATTTCCATTTCAGTCGACTTGAATGGGATTACAGTTTAAAAATTAGATATGGTATTTTTAGACACACAGCTTATATTTTATTTTTTGTTAGCATCAGTGTATTTGTTCCTTCTATCTTGGCTGGGCAGGATCTTTACAGCAGCTAAGAGAAAGATGATGTTAACATTGGTCAATTAGGCCCCTTGCCTTTATTTTAATTGAAGTTCATTGACCTGAATGTCCTCTACTGGAAGGGTTGCCTTGCTACAATATGCATAGCTTTGGAATTCCAGATACATGGAAATACATTTTTGACTACCAGATAATCTCCATAAACAGGCAGTCCCCAAAAGACCTGTGACTGGAAGGAAATTTATACAAATCCTGAAACTTCCTCATCTTAAAAACCTAGCTGTCAATCCTTCCCAGGGGGATTATCAACTGGACATGTAGGTAGGAGAATACAGTAGCTTCAGTGACCCTGAGAATGGTGCTAGTTGCCATGGGAATTCTTGGGGAAGTTGTATTTGCTGGTAAAAGTGAAATGGTAATCATTAAATTAAGATAAATCCATAACAAGGTTGAGGACAGATGGGCCTCCAAAGGTGTGAAAGAAGTTCCTTATTTCAGTGAAAAAATCAAACTAAAAGAAGGCATTGGCAATCTTGCAATCACTATAACTGTTCAGATATATAATGTTTAAGCAATTTTGGATATCAGATGATTAGTCTGTCAGGTCAAAAGGCATTCCTCCATAGTGGGGAAAAGTGTCAAACTTTCACAAGTAGATTTAGAGATGGTGATGATGATGATGATGATGATGATGATGATGACGACGACGATGACGACGACGACATGGCCGTTCAAAGTTGCAAAGAAGTTTGGTCACTGGGTTTGTTTTACACCACTGGAATATATACCACCGGAACTTGGAACGTGAAAGTATGTAGAAAACTTGAAATTGGCAAAGCAGACTTAATTGGATTTTAGAAATAAATGAACTTAAGTGGATAGGATTTTGCCATTTTTAAATCAGATGATTATATTATATGCTATTAAGGATGAGATCATACAAGGAAGATAAGTAATGTTCTAAATGGCTGTCACTAAATATATACTTATAATAACGTAATAGTTATAACCCAATAAATGACAGGATCATGTTTATTAGATTTAGTAGTTATTCAGGTAAATATTAATTTATATACTCCTATGTCCACTGAATACAAACGTAATAGAGGAATTCCATGGCAAATAACAAAAGGCCCTGAAGAGTAGATCAAAGGACATTATAATTTATTATTTATTTATTTATTTGTCAAGAACGTATTAGGTAATAAGTATAAACATAGATTGGATACATAAAATAGATACAAATAGAGATACAAACATTAGGACAGGGACGGTAGGCATACTGGTGCTCTTATGCATCCCCCTTACAGACCTCATAGAAATGGGATGAGGTCAACAGTAAACAGTCTTAGATTAAAATTTGGGGGGTTGGGGGATGAAACCACAGAGTCAGGTAGTGCATTCCTGGCATTGACCACTCTGTTGCTGATTGTTTCTGCAATCGAGTGTGGAGTGGTTCACTTTAAGTTTCTATCTATTGTGTGCTCTTGTACTGTTGTGGTTGAAGCTGAAGTAGTCATTGACAGGTAGGACATTGCAGCAGATAATTTTATGAGATACGCTTAGGTCATACCGAAGGTGGCGTAGTTCTAAGTTTTCTAAGCCCAGAATTTCAAGTCTGGTGGCATAAGGTATTTTGTTGCAAGCAGAGGAGTGGAGGATTCTTCTTGTGAAATATTTCTGGACATATTCAATTGTATTAATGTCTAATTAATTAATTAATTAATGTATTAATTAATAATACTAGCAGGTGTAAATCTAACAAGAATTGCAAACTTGGGAAATTAAATGAATCCAAGATTACAGGAGGATCAAATAAATTAATAAATGCACATAACAAATAATGTGTTAATAGAATTGTTTAAGTAATTTTTTGTCATTATAGCTTATAGGAATTTAAAAACATACTTTGTTCCTGAACATTACCTGACGAACAATATCAGAATCAAATCTGCTACATAATATGTAACAAAATATGGAGAAATGCCAGGAAACTTCCAGGTATAGCCATGAATTATTCTTCTAAAAACAAGTTCAGCTTAGAAAACTCAAGAGATTATGTATCCCAGTGCCAACAAGAGTTGACTTGGAGTTCATACAATCAGAACATAAATTAATGTACTGCAAGGGACATTTAAATTATGCTAAAGAGAGTCTGAGGTGCTACAATATGGGAAAGGATTAAAGACAGTATAAAAGCTGTAATGGAAAAAAATGTTTCACACACAAGTTAATATGATGGCTAGAGAATGCCAAAGATTTGGGCAACAAGAACGTATGATGACTAACAAGAGTCAAGTAAGCAAGGACAAGAAAAATATCCCAAACAAGAATGTCAATAGATAAACAACTATAACAAGACCCAAGTGTGTACTTTCCACCTACGAAATTGAGATGCAAGGGAAGAGCTGGATGTTATGTGGCAAAGGAACTGGCTACAGCACTGTCCAACATGGAAGTATCTCAGCATGACACTCAACAGGTCAGTCTCTTTTAAACAGCATTGACTGAACACTAAGATTAGAGCTCGAGGAACAATATCTTCAGGAAATTGATAAGCTACACATGGGGAGCTCAACCATCTATGTCAACTTTGGCCTTGAGTATTTCTGTAGCAGAGTTTGCTGCTCCAATGTGGGGCACATCTGCCCATGTGAAACAAATTGATATCACCATTAATGAAGCAGTATGCTAAGTGACAGGATGTCTCAAACCTACACCAATTGAGAAAATGTATCCTCTAGCTGGGATTGCCCCAATTAAGATCAGGAGAGAGGTAGCAGCAGACGCTGAGGGAATTAAGCAAGAGAATGATCCTTGACACCCTCTGTACAGACATATGGCCCAACCCTGCTGACTCAGGTCTAGGAACAGCTTTATGACAAGAACGAACATTCTTGAGGTAAAGGTAAAGGTTCCTCTCACACATATATGCTAGTCGTTTCGACTCTAGGGAGCAGTGCTCATCTCCGTTTTTAAGCCAGCACTGTCGAAAGATGTCTCCATGGTCATGTGGCTGGATGACTAAATGCCAAAGGCACACAGAAGGCTGTTACCTTCCCACCAAAGGTGGTCGTATTTTTCTACTTACATTTTTTATGTGATTTTGAACTGTTGGCAGAAGCTGAGAAAAGTAACAGGAGCTCACCCCATTACATGGCACTAGGGATTCAAACCGCTGAACTGCTGACCTTTCGATCAACAAGCTCAGCATCTTAGCCACTAAGCCACCACATCCCTTTCCTTCTTGAGGGTACACAGGAACAAATCAAATTAAAAGATGGAGGAAGGAGACCATCAAGGGATAACATTAAAGGAAGATATGGCTGTATATTATTAGTTTATTCTACTGTGCTAAAAATGGAAGGAAGTCAAGACTTTTCTTTCTTTTTCTCCCTTTTATTCTACATTTTTTCTTCTTCCCTTTTTCCTCCCTTACTTTCCCATTATTTTCATTTTTTTCTTTGTATTTTATATTTTTATAAACTAATAAAAATTTCTTAGAAATGTTGTTAGCCTAAAATAAAGACAACTTAGAATACCTCATCAGAAAAGTGGAAACTCTACATTAATGTTTAATATTAAAGATCAAAAGTAATATCAACTTCCATGATTAATGAATTCACTTTTGGCAACAGAAAAGAGGAGATATCATATAGCTTTGTTTTCTTAGGTTCAAGAATTGGTAATAATGAACAGTATGATACAATAGTAAAGAGAAGATTTATTCTAGAGAAGAATGAAATGTTAAATGTAGGTATGATCACAAATATAAATTATTCTTCTAAAGAAGGTTAACAAATTTATCCAGTAGTTTTGTATGACTGTGAAAGTTCTGAGAAAGAGTGGGAAAAATACAGACACTTTCAAATTATGGCTTTGGAAATACTTACCAATTAATTAATTCTAGTCATGTAACGATTATCAGCAAACAGAAACTCACATATCTGGAGAGTGGAGAATGATGATCTGATAAAAATAAATAATATTTGGAAAGGTTGAAGGAAATTTTTAAAAAGGTAAAGGATGAAATCAAAGAGATTACTCAATGATAACTAATAACCCGGCAGCTGATGCAAAGGTTTTCTGTTCTGAACCTCTCTTCCTTAATACTCTTAAAAATTGTTTAATTCACCACTTAAGTTATAAGTCCTTTTCTTTTGTTCCCACTTAACAATTGTTAGTATAGCATTATTAATTAATTAATTAATTAATTAATTAATTAATTAATTAATTAATTAATTAATTTGTATAGAGTCTTAATTTGTTCATTTCCATTCCTTGGGATCATTCTTAGAACTCTCCTCTTCCTACTTTTAACTGTTTCCTACTCTCCTATTCCGTGTTTCTAAAACCAAACTTTTGCAAAGTTTTCCTCTTGAAATACTTCGGTACATAGTCACAGCGTGCTGCTTTTTTTCTTGCTTCCAAACAGAATTTCACTCGTGATGAAGTACTCAATGTAACTTTTTATTCAGGTCCACTTATAATGCAGCCCAATTGCCCTATGAACTAAAACTGTTTGTGTAGAACAGGGGTAGTCAACCTTTTTATACCTACCGCCCACTTTTGTATCTCTGTTAGTAGTAAAATTTTCTAACCACCCACCGGTTTGGGGGGAGATGCGCGAGCTATTTTGGGTTGAGGCTCTTTTGTTTGCGGTTGCACTATAGCGCCATTTAGTTTCACTTACGTAACATGAACTAAACTTATGCGCAGGTGATACAAATAATATATTTTCAGACATTTAAATTGTCACGGGGAATTTTATGAAAACCTAATGAAAATGTTTTTAAATAATGCTATGAATTTTTTTTTTTAAGTCAATTAAATTTAAAAAAAGGAAAGTGCTTCAGTATCGGACAAAACCCCTACCGCCCACCATGAAAGCTGGAACACCCACTAGTGGGCAGTAGGGACTAGGTTGACTACCACTGGTATAGTATGTGTAGAATGTAAACCTCTCAGTCTAGACACCTCACCAAAATTTGAATGACCTGATGTCTTGCAAATCTTTCCCACACCCTGGAAATCATGCTTCTCCAGAAATTAAAGCTTTGTCTGCAAGTTGTTCACTTTAAACCCAATGCCTAATTGAATTGTTGGATAACATCATTGGTGGGATTCAGTCAGTTTGCACCACTTCGGGAGAACCAGTTGCTAACTTTCTGAGCAGTTTGGCAAATTGGTTGTTGGAAGAAATCATTAGGGCAGAGAACCGGTTGTTAAATTACTTGAATCCCACCACTGGATAACATGGACATCTAAGGCAGCTTTTTCCAAACTGCTGCTTAACAGATGTGTTGAGACCGCAGCATTCAAAATTCCTAGAAACCTAGACCAATGACATTACATTGAGATCTTTTGGCACAACTATGCAAAGGAATCAATTAATTTAATCAATTGAATCCAACTAGCCTTTGTGTGTGGTGGGGGGAGAGACTTTTTTTCCTCCATTTTATCTTTTTTAGTCTCACTTTTTCTTTGGAGCACTCAGGACCCAAAACTCAGGACTTTACTCTAAATCTTATCATTCCAAATCTTTTCACTTACTAATCAATTTATTGTAAACAAATTGTCTGGCTTTGCAAAACTTAATAATAATGAAGTCATTCTTTTTTTTTCATCCTATTATCTTTTGGTTGCAAGAGTCTTATTGACTGGTACTGGCCACTCAGGAGGTGACACGAGGCTGGCTCCAGGGGATTATCAACGCTTCTTTGTTGGAAGGGGTTTTCCCTGCCGCCTTGAAAGAGGTGGTGGTGAGACCCCTCCTCAAGAAGCCCTCCCTGGACCCAGCTATTTTGGGTAATTATCGTCCAGTCTCCAACCTTCGCTTTGTTGCGAAGGTTGTAGAGAGTGCTGTGGCGCGACAGCTACCCCAATACCTGGATGAAGCCGTCTATCTAGACCCGTTCCAGTCCGGCTTCCGACCCAGATACAGCACGGAGACAGCTTTGGTCACATTGGTGGATGATCTCTGGAGGGCCAGGGACAGGGGTTATTCCTCTGCCCTGGTCCTATTAGACCTCTCAGCGGCTTTTGATACCATCGACCATGGTATCTTGCTGCGCCGGTTGGGGGGATTGGGAGTGGGAGGCACCGTGTATCGGTGGTTCTCCTCCTATCTCTCTGACCGGTCGCAGACGGTGTTGACAGGGGGGCAGAGGTCGACCGCGAGGGGCCTCACTTGTGGGGTGCCGTAGGGGTCGATCCTCTCGCCCCTTCTGTTCAACATCTACATGAAGCCATTGGGTGAGATCATCAGTGGATTTGGGGTGAGATACCAGCTGTACGCTGATGACACCCAGCTGTACTTTTCCACCCCAGGCCACCCCAATGAAGCTGTTGAAGTGCTGTCCCGGTGTGTGGAAGCCGTATGGGTCTGGATGGGGAGAAACAGGCTCAAGCTTAATCCCTCCAAGACGGAGTGGCTGTGGATGCCGGCACCCCAATTCAGTCAGCTGCAGCCGCGGCTGACTGTTGGAGGCGAGTTATTGGCCCCAAAGGATAGGGTGCGCAACTTAGGTGTCCTCCTGGATGAACGGCTGTCGTTTGAAGATCATTTGACAGCCGTCTCCAGGAGGGCCTTCCACCAGGTGCGCCTGGTTCGGCAGTTGCACCCCTTCCTTGATCGGGATGCCTTGTGCACAGTCACTCATGTGCTCGTTACCTCTCGCTTGGATTATTGTAATGCTCTCTACATGGGGCTCCCCTTGAGGTGCACTCGGAGGCTTCAGTTAGTCCAGAATGCAGCTGCGTGGGTGATAGAGGGAGCTACGCGTAGCTCCCATATAACACCGCTCCTGCGCAGACTGCACTGGCTACCTGTGGCCTTTCGAGTGCACTTTAAGGTTTTGGTTACTACCTTTAAAGCGCTCCATGGCTTAGGGCCTGGGTACTTACGGGACCGCCTGCTGTTACCACATGCCTCCCACCGACCCGTACGCTCTCACAGAGAGGGACTTCTCAGGGTGCCGTCCGCCAAGCAATGTCGGCTGGCGGCCCCCAGGGGAAGGTCCTTCTCTGTGGGGGCTCCGACACTCTGGAACGAGCTTCCCCCGGGTTTACGCCAAATACCTGACCTTCGGACCTTCCGCCGCGAACTGAAGACACATCTCTTTATTCGCGCGGGGCTGGCTTAAATTTTATCGATTTTAAATTATCTATTATTAATTTTAATGGGGTTTTAATTTTATATATTTTAAAGTTTTTTGGGCCAATTATAAAATAAGTTTTTTAATTTGTATTTTAAATTGTATATTGTATTGTTTGTTTTTATTTTTGGCTGTACACCGCCCTGAGTCCTTCGGGAGAAGGGCGGTATAAAAATCGAATAAATAATAAATAATAATAATAATTTTCAGGGAGGTCTTATTATTTTGGGGCACATGGAGCAAGATGGGGCTCCTCTTGCAGTCTTACCTGATTTCCAGCTCTGTCTCCCTTACCCTAACCAAAGGAAATGGTGGGGACTGTCTGCGCATGCATTTAAATCTTTTCAGAGAGGGCTTATTTCTGGGGAGGGCTTATTTTGGGGGGCAGCTTATTTTAGTGCACATCCTCAAAAGCCTGATTGGCTTATTATCAGGGGATATCTTATTTTCGGGAAAACAGGGTATCAGAATTTTCAAAGATTGTCACCTATACATATTCCTATATTCTACTTCATACTTTAATTACTCTCCTAATGTTTCTATATAGCACTATTGAAATATAATTAGCTTCAGCCTTTAAAAATAGATAATTGTGAGAGGTTATCATGTACTATTGAAATAGTCATCACACCTTCTAGACATGTGTATTCTTCTTAACTAGCATCTGGGGGAATAGGATGAACAGGGTATGTTTTTGGAATGTATAGTTGCTAATCATTATTTTACAATTCCCAGGGTATTTTTTTCAGTGTAATTCATTCTTTTATGATCTGTTGTCATTAGAAAATCTGTCAAAAGCCATGAAGGTACAGACTATGTAACATTTTCTATTTTATAGGGCTCAGTGGTGAATGCATGGCTTTTGAATCAGTTTAATCCTATGCAAATCTTTGACCCCAATAATCCTGAAGTCATAGCAGAGTTCCACTTATCTTTTTTCCTGTGTCTGTTTCTGTTTTAGAGCACAAAGCAGTTCTAGGAACCGTACTAGGAATAAATTCTGTGAATATTGTTAGCTGTATCTACAGAGGAAATCATATTTCATTAATCCTCCAAATGACAAAGGTCACGCAAAACTGTATGCCAATTTTATTTGTTAGTTTTTAATTTAGAAACTAAACATGCAGCTATTTTTTTTAATCCCCGCAAAGCAGGACCAAATTTTTTAAGTGCCTCAATCTTTCCAATTATAAACTTGGAAACAACCATTTTGTTATACAGAGAATCCCTATAATTTAAAACAATAAAAAGAACTTCTGTAAATAGAAAAGAAAATGAAGTATCTAATGCAAAACAGCCCCCCTGTTATATTGTGATATGTTTTCCCACCTCCACTAAAGCAAATATTCTTTGGCTTCAAAATATTTTCACTCTCCTGTTTTGTCCATACATTGGCTTCAATCCCATAGTCATCTGGAAAGATCAGCATTTATAATGAGGACTGTAACCTTATGAAAACAAATCAGCCAACAGATGTCCCAATTTATACTGGAAGATACTTGTATGTCAAAACCAAGGAAAGATAAGTGCTACCATCATATCTGATGCAATTTGAGTGCCATTTAGGAAATAAATGAATGCATAATCTTATTGGAGGTTGAAATGTTTTCTCTTTGTGGGTATATATTTGTGAACATTTCTGAGATGAAGAAATCTTCTCTGTGTGGTGAAACAGGTTTTATAACTATAACACAGAGAGATTTATTTACAGGGAATACATGATAGGGATTGGCAAAGCCTAGCACCTAGCTAACCACATCCTGCCAGGAAAAGTCAAGAATCGCATGCTATGTATATGGAATTTTGAGAAGAAATTAATTTCAGATTAGCCATCCCTTAGATGTAGAGCAGACACATTCATAAAGACAGGGCACAGAATAAATTCTACACACATTTTACACTCCTTTTGTGGTCAATAGGTCATAAAATGCTGAATAGTCAATCACATTGGATTTCTTCCAACCAAGATCAAAATCACATGCTGCATTTATCTGCATGGGTATTTGTCATCTTTTGATCTAATCAGATCCACATCAATGAGATACAAAGAGCCACTTGAATTTATAATTTCTTTAGTTGCATACTTTCACAGATCCTTAGACCCCTTCACCTGATTAAGTGTGACTTTGGGTTATGATATCTAACAAAGGGTTTCCCTTGGCAACTTTAAAGTATATGAATTTCAACTTCCAGAATTCCTCAACCAGGATTCACAAAGAGAAAATGCCCATCACATCCAAAGCTTGGTATGGGTCCATAACTTTCTTTCCTTTCCTTTCATAATTCAACCCAATGCTATACTCTGACAATGTTGAACAATAGAACATAGAATAATAGTGTTCCAAAGCTGGCTCCTTTTCTCAGTGAGCCATTCTTGTTCCACTGCAGCCCAAGATCTAAAACTTAGACTTCGAAGTGCCGTTTAATTTATAAAACCTCTTTTTTAAACCACCACCAAAAAAAAAAATATTTGAAAATTGGCTGATAATGTTTTTGGGACTAGGTTTGAGAAGAATGGTTATAAAGCAAGGATTACTCAATCCACTATTTTTTTAAAAAAAACATGAAAGATTCCATTATATATTACTATTATATCCTAATATGGACTTTTGAGTTATTTGCTACTTCCAGGAAATCTGTGGGTTATTGATATTCAACACCAATATCATTAAACCAATTCACAAAAAGTCTGAATTAAATCTTATCAATGCATTGTACCTTTATGTGAAAATGTAGACTAGCCTACCTTAATTAATACATCTTACTGACAAAATGGTACTGCCTTCTTAGGGATCATGAGTGCTGTTTCAAGATCAAAACTGAACAGCTAAATCAATTAATCTTTGAGATTAGAAGGATAGGTTATCTGTTGGCATTTTTAATGTATCATTTCCATTCCCACAGCACAGATGTTCAACAAGAGCTTTTTTTCTTATTCTTTATTGAAAATAATCAAGTCATTAAAAAGTAAAAGCTTGATATCAGTCCTAGTTGTGTGAAGTCTCATATTAAAGCTGAATACTATTGGGCTGCCAAAAATTGTTCTTTTAACAAGGAACATAGATTCTTTTTCAATGTCAGCATGCCAACAGTGAACCCTTTTCCAAGTGTAATCTATTTATACAGCAAAAGCCAATTAGTATAGAAATATCTGTTTGGTTTACTTAGTTCAAAGAGTACACATCTACTGTTGAAAGATCTGAGGACACAGACTTCTGCTTTATACAATGTAAGCAACATAGTTGACTTTTTCTACATTTTTTTTAACACTTTTAAAAATTAAACTGGGACAACTGTTTTCCGGAAATTTGCAAATGCTTTCTAATACTGCTTGCAAGGCCTTCCTTAGTTAAGTATCCTTTCCTCAGAAAATTAGATGAAACAATAGGAATATTTGCCCCTCTTAATATAGTAAGCATATTAAACAAAATACTTGTGCTAAACAATATTAGATCTGTTGGTATTAGTTTCTACTCAAATAAGCATGGAGACAGCATGATTGTAATCACCAATCTTTCTGTCAACATCTACATAATCTGTAGAATCATTTCATTCTGGTTTGGCCCCTGAAATTTGATTGTCCAATCAAATGACCTTTTCTGAGAAAAGGAGAAATAGAAGTTTAAGTCATTCTTTTTCTCCTTGACTTTTCAGAACTGTTGATATCACCTGTTATGTTCCCTTTAGATACATTGCCTGTTTACACAGCCAAAGTTTATGACAGTTCTACTCATACTAGATAGCCATCTCCGGAAGATGAATCTTAAGAGTGCTTTGTCCCATGGTTGTATGAGGTTCCATTTTAGCTTCCATGATATTTAACATCTACACAAAATGAATGAGCTCAATACCATCAATATGCTGTTTATACATACCTGGTTCCAGTAATGGACAGAATGAAGACTAGTAAACAAAAACAAAAAAATTCAGACAAAATAGAAATTCTCTTAGTAAATGGAAATTAGGGCTACTTACAGAACTTAGAGAAGAGTACCAAAGCAGAATCCAGATGTTTTAAAAAAAATTCTTGTGACTGTTCTCAATATGAACTTCTGTGCATTTCTTGTAGTTTTAAATCCAAGAGAAGTAACCCTGATTCCTCAACTTCATTTTTACAACCCTATTAATCAGTGAAAGTGCAATTTTTTCACATTTTTAAAAGAAAATGTATTTTAGGTTTAAGGAGTAAAAATTACTACTTCTGTAATAGACTTAAACATAGCTCGTTTGCTGGGAAAAGTTACCATTCTCAATTTTAAAAGGCTAAAAACTTCCACACACTTCAGTAACAGTGCAGTGACATGGCTACCTTGCTTTCCCATTGTCCTCAGTGCTCCTTTGTTAGACATACTTTAACTAAACTTCAGTTGCAACAATATACAAGCACACAATAGATTTAAGCTTAATGTTAACCGCTCCAATCTTGATTGCAGAAAATATGACTTCAGTAACAGAGTTGTTAATGCCTGGAATGCACTACCTGACTCTGTGGTCTCTTCCCAAAATCCCCAAAGCTTCAACCAAAAACTGTCTACTATTGACCTCACCCCATTCCTAAGAGGTCTGTAAGGGGCATGCATAAGAGCACAGACGTGCCTACCGTTCCTGTCCTATTGTTTCCTTTCGTTATATCCAATTAATATAGTTATTACATACCCATACTCATATATATGCTTATATATTGTATAATTATTTCATGCTTATGCTTATATATACTGTGTGACAAAATAAATAAAATAAATAAATAAATAAAAAATAAAAAACTTCTTTGCATGAAATTTTCCTATAACTTTTCAGAATTACCATCTCCCCCATTGTTTATTTTATATTCGCCCTTCCTTTTTATTTGTTGTGTTTACATCATTTGGAGGGCTTTCAAGGCTGCTTATCCCCAAGGGCAGTTTTTCTTCCATTTGTTTAGAAATTGTTGAGTGCCTCCTTGCATTTATGGGGAGGTCTGTCCACAGTTCAACCAGAACAGTTACATTTATTGCATGTTCTGTTTATTGCACATTCTCTGGAGAATTTTATTGAGCAGGTTGAGGCTATGCCTATGGTCCTGGCTTCGCCTCTAAGAGCAAAAATTATGAGCTAGTAAACTCATGTGCAAAACTCAAACCTTCAAAGACAGAAACTTATCTTTCTTTGGGGCTACCTCATAGACTGAAAAACACTCAGCTGCAAAACTTATCAGCCATGAGGTCATAGCTAAAGGCTGGTCAGTTTCAGTCAGCACTTGACATGATAGCAAACTCTGATTAGGTTGACTAATAAGAAGAGAGTTTTGTTCCTTATTATTGGAAGGTTTATGCTTCTTAGAGCTCAAATGATTTCTTTGAAATCTCTATCACTTTTTCAGAGACTGGGCAAGTCCTATGTTGTTGTTTTTCACCTAAAAACAAGGTCTGAAAGGAATATAGTTCACACAGTTAATGGAGATGCTTAATAAAGCTATTCTTTCTATAAAATATGAGAAATTTACACAGCAAAGAATTATTTTTTTTATTATTCAAACTCCTGTGACCAATATTAGGTGACCCACATTGAACTAGAATGGCAGATTATAGTCTATTCCTTTCACATGCCAATACAACCCAGAAGCCCTAGGACAACTACCCATGGCAGCAGGAAGACCTGCCCGAAGGCTGAGGGTGCTAAAAATCATTGGCTGTCTTTGGACTTTGGGCATAGGAACGGTCAACATTCAAACAATGAAAATAGAGGCTCAACTCGAAGAAAAATTGATGGCAAGTGGACCAAGGCAGTCATAGAATGGATCCCCCTTGATAAAAAGCAAAAAAGATCTAAAACAAGATGGATCAATGACATCAGCAAGTATTGCGGGCCCAATTGACAAAAGAAAGTTTAGGACCATTTTAGTTAGAAAGATGTGGAAGAGGCGGTCATCCTGCAGTGAATAGCCAATGGCTAAAATGATGATGATGATAATGACTAAGTGACATCCATAGAAGTTTTATTTCTATGACAGTAGGGATCGAGTCATATAATTCTGTTGGGTTTCCAACTGTGTTTTATTTCTAAACAATAAATCTCAAAACTACAATTTTAATATAATTTTGTATTATTTAATACTGCCCCCCCTTCTAATATCACTATCCTTTTTACCACTATATTTATGGAGAGTGAAAAGTTTATTTTTACTGTCAATGTACATTTCTTTAGTTTCTAAATCAATAACTGTAGCCATCTATTGTATGAAAAAAAGGCCATCATTCCCAAACCACTAACAGTCAAAAATTTTACTGCTGGGTCTGGCAGTATGCAATCACATTAACAAAGTCAAAAATCAATAATTGAGGAGCACAGAGTCTCTGGGCTTTTTCTGAAGGAAGTATATATATTCTATGAACCCTGTTCTAGAAGAACATTGATGTAGTTTCTTAACATCACTAACATTTATCTAATAACCAAGTATGTAATAATAGAGATTGATAGGCAACCAACCACTGTTTAGGAAATGTGTTCTGAGCTGAACATGATGCCTAAGCAATCATGTTGATAATAGAGAAAAACTGCATCTTTCAGTCATTCTTTCTCTGTTCCTCTTTTTCTTGGAAGACTAGATGTGCAAAATGTGATATAATTACAACATGAAGATCTTTTTATAAGATTTCTGCTGTTTGGTATCTATCTGGTATTTTCAGACTAATCAAATACTTTAATTTGTATCCTTGGTTTAGTTTGCATCCTTGGAGCTAATTCTTGCAGGGCTGTACATATTCATTCTTCTGATCTCCGTATTTTTCAACATTTGGAAGGCTGAGTGAATGTATGAACATTTGCTTATGCTTTCACTGCTTATGCTTTGTTCTGAGACAGCTTGTAAATAATGATGAATCTACAGATTTCTCACCTTATTCTCCATTTCACTTTGTTTTCCGCAGACTGTCATCCATCTGTCTTTTAGCTCTAGTTTTAAAATTCATCTAATTCCAATTCCACATAAACAGCATACATTACCCTCTGGCTAGAAAGGTGAAATATACATTGAAGAGCAACGGCAGCCACAATTTAATTACATTGCTTAAATCCCACAGAACTCCATGTCATAAAAACATGCTATGTCCATGTTTACACATACTTTATTGAATTCTGAAGTTCTAAAAACAGAAAATAGAATATAAGCATTCTCTTACTACTGTGTCTCTGAAGATGCCCCTCTGTTGAACCTTGAGGGAGTAAGTGTGGAAAAAAAATTGCATGTGACCAGTCCTAAAGTAAAGATGGGAATGTGTTTACCAAATCTTTGACATACTTGAGTTGTGAAGAACATGATTCCCAACTCCAACCAGTTGCTAAGATATTTAATCAATTAGGTGAAATAAAGAGGAAGAGAATGTCCCAATCATATAGTGGTTCCTGGGAAAGTATGCCAAATGAATATTTGAAAAATGTGGGGTGAGAGAGAGGTGGAGAAAAGGAGAGGGAAAGTACATCCAGGAGATTCAAAGGTCCATCAGATGTCTAGCCAGCTTCCACAGCCTTTGTATTTATATTGTCTTTTGAATGGAAAGAGCTAAAAGACAGAAGAATGACAGTCTGGGAAAAAGAAAGAAAGATAGTAATTAGACATGTGTGATTAGCATTGGTAACCGGAGAAATTAAGCCACGAGTCCCAAGAATCTTCTCTTTTGAAGGTACCTGCAGAGGAAGAGAAAGGACGTTCCCCACCGAGTTGTGATGGAATCTACTCCCTGCTAGTATAGCTTGATTGCTTTTTTGGATCCCTACTGTGGGGAGATCAGCTCCTTAACCTTCTTTTCTATAGAACTATATTGTCCTCCCATGAAGAAAGGGAGATTAAGACTTTACAAGGCTCCTTCCATCACTGGACTCTGACAGAAGTACTAGAGCGATGAATTTTTAACGGCTTAAATTGCCATTGGCCAAGATCCTTATCGAAACGGTTTAGTTTAATGTTAAGTACCAGCTTTTTTTTCCCCTATGAAGCAGCTCTGATTGTTTGCTTTGAGCAGTACATTCATTCTTAGCTCCTTTTCTTTTCAGATATATACACAATCAGATTTTTGGGTTATTCACTTAAGCAGATCACCTCAGTTAATAAGTACATAATTATTTGTGGGAAGGTAAAATATTGCATTACAGCTCAAGTTATCTAAACAAACTCCCCCCCAGTAATTCATTGATTTCTACATTCACTGTTTAACCAGAATCTTACTTTATTCATTATAACCTTACATCTGGTGCTTCCCATGGCTTTATAAAGTCTTGGCAATAATAAATAGAATGGATTGTCTTCTGCTTTTACATGATCTTCATAAGATCTACTTTTGCTCTTGTAATTTTTTTCATACCAATACTTATTTATTTATTTTATTTATGAAATTTATTTGCCACCCATCTTGTATGCAACAACTCTGGGTGGCTTATAACATAAAAGCATTGAAGCATTAAAAACAAAACCATTAAAATCATCAATCATAGAAACACAGCAGATAAAATCATTAACAAATAAAATCTTGGCTTTAAGTTTAATTATTCATAGTACAATGGTGGGTTGCCCCAGGTTCAGACCGGTTCGCAAGAACCGGTAGTAAAAGTGGCAGGAGGCTCCGCCCACCTACCCCGGACATCATCAGGAAGCTTCTGCGCATGTGCAGAAGTGCACGTGTGAGCATCGCTCGTGTATGCGATCCCATTGCAAACCGGTAGTAAAGGTAAGTAGAACCTACCCCTGTCATAGTACCATCTGAGAAAGGCATCTTCCTTTGCCTAGTTCTACCATTAGATGCAGAATAACAAATGTGTTGGAAGATGTGTAGATTTCCTTCCATCACTCTCAGAAGTAAAAGGCAGGAAGGATGGAAGAAATTCCTGTCTTAGGTTACCTACTCGGGTTAGCTAATGACTTCTTAACTTGTGATAGTGTTTCATTTGAGGTTTAATTATTTTCTCATTTTTACCTAAAAAGCACATCTGAAAAGTATTTTTAAAGATAGAATTCAAAACTCCCAACTGATGGAAACCAGCAATTAAAACACACAATACAAACACTTCATTTTATTATGTAAAATGCACCAACTTATATAGGCATAAAGGTAAAGGTCCCCTCACACATATGTGGTAGTCATTCCTGATTCTAGGGGGCGGTGCTCATCTCCGTTTCTAAGCTGAAGAGCCAGCACGGTCCAAAGACGTCTCTGTGGTCATGTGGCTGGCATGACTAAACACCAAAGGTGCACAGAACGCTGTTACCTTCCTACCAAAGGTGGTCCCCATTTTTCTACTTGCATTTTTTACATGCTTTCGAACTTCTAGGTTGGCAGAAGCTAGGACAAGTAATGGGAGTGCACCCCATTATGAGGCACTAGGGAATTGAACCACTGAACTGCCGATTTTTCGATCAACAAGCTTAGCGTCTTAGCCATTGAGCACTGCATCCCTCTTACGTAGGCATAGCACATTATTATTTTTTAAGACAAGTATACAGTAGATGAATCAGTGTCATGAATATTTTGAGTATGAATAGTTGTGATTACTTCTTCAAGGCATATTATTGGTCTCTCTCAAGCATATTAAATGAAAAGGGGTATGATTTATGTTATATTATTGTTTGATTTCTGGTTAAGAAATGACACAATCATATAAACAAACTATTTTTATCTTATTCTGTTTTGCTGGATGTGCTTATAATTTAGAACATTTTCCCACAAACATTCAGAGTAACCCTCCAGATTTTGTGCAATGTCTGTTGGGGAGATGAACTGGTCCCATCAGAATGATCTTTTATTGTGTGGTTGTTTTTTATACTTCTACTGTTGTTGTTTTATTATATATTGATCTATATTGATTATGTATTGATCTATATATTGATCTATATGAACCACTGAATTGTTGGCTTTGGCAGAGCACTATATCTAATAAAGCAAATATTTAATAGATATTCATGCTTTTTTTCTGAACAGTTTTAATTTAAACAAAATCAGACTGAAAAAAGGACAGGTTATTATCAAATTGGGTGTAAATCAGGGGTGAAATGCTCCCGGTTCAGACCGGCTCGCCTGATGGTGGCGGGTGGTTCAGAGAACCTGTAGCAAAAATCCCTGGCCCCGCCCCCTGCCCCTGCTGAGCCGAGCCATGCCTTTAAAGTTAAAAAAAAAACCTTTGAAGATCCCGTGGCTCAGGTGATCGTCAGAACGCTTGAAACTCTTTTTTTTAACAACCTCTTCAGCTGATCCCAGCTGAGTTCCTCATCACCAGAACCTTAAAAAACATGTTTTCTACAAGCTCTTCAGCTTTTTAAGAGATTCTGGGCTGCGATGAGGCACTTACCTGATTATTGCTCCTTTCAGGCTGGGAAAGCCATGTGTTACATCAGTTGCATCAGCTAGCAACTGAATCTGCCTGCCTGAAATCCATCTCCTCAGTCAGCAACTCATCTGCCTGCTTTCCTGGCTGAGGAATTCTGGGAGTTGAAGTCCACAAACCTTAAAATTACTAAGGTTGGAGACCCCTGATCTAAAAAATATTAATAAAATAAAATAATAAAATAAAATATTTGTGCAGCTTTCTGAGATTTGGTGTGTTTCTGTAGTGTTTCACTCTAACTACACAAACACACAAAATCTCACAAAGCTGTATGTGGCATTTGGGGTATGTGTGTGTGTGTGAGAGAGAGAGAGTCAGTTGTGTTGTGTTGTGTTGTGTGTGTGTAAAGTGTAAAAGTTGGTTTTTGAGCTTTTTGTGGCTATGTGAGGTTCCTGCACCTTTTGGGTGAAGTGCAGCTGCTTTTACATTGTGTGAGAGTCAGTTGTGTTGCGTTGTGTGTGTATAAAGTGTGAAAGTTGGTTTTTGGTACCTCTTATTGTTTTGTATACTTTGTTTATTATTTTTATTATTTATTGTTATTGGCCACGCCCACCCAGTCATCTGACCACCAAGCCACGCCCACCAATTAAGCCACACCCACAGAACTTGTAGGGAAAATTTTTAGATTTCACCCCTGGTGTAAATAAAGAGTTTTACAAAGAAGCTAATATTTAGTTTTTCAACACAATCAAGTTAATATTCCTCCACTCTTGACACTCAAATTTTGGGATGATTTCCAACTCCACTTCACCTTCTTTGAAACCCCTGCATTGTAACAGGATAAAACTTCCAAGTCAGGACTGAATTTATCCAAAGATTATTTTCTACTCATTATTGCTTGTCACATCTTCCCTTCTAGGACCCTTACAATCTGTTTCAGTTGGTTTCAGCCAGTAGTGAAATCCAATTTTTTTTACTACCGGTTTTGTGGGTGTGGCTTGGGCGTGGCTTGGTGGGCATGGCACAGGAAGGATACTGCAAATTCCTCATTCCCTCCCCAGCCAGAGGTGGTATTTGCCAGTTCTCTAAACTACTCAAAATTTCCACTACTGGTTCTCCGAACTGCTCAAAATTTCCACTACCAGTTCTCCAGAACTTTTTCAGAACCTGCTGGATTTCACCCCTGGTTTCAGCAGTTCTCCAATGGATATGCTGGGGTTATTTGCTGTTTATTATCTGTCTTTTAAAAGGATGGGTTCTGCACCCACCCTTTTAGAGATAATATCCTCTGAATCAATAGAAAAGACAGCACTGAATACAACTATTTAAATTCCTGTTCCTTCCTCACTTTCTTTAATATATATAGTCTAAGTCATGCCTTTCTTTTTATATCAAATGAAACAAAGAATTAAAAAACCAAATGGAAAAAAGCAATTCTTTGCCAAGTTCAGTTGATATATATGCTGCTGGAAACACTTAAGTCTTCCAAATCTACCATTTTCACAGTCATCAGGATGTAGGACTTGCCAGCTTACTGTTTAGTATTTAGTAGTTAATATGCTATGTTCTATTATCTGGAAATTAAAATCATTTGAGGCTTCTTACTTTGGGGATTTGTGTGCATATGGAAACCGTTTGTTTCTACACTGAAGACAACGTACCGATAGATAATTTGACATCAACCATGACTATGGTAGCAAAAGCAACAGTGGTGCTGCTTGTTTTATAATATGGATGTTAACCCAATACAGTCCAAAAGCAGCTGTATTGTGTGCCAGGTAACAGCATATAAATGGCTGATAGGCACCTATAGTTCCCTACCATGTTAATTTGAGAACTTAAGAGAAAGCTATTTATAGATAAATCAAATGTTTTGGAGCTGCCAAAATAATAACGCTGGTTCAGTGTTTGCTGCCTGAACCACCGTTATGTTTTTGACAGATCCAAAACATTTGATTTTGAGAATATGATTGAGAATATGATGACAGCATTATGAATCACTAGAGTACAAAATAACCATGGTTCCCTTTCTCCCTGCTATCCATAAGGAACAATGAGTCTGTGATGATCTATATATTTTCTACAGAGATAATGTCTATAGATCATTTGTAGGTTATATCAATTTAGAAATTAACACTATTTTGAATAGTTATAATGCCTTGGTAAGACCATATTTGGAATACTGCATCCACGTCACCACAATATAAAAAAAGATGTTGAGACAATAGAAAGAGTGCAGAGAAGAGCAACAAAGATGATTAGGGGAATGGAAGCTAAAACATATGAAGAACGGTTGCTGGAATTTGGTATGTTTACTGTAGTGAAAAGGAGGACCAGGGCAGGGGTGAAAATCAAAAATTTTCCCTACCGCTTCTGTGGGCATGGCTTGGTGGGCATGGCAGGGGACGGATATTGCAAAATCTCCATTCCCACCCGGTATTGCCGGTTCTCCGAACTACTCAAAATTTCTGCTAACAGTTCTCCAGAACCTGTTAGAACCTGCTGGATTTTACCCCTGGACCAGGGGTGACATGATAGCAGTGTTCCAATATCCAAGGGGATGCCACAAAGAAGAAGGGGTCAACCTATTCTACAAAGCACTGAAAGCAAGACAAGAAGCAATGGATGGAACCTAATCCAGAAGAAGAGAAGTAACCTAGAAATAAGGAGAAATTTCCTAACATTTAGAACAATTAGTGAGTGGAATGTCTTGCCTCCAAAAGTTGTGAATGCTCCAATACTGGAAATTTTTAAAAAGAGATTGGACAATCATTTGTCTAAAATGATATAGGGTTTCCTGCAGAGCAGGGGGCTGGACTAGAAGACCTCCAAGGTCCCATCCAACTCTGTTACTCTGTTAAAGAATAAGGTTTTCAATCATTATTTTCTTTATTAGCTATAGCCCTGCTCTGGTAAATTAAATATAGATACCATTGTGCTCGTGAGATTTGTAAAAGTTCAGAGTTTTTTGCTGGGCAGGGGGGGAAAAAGCATCAAACATACTTCATAGGCACAAAAGTTTGAATATGATTTGTGAAAGGAAAATAAAAAGCAGGGAAAAGGTAAATGAAGTCAGCTAGCTGGCTGGCAAAAGATTCCACACTCTGTGTTACTACAGACCATGCTTTTGTATATATGATGTTTTAAATAACAATATATTTAATTACCTTGGCTTTTCTTAACTTTTATGATTTGGCTGTGATTGTCTTTTAAATCCTGTATTCACCATATGTTCATAGTTTCCTCTTATGAATAAGCATCAGCTTTAAACATGTTGGAATTTCTGAGTTTCATGGACAAATTGCTTAGATGAATTTTTTTTTTTAGCATTGTATTAGATATACAGCCCTGTGTTCTTTCAGGTAAGCCTTACCAGGTAAGTTAAAAAAAGCATATGGTCTTCCAATATCAGTTTACATTGTCTGCAATACTTTTACCTTGGCTCCTGGTAGGGCAGGAGAAGTGGCTCCTGCCCTCTGGAGCATTACGGGTTCTGCATCCACCCTTTTAGCTTTCCATAATGGCCTGAAGACCTGAAGGCATGTTTATACTGGAGATGGTTAATGGACTGAGTTAAGACCTTACCATGTGCATCTTGCCACCTTTGTTAATTTTTAAATGATTTTAAGTCAATTGAATATTAATACTTATTGTTTTAATGTTTTGTTTTTTTGATTTTTATTGGTTGAAGATGGGCAGCATATAAACAAAAGGAAGGAAGGAAGGAAGGAAGGAAGGAAGGAAGGAAGGAAGGAAGGAAGGAAGGAAGGAAGGAAGGAAGGAAGGAAGGAAGGAAGGAAGGAAGGAAGGAAGGAAGAAAATATTTTCTGTCATCTTCCTTTATAAAAAATGGTCCAGGTGAGTCTGGAGAGCTTTTCTTTTTCTTTTTTTTTTTTTATTCAAAAAGTTTTACAAAAAATTTTTTTTCCCCCTTTCCCCCCAACCCCTCTCCCTTCACAAACCCCCTCCCCCCTCCCCCCCGGCTTCCCGGAACAAACACAAGGTATAGTTAAAAATAAAACAAACATATGCTAAAAAAATTTTTCCCCAAGCTATTATACCAATTCTCCCTCTCTAGCTCTGACTTCCTCCTTACATAACCAAATCCTTCAAAAAATTAACAATAAACAGTAATAAAATATATAAATCAGTAGAACAAATTAATCCTAAAATATTTAAAACCAGCTAAAGCATAAAAATCCAATCCAGTTCAGAGAATATCTCCCTTATAGCTTCTATAACCATATAACCATATAATTTCCCCCCCAAGTCTTTCTTACATAAGATCTTTCAAGAATATTCTATTTAAAATTCAATACAACAGATTATAAAATTTATAAAATTTCAATAGAGAAAATTACAATATTATTTAATTAATTACAATATCTATTCAACTTTAGTCCTTCCTCATCAAAATCCAGTATATCCAAATATCTAGTCTCTTATAATCACAAATTGTCTTTCGTGGACACTAATATTTTGTCTATTAATATTTTAAAAACCTTGTTTCAAAATAATACTTTTGTCTCTTGCCATTTTTTGGTGCATTAATCTCTGTCTTTCCTTCGTTGCTCCTTTTAAAAGCCAATCACAATATTTCCTAGTAATTCCTTATGTCCAGAAATCCAAAAATTACTGCCGTATATTCCATCAGTCCAAAAAGAGAACTCTTGGGAAACATTAAGCTTGTGAGTCTTTTCCATTTGAGGGACAATCTCCTGTAGCACAAATTCAGGCAGCTCATCCAAACTATTTAAAGAAAACTTCTTTAGATCACCTTGTTTCTTCACGATCAAATCTTCATATTTATCCACTTTTATTTGTATGTCCTCCATTCCATTTTCCGAATAATTGCACTGGTTAATTTGCTCCAAACTCTCATCCAAAACGTCCCCATTTTTTATCAATTCGTATTTTTGAATAATTAAATACATACTTTCTGTGTAGTCCTGTATAAAGTCACGAATCCATTCTTCTGAAAGAACCTCCATAACAAAATTCCTGCTGAGAATCCCCTTGTAAAGTACTTAAACAGCGTAATATAATCCAACAGTCCACAGTCAAACACAATAAGATAAAAGTCTGGAGAGCTTTTCAATTTATACGTTTTATATGTAACATTTCAGAAGTTATAGGTCATACAAGGAAAGTTTATTAACAAAACAAAATGTCTTCCCTTTAAATATGTCATATACTTGGAAATTTAATTTAGAGGTGCTTAGAAAAAATATTTTCCCTTTATTCTTAAAAGGAGAAAGAAATAAGAAAGAATTGGAAATGAAATGGATGTGGCAGACAATGCTTTCACGAGGAAACTAATTCTACTTCAACCTACCCCATCAGGGTTCCATAAACAGAAAAGACCAATGTTCTACCAATAGCCACAGTTTACAGGCCTAGGGTATTTATTTATTTATTTATTTATTAATCATATTTATATACCGCCCTATCTCCCGAAGGACTCAGGGCGGTTTACAGGCACTTAAAAAACATATAAACACATAAATACAATATAAAAACAATTAAAAAACTTATTCTATAAGCCCGTTATTAAAATATAAAAACAAAACCCAATTAAAACCCATAAGTTTAAAATCTAGCTCAGTCCTGCACAATTAAATAGGTATGTTTTAAGCCCGCGGCGGAAGGTCCGAAGGTCCGAAAGCTGACGAAGTCCGGGGGGTAGTTCGTTCCAGAGGGTGGGAGCCCCCACAGAGAAGGCCCTTCCCCTGGGCGTCGCCAGATGACATTGCCTCGCTGACGGCACCCTGAGGAGACCCTCTCTATGAGAGCGCACGGGTCGGTGAGAGGTATTCGGTAGCAGTAGGCGGTCCCGTAGATAACCCGGCCCAATGCCATGGAGCGCTTTAAAGGTGGTCACCAAAACCTTGAAGCGCACCCGGAAGGCCACAGGTAGCCAGTGCAGTCTGCGCAGGATGGGTGTCATGCGGGAGCCACGAGGGGCTCCATCTATCACCCGCGCAGCCGCATTCTGGACTAACTGTAGCCTCCGGATGCCCTTCAAGGGGAGCCCCATGTAGAGAGCATTGCAGTAATCCAGGCGAGACGTCACGAGCGCGTGGGTGACCGTGCATAGGGCATCCCAGTCCAGAAAGAGGCGCAACTGGCGTACCAGGCGAACCTGGTAGAACGCTCTCCTGGAGACGGCCGTCAAATGATCTTCTAGAGACAGCCGTTCATCCAGGAGGACGCCTAAGTTGCGAACCCTCTCCATCGGGGCCACTGACTCGCCACCGATGGTCAGCCGCGGATTTAGCTGACTGTACCGGGATGCCGGCATCCACAGCCACTCTGTCTTGGCGGGATTGAGCTTGAGCCTGTTTCTCCCCATCCAGACCCGTACGGCCTCCAGACACCGGGACAGCACTTCGATAGCTTCGTTGGGGTGGGTACAAGTTAGCATTCTAACACTCTACAAGGCTTACTTTGGAACAGAATAAATGGAACAAATTGTATAAATTTGACATAGCATTGCAAACTATAGTTACTTTTTTTTAACATTAAAAATACGCTCTGTGATTTTTGGACAGAAGAGAGAAAAAAGTCTCCCATGCACAAAATTCTTTGTCTGTGCCAAATACAATTAAATTGTGATGTGCATCATATGAGGTTTTAGCCCATAATAATTAATTAGCAAATTTAGAGGCTTATTTGCTGTAGGTATGTCAGCAAGTTAGTCCATAGCAAGATGGGTCATTTATTTCACCACCCAAAGTTTTGATGTTCCAGCTTTGTAGAGATGGACAGGAAGAATCATGGAAACCTGGAGAATGATAAATAGAACTTAGTAATATGTTGCAAAGAATAATAGAATAACAGAATTGGAAGGGACCTTGCAGGTCTTCTAGTCCAACCCCCTGCTCAAGCAGGAGACCCTACACCATTTCAGACAAATGGTTATCCAATAAAAACCTCCAGTGATGGAGCACCCAAACCTTCTGGCAGCAAAAGATGAGTTTTTAAGAAGAATTGGGATATATAGATTTTTATAGACAGTAATTAGTCCTGTTATTTTTATGCAATGCCCTAATACTTTATAAAGCACAGAAATACACTATTCTGAAGTATGTTGTTGGAAACTTTAAGCTTAAGTACAATTAAAATATATATTTAATAGATCATGGACAAGGGCAAAGTTGTATCTTTTACAGTAAATGCATATTTATGTATTTATTTACTGTGATGTATTTATTGCTCAAGACTCAGAAACTTACAGTTGTGGGGTTAAAGAGTATAATAAACCAAGAGCCAGTGCAAATAGTAACAGTAAAAGTTATTAAAGTTACTAAAGTGGCCAAGAACAAAGTATTCAACCACCATCCTGGAATTCAGTCCTCTCTCTTTAAACTTTTACTGGCATTCCTAACATGACAAAAGAGGGAATAGTCTGATCGTGGAAATGTTGTTTCAAAGAAGTAGAGTATAACAGAGGACCCCTTGCTTCTTGGTGTATGTAGATGATGATTCAGTTGAATTTTGTAATGCATCAGACTCATCCATTCATTGCAATTATAATTCTTTTTAGCATGAAACGAACAGTGTAAAAGTTTAATCACTAGCCACAGGAATTGGTAGAATTTTTGTATTGATGTTACATTTGATTATTTAATTATAGGGTGGCTCAGGGGCTAGGAAGTTGAGCTTGTCGATCGAAGGGCGGCAGCTCAGCGGTTCAAATCCCTAGTGCTGCCGTGTAACGGGGTGAGCTCCCGTTACTTGTCCCAGCTTCTGCCAACCTAGCAATTTCGAAAGCATGTAAAAATGCAAGTAGAAAAAATAGGGACTACCTTTGGTGGGAAGGTAACAGCGTTTTGTGCACCTTTGGCGTTGAGTCATGCCGGCCACATGACCACGGAGATGTCTTTGGACAACGCTGGCTCTTTGGCTTTGAAAGAGAGATGAGCACCGCCCCCTAGTTGGCAATGACTAGCACGTATGTGCGAGGGGAACCTTTACCTTTACCTACATTTGATTAAGATTCAGATATTCATTATTGCTCAGAAAGAAGACATTATTGTTAGCTTTCAGTGGTTTTATTCAGGAAATATAATCTTTTTAATTAATTCCTTTATGTTGTGATATTCAGCATCTCATGAAGCCCTAGTAGACATGGAGTGTACTGTAAGCTAAGAACTAGCTGTGGAAGACTATTATATTTTCAATAGAAGCCCTGCGTTTCTTTGTGCATAAATGCATGTTGAAAAATATTTCAAACTTGCAAGCTAAAGCATTTCCAAGCTATGTTATTCTAATTTCTTATTTATGGTTTGTCTGCTGCCATCAGATTCTGTACCGTTTGACTGAACAACAAAAAGGTCATATCTATAGAAATGGTAATCCTTGGCCTATTTGTTCTGACTTAGGCTTCCTGAGTCAGTAAAACACGAGTAGTCCCAAAAACCTCTTTTATTGCAACAGCTGTGAATTCTGTTCATTCACAGATGAGTCCCAAATAGTTTGGGATAAGGCAGATAATCACCCACCTTTATCTCCCTTGACACACTACCAAAGACCTAATTGGCAAAGCCACCCTGAGTCCAGAATCAAACAGAGCTTCAGACTTTAAACTGAACAAAATTAACAACGTTGCTTCCTGCAAAGGCCCATGTGCCTTTGCTCTTCTTTTAAGTCTTGGGGGGGGGCAATCATTTCCAAGTCCTACTCCCAAGTCGTCCCTTTTGTTTTAACTGTTCTTGTCTTCTGGCAGCTTTGCGCATGTGCGCACTGGGAACAGGCTCCCCCTGTTCCTCTGCCTCGCTGATGTCCGACTCTGGAGGCTCCGGAGGCAGCACATACCTTCCAGATGGCCCTTTCTCTGCCTCTGATGCAGAGCCCTCGTCCAAGCCTTCCCTAGACTCCAGAACTGGCCCATGTTCCTCCCCAATCTCCTCACTATCTGACTCTGCTGCCAGCTCCGCAGGCCAGGGCAGACCCCAACATGATTAGCTATTAATGTGATAACATTCACTTTAAACATTTTTGCTTTGCTCCTCACTTTTTTTATTTTTACAATTTTTCTGCTGAGCCTGTTTTACTGCTGACATAACTACTACACCTACTGAAAAACTTAAGTATACCAAACTTAAGATGATTCTCCTCAGCAAAAAAAAAAAGGATAGAAAGAAGAAAAGTTATTAGCACAAGCAAAAAGAAAGAAAGAAACAGCCAGTCTGGTGTATTGTTTAAGGCCTAGAAACCAGGAGACTGGGAGTTCAAGTTCCATTTTAGGCATGAAAGCCAGCTGGGTGACTTTCGGATAGTAACTTTCTCTCAGCCCAACCTATATCACAGGATTGTTCTTGTGGGGAGGAAAAGGAGGAGGAAGAAATATTAAGTATTAGGTATGTTAGCCACTTCGAGTTAGTATGAAATAATGGGATAAAAATCTAATGAATAAAGCTCTATGCAAAGTGCAACTCTCTCCAGCCCAGATTTCCATTGCCACCTAAAACCAATTCTACAGGTCTCCTCCAGAAACATAAAATGAAATATTTCTATATATACATCTTTCTCTATATATGTTTGTGCAGTGGTGGGATTCAGCCAGTTCGCATCACTTCGGGAGAACCGGTTGTTAACTTACTGAGCAGTTTGCAAACTGGTTGTTGGAAGAAATTATTAGAGCAGAGAACCGGTTGTTAAATTACTTGAATCCCACCACTGTGTTTGTGTGTGTTTATGTGGGGGCGGGGGGTATGTAGGGCAGAACAAGATAGAAACTGAATTATTATTAATCAAAAGTAACTGCCATTCAAATAAAGTAAATAAAATTATAGTAAAATTATCTGATCATCCTTCTGCAGATATTGTACCACAATTTTCTCTCATGCACTGCCTACCAATATCTCTTCTTCCAGCAGAAAGAGCAAAGAGAAAGCACGACAGAGAAGCAGTGAGGAGAAGGACTGACTGGATTAGAAAGAAAGTGAAAGAAACAAAACAGGAAGCAAATGAGCTGAGTTGAGTTGAATTGAGTTAAGTTCAGCTGAGCAGAGTAGAGTTGAATTTAAAAAGACAATTGAACATGGAAGAAACTAAAAGAGAGAAGCACCAGGTTTAGGTGTTAAGAAAAAAAGCTACAAGTTACAACTTTTTAGCAATGAAATCTGCAGTCATTTGACCTCCTGCTCCTTTCTTTGTGCTTTCAACAATGCCTTCTATTCTTCTCAGCAAATGTTAAGACAACTCATCCATTCCATTCACAGTTAATTATTTAGGGAAGGAACCTCAGCTTCCCATCAAGTAAATATGGTATATCATGTTTAGATATTTTACTGTTGTGGTTTTGTGGTTTATAATTACACTGTGAACTAATTTGGGCCATGTCCAAGATTCCATGAGCAGACTATTTTTTTTCACACAGTGAAAACTTCCCTTTGTTGTCCTCCTGTGCACCCAGATGAATCCTGGAGAATTCTGACCTTCTGACAAGATTTATAGAGCACACAGCAAGGGGACAGAAGTACCAAAATGCACATAAAGCTATTGAAACATAAATAAAAGTGCTTTCTCTAGAAACAAGGATTCCAGATGCCCTGCAGAAGAATAAACTGTGACAGATTATTGTAATGCTGCTGTGTCAGCTTTTGGAAGAGAAACAGGAAATCTATATAGCTCTCCAACTGGTATAGGACTCCAGCTCCCATCAGCCATAGCAGGGTTGAAAGAAGCTAAGAGTCCACCATCAACAGGAGCTCATACGTGACACAGCCCTGTTCTAGACTATCTGCCCTGCCTGGCCTGCACACAGGACACTCAATTAGATGGATTTTGGATCTCATTCCATAGGGCAATTTATATGTGGGTTTCCTGATCCAAATTAATTTTGTGACAGCAGGACATGGATGGCCTTGCCAGCACATAATAATAATAATAATATGGTAATAAAAAATTACATTAGAGCAACATGTGGAGAGATTTTGCTGGAACTAGAGTATATTTGTTCAGGATCAGGATGTTGATGCACAATGTTTTAAAATACAGTCTTAAAAGTATCAGACCATTAGTGAATATTCGAGAGAATGATTATATTCTACCAGCTTCTGATAAAATAGCAAAGGGTCTTATGCTGATATAGGATATAATTTCCAGGTAGGGACTGTAATAGAATAAAGTGTATGAAATAGTTCTATTTCTGCATCCACATTCTTTTAAAAACCAAAACAAATACTTGGAGCCTGCAAATTGCAGTAGACTTGTAAGCTTGTGTAGCTATAGAACCAATAGAGATTAAATCGTAACTATTGTGTCACCTCATGACAAGATGGACAGCAAAATAACGACATACATTCATACATACATATATACATACAGTACATACATACATACATACATACAATAATTGTCTTTCACAAAAAGGATAAACAATAATCATGCAGGTGTTTTTTGCATTGGCATGGATATTGATAATGTGTAACAAGAAGTGTATTTGTGTGGAGTGGTTGTTCATTCATGGGAATAACATAATGATATAAAAATATAAACAGAGAGGCTTATTATCCAAACAGATATAAATTTTACTGCAGTTTTGGTTATAATTTATCTGGAACTTTAATGAATACTTGGAGACATTGGGCTGTGGTGGTGGGGGGACTGCTTCAACAAGATTTAGAAGAGGCTTGCCTCTCTGAGTTGCTAAGGGAGTTCCCATCCCCTACCCCTTTTGTTAGAAAAGTTGAGAACAAGAAAAGACAGGCCATCTTCCCACTGGCTCTTTTCAAAGATTATTTGTGCTTTTCAGATGGGATGAATGATGAATGAGTTGAAAAACAATGGATAAATAAGAAATAAAAAGGATAAATGGTTTGATATTTTTTTCAAGAACTCATTTCCCCCAGTTCTCCTTATATCTCCATTATGGAGGCCAATTATTATCTATAATAATCAATGAAATATTGGTATTTCATTTTATTTCTGCTCTTATTATTCTATATACTTTAATTATACCCAACCTTTCCACTCTGATGGGAATTAGATAGAGGAGGGAGGGAGGGAGGGAGGGAGGGAGGGAGGGAGGGAGGGAGGAAGGAAGGAAGGAAGGAAGGAAGGAAGGAAGGAAGGAAGGATAAGAACATGTTTCTTTGTTAGGACCCACAATCATTGAACAATGCAAAGCTTTAGCAAAAAAGATCTATGTTTTCAGATTTTCAAAGTGTGGAGACCATTTGGAACTCTTTATAACTTTGGAACAATGTATGAGACGATTCTCTCCCACATCCTCATCTATACGTCGAGAGGATGAGCTGTGATATTGGAGACATCTTCCAAAATACTTCTACTGTAGATCTGAACAACCAGATTGGTCCTTAACATGAGATGTAGTCCTTTAGACAGTCAGCATCTAAAATATTTAGGACTTTGACGTTTAACTCCTTAAACTGTATACAGAAAACAAGTGGCAACTAGTGCAGTTTTTCCAGAACTGGCAACTTATGAGTTGATCAGGCTGATTTGAATTATCCTGGGGAAATGATCAAAACAGGGAGAATAATGCAGAGAAAGTTCTTTGAGCAGGATGATTGAAGGCAATCGCCTTGTAGGTGGGCAGCCTTGAATTTTGGTTTCCTATTGGAAGTTCCTAAGTGAGATATTTGTCTTAGGTATGTGATTTGTGACTAATATTAAACTCAACTTTGTTTACCCCAAACTATCTGAGAACATAGTTCAGTTTGCAGTGTCTAGATCTTTAGAAAGAGCTGCACGATCACATAATTGTGTATAATGTAAATCACATTTGTTCTAATCTTTACTTTTAGCTATTGTGATGTTATGTTCCCAAATGGGAAATGAAACTCACCACAAGCTTTCACTAAATATTATTAAGTAAATGCATATATGAATTCCAGCTGTAAAAGTGTGATTACGTTCTCTGTTGGCAATAGTTGTATTTCCATGCTCCTTACAGTTTGTCAATTTATGACTACATAAGGTTTCTTAGTTGTTTATGTGTGTATATGAAGATATGAAGATACACACGCACAGACACATATATAATTTCACAGATCTAAAACATCAGACAACATCAGACAACTTTTTACAGTACTGAAACATGCAATACTGTAGTTTTATAAATGACTGAAGAAGAAGAAAAAATGCAATTCTAGGGGAAACCTCCTTAGGGACATAAAATGTCATTCAGGGATTTTTCTGTTTTCACTGTATTGTGTAAAAATTATAGAATAGTTTTCAACCCAGAAGTCTGTTAAAGCAGAAACCAAAGTTGTTTTTTTAAATGCACTGCAAAAATGGAATTAAACAGCAGGAAAGAATTGTTCCATAAGATAGAATAATAAAGAGAACAAGAACATTCTCAAGCGAAATAATTGTTTCTCAAACCTGTCTACTTTCAGATATATAGACTTCAAATTTCAGAATTCCCTAGCCAAAAGGGCCATTGTTTAGCAATTCTGGAGGTTGAAGTCCAGACAGGGACAGATAGATTTATTCAATCAATCATCAGAACAATAGAAAGGGTAGGAGCACAAAATTACATTGCATATAAGTAATTCTCAATTTTTGACCATTTGTTCAGAAACCATTTGACGTTTTGATAGTGCTGAAACAAATGGACTTACAACCCATGCCCCAAGTCATAGCCATTACAGGACCCCATGATTACGTATCTAGTATCCATGTGACTCTGGGGCTAGCAATACCACTAGCAATAGCACTTAGACTTACTTATACCATTTCACAGTGCTTTACAGCTCTCTCTAAGTGGTTTATAGTGTCAGCATATTGCCCCCAACAACCTCGGAGGGATGGAAGGCTGAGTCAACTTTGAGAATCAAACTCCTGGCAGTGGGCAGAGATAGCCTGCAATACCGCATTCTAATGACTGTGCCACCACACTGCTTGCTACTCCCTGGGAAGGCTTATTCAACCCAGGAAGTACCAGCCAGCATCATTTGCACAGCAACCTTCACTCCCAGTTCCAGGCACCAACTTTTTGCTTTTTTATCCAGTCACTGCAGCCAAAGCTGAAACACTTTGTTGCCTTTGCTGTCTTCTGGCCAAACCTATGGCCACATTCTGGCGAAGCTTCCTACCCCTGGCTTGCCAGCCCACCCCAGCAGCACAGTGCCAAACCTTAGCATCCATGAAGCCCAACAAGCACCAGCAAGTATTCATTCAGCTGCCTTCTTTCCCCAGCTCTACATGGCTCCCCAGAGTTCTTTTTTTTAAATTTAATTTTGTCACAACAGAATATACAATCATCAACATAAACAATAACCCATCATGAGAGAAAAAAAAAGTATATATAAGTAAAAGTATGCAACAACTATGTTAATTTGATATAATGAAGGGAACAATAGGACAGGAACAGTAGGCACTTTGTGCTCTTATGCACGCTCCTTATAGTCCTCTTAGGAATGGGGTGAGGTCAATAGTAGACAGGTTTTGGTTGAAGATTTTGGGGTTTTGAGTAGAGACTATAGAGTCAGGTAGTGAGTTCCAAGCGTTAACAACTCTGTTATAGAAGTCATATTTTCTGCAATCAAGTTTGAAGCTGTTGACATTAAGTTTGAATCTATTGTTTGCTCTTGTATTGTTGCAATTGAAGCTGAAGTAGTCTTTTACAGGAAGGATATTACAATAGATGATTTTGTGTGTTAAACACAGATCATGTCGGAGTCGGCGGAGTTCTAAGTTTTCTAATCCCAAGATTTCAAGCCTGGTGGTATAAGGTATTTTGTTGTTTTCGGAGGAGCGAAGAACTAATCTAGTAAAATATTTCTGGACGCGTTCAATAGTATTAATGTCAGAGATGTGGTAAGGGTTCCAGACGGATGAGCTATATTCAAGAATAGGTCTGGCAAATATTTTGTTAGTAGTGTAGAGTTTTTGGAAAAGAAGCTACGTAAAATTAGGTTTACAACTCTTAGAGCTTTTTTTGCTATGTAATTGCAGTGGGCTTTGGCATTTAGCAAGCTAACCAGCAAACATTCCTTCACCCAGCTGCCTTCTCTCCAGCTCCCTGCACCAACCTTTCCTTTTTTGCTGTCTCCTTTTCGGATCAACGTTCTCCAGCAAACATTTCTTCCATAAGAATTCCTGAGCCTTCAGACACCATGTTGTCTTCATAAAACTGCACTGCCTTTGAAAATGTGCACTAATACAACTTACTCTGGATAGGTTAATTCTTCATTACCCCAGACCTAACTCATTTTAATAACTGAGATACAAAATTTAGCTGCATTATATATAAAACATTAGACGTGTTATTTGATAAGAAGAAAGCAATTTAAAACTGATCATATTGGGATATTTCTAACAAGGGAGAGATGAGAGACTGACAGCTACCTTGATAATATGAGCAGTGAGATAAAACAAGTTGGGTAGTTTGTGTTGAAGTGTAATCACAGGGACAAGTTCTTCTCAAGAAAGAAATCTTGCCTAATCTGCCTCTGGGAACTGCTGTAGGTGAAACACCACATCTTTAGGTAAAACAACACACAGCTGGAAGTTGCTAAGATTTAGAACTAGTGAGCTAGGTTAAAAATTTCCACAAAAAGGACATCAAAATCTCTGCCAGGCAAATAACTATTCATGATGCCCAGGACAGCCATTGTAAACAAGATTCCAATGATAATTATAATAGAATAGAATAGAATTCTTTATTGGCCAAGTGTGATTGGACACACAAGGAATTTGTCTTTGGTGCATATGCTCTCAGTGTACATAAAAAGACAAGATATATTCATCAAGAATCATAAGGTACAACACTTAATAATAGTCCTAGTGACACAAAATCACTCAGGTTTGGGAAGAAAACTGGGATTTTGTGATGCAGATGTGGGCCATAGGATACAGTGAATGTCGATGAAAATATAAATTACTCTGCACACCGAACCAGAGTTAAAAGGTAGGAAAAGCATTGTTGAGAGGCCTATATCAATAAATGAGAATATTTGTAACTCAGGGTTGAAATTGAGGGGTCCTTGGTGCTCTCTGACCTTGCTTGTTTTCTTGCAGACATTTCCTTACCCAAACTAGGTAGCATCATCAGTGCTAGTAACTCCTTACTAGCACCCATTATTTCGTTTGGATAATGAAACGTCTGTGAGAGGCCTGCTTTTGCTACCCAGGCTGTTTCCTGATGACCACTTGAGATATCTTTTTTTTCCCTTTAGCAAAACTGTGGAGGAGACAGCTTGCTAGTAATCATTGTCATGTTTGTTATTTCTTTCAGAGATAACTCTCTCTAAAATATCATTGTGCAGCTAATTTTTCTTCTTTTTAAAATTGCCTCTGCAAATTTGCTTTCTCCATTCACTCCATTCACTTTTTTTTTTTACAAGTCTTTCTTGTAAGCTGAATGAACATAGGATGACATTATCCATGTTACCCTTTTTCCGTATCTTCATTTGTAGACTGCTTTCCAGGGAAGTTAGAAGAAGGTCCATTTAGTGATATGTATATGGCACATCATGCAACCTTCTGACTATTCACAACATATCATTCTATGTTCAAAAATATATTATTGATCAGACAAACCCTTCCATAGCCATGTATCTTCCAGGGTAAAATTATTTTAAGAACATGATTAATATCTGGTCTGAGATATTACTGTGACACTGTAATTAGTACTATACCGTTCCATCCTCCTCACCTTTTAAAAAACTGTGAAATTCTCATGACTGAAATGTCAAGAACCAGGAAAATCAGGATATTCAGGTAGTTCAAAATGAGCATAGCGATTTATTGCAAGCTTTAGAGCTCTACAAGAATCTGACCAACTAAGGATCAAGGAAAAGGAGTGGGAGACAAGAAAGGCATTCATGGTAGGCTGGACTTAGATCTCTTCTGGGCGCACAAGGACTCATGACTTATGATGTGTTTGACCCCTCCCTTGGATTCAGTCTGGTCATCTCCTACATGAAATTGGGCCTCCCATGTTAATCTGAGTTATGTGATGACTGAGAGGTAAGTGAGGGCATATGTCCTTATTGCAAAATCATTTCCTTGGCAGCTTTCCTAGGTTTGAAGGAAATTCTTGGATAAGGCAATAATAGCTTGAGGCAAACCCCCCCAATAACGCTTTTTTATTTTTTAGATCAAGAAGCAAAGGCAATCCAGTGTTGCATGTGTGTGTAATTGTAACGGGCTGTGAGAATACAGAACCTTGGGAGACAGAAAGGAGGAGCAACAGTCAAGGTAACAGCCAGACAAGATATATCCTACAGAAGGAGTGTGGAAAGCATCTCAGGAGGGACGCTCCATATTTCTCTGGAAAGTAAAAGCAAAGGAGGGGAGAGGTGCTTTCAGATTTGCAAGATTCTGTTCCTGTAACCTTATGATAAAGGTGGTCTTAGTCAGAGGTGGTATTCAGCAGGTTCTGATCAGTTCTGGAGACCGGTAGCGGAAATTTTGACTAATTTGGAGAACCGGTAAATGACACCTCTGACAGCCCCCCCCCCCCATCTATTCTCTGCCTCCCAAGTTGATCAGGAGGAAATGGGGATTTTTGCAGTAACCTACCCCTGGAGTAGGGAGGAAATGGAGATTTGACAGTATCCTTCCCCTGGAGTGGGGTGGGAATGGAGATTTGATAGTACCTTCACCTGCCACACCCACCAAGCCATGCCCACAGAACCAGTAGTAGAGAATTTTGAATCCCACCACTGGTCTTAGTAATGTCTGGACTATCTCAAAAGATTGACAGAAATCAGAAGTAGGGTTGAAGAATTCTTAATGACCTTTAGTATGATGGTAGACTTAATAAGCTTTCTCCAAATGAGATGCCAAATAAATTATTTATGCTTTGAAAGTGTAAACACCATCAGCAATCACTCCCATCTATCAGTATTCTTTACTACCTCTTACCTGGTCAGATGGATTTTTACAGTAAGAGTTTCTACTGAAGAAGACAACCCAGAAAGATTTTTCACAATCTATTTCACAAATATATTGTCAGGTAAGATGGTAGGAAAAGGAGTACAAGCAAATAGTGTAATATCCCAAAACTCTGGACTGAAAACACTTAGTGCCTAATGGTATAAATATGGTTTTCCACCTGCCCCCACCATTAACTTGCTTCAATTATGACTTGGTTGACTTGATTAGGCCATGGCGATTGGGATATGACTTCTCGCCTTGATTAGGCTGCATTAAAACCTACAAGGAGATCCATTTCTGCCCACTAGGCTCTCTTTTCACCATCTCATCTCTAACCCTCTCCCCCTTGAATAATACTAGACGCTTTCTTTATGTCTAAATGAATAGAGATGTGTTCTCATTTGTTGAGGGAAAATTTTAGCTGTCTAAATACAGCTAATTTTTAGTCCCTGTTCAAGAACAAAGAGGCCAGTACAGGGAAAATAGCTAACCCAATTAAGTTTTGGCATATTCTTCTCTCTCTTTTAACTCATTAGTTAAGGTTTGTGCAGATCTCCACTATGTTGCTGTTCTGTAATAATCCTTCCAAGTTATGTACAGCTATGTGCTGCGTGATATAACTGAATGTCACTGACACATCCCAAAGAGAGAGGTCACATCAAGGAAAGCATCAGCCAAGCAATCTGACAAGAAACAGCTTTCTTAGTGCTGACAGAGCCAAGATTTACAGAAAAGGGCTGCTTTAGGAGATAAAGAGACTACCAGTGACCAACAAAACATTACACAATAGCTGCTGTGTGATCACAGAAAATCCTATAGCTAGAATAACTATAAGGCAAAGTAATGTTCTGAAGATATATTTTTTAACATCTCAGTAATAAGAATTCCCCTGATTCTATGAAAATATTGTTTGTCTAGCAAGCTTGCAAAAAAAACCAACACCCTATAATTGAAAGTACATCAGAAGTACCCCATTCAGAATTGCTACGAGTTGGGTTGCATATATATTTAATTTAATAATATTTTTAAAAATAAAAATGGCTGAATGTATGTAGGATCTTTGCCAATTCTAACACCAACTTATTTTTTAAGTGGCATTACTGATTTAGTCATTGGCAGCATAGTGGGGATCTAGTTGGGTTTAGATTAAACCAAATGATCATTCCATGTTTTTAATGATTAGTTTTTAAAAACAGATCTTGGTCGAATGATTTATTGGCCTTGTTTCCACAGGTTTAACTAGGTCAGTGAGAGAATTATTGTGAAGGACTCAATTCTTCCATCCACACAGCCCCCAGAGAGTTAAAATATAACCCAAAGCATACTTACTCACGCACATGTTAACTAACTTCACCCAGTCAGTTGTGTTATGGAAACATCTAACCTAAGTTATTTGATCCTTTCAGCTCACCTAGTATTCAGAAAAAATGCTAACTGCCCAAGTCTGTCACAGAGACCTTATTAAATGCAGTGGTGAAACTATGCCTATAGCTGCCTATACTGATGATGTTAGGAAACCTTCTTCCTGATATAATAACTCATAGGATACTAGGTACTTTTGGAAGAATGTAGATGGGGATTCTGTGTTCCCCAATTGTGATTTATGTGTCATCAGGCACACTAATAAAACTTGATTGGCTTTGTGGCTGACTGAGTTACATGTACTATGGGAAAGCTCACAATGAATAAAACAGGCAGAGGAACTATCGCCAAATGCCGACTATGTTATAAAATAAACAGAACTATCAAATGAAGAAAGTTGACTTATAGTGCAGATGGACCAGGATGTTCGAGAAGCACCAACTAGGTTTTGGGTTTCTGTTTCTTAAGCAGCCACATGCTTGTAATTTTAAAGCACTATCTTTGCTGCAAGTATTACTTACATAGCATGGAAATTTTCAAATATGATTTTTGTTTGAAAGATTGGGTGTGTTTGCAGGATTCCCTGAGCCGCAAATTAGCCAACCAGATATAAGACTAGCATGTTATTAGTTCAGTGTGTCATGCACACTGGATTGAATACATTCCGGTTAACCAAGGTAAATGAGTTGTGAGAACACAGCTACTGTAACTACTGACTAGAGCTACTGATTGGAACCATTTCCTGTAATCAGAGATATATAGGAATCCTTTGATGATACTTAGCAATTCAGGAATACTTTATTCTTTCAGTGTTAATAAAGTTTAACATAGATATTGGGGTGGAGCCAGGTCATAATTGGAGTTATGTATAGGTTTCTTAACTCCTTTTGTATAACTTGAAGGGTATCACAGAAATCCAAATACGTTAACATTTATTTACCTTTTTCTCTAGACAGAATGAATCATTCTCCACCATTGTTTAAATGGGAAAGTACCCAAATCCAATGATTTAATAGATTTTATTGAAGTGTGCATAAGCAGTTGCGATATCTATATAACCTCCTCACCACAGAAATTGAAGTAATATTATGCTTGCAAGGTACAGTATCTTCACGCTGGGATTTTACCAGCACTTTTCCTGATGTTTTCTTAACATTGTGTGTTTGTTTCTGTGCATGAGCCAGTCTGTGGGTAATGCCTGTAGATTTATAAGGTTTGGGTGGAAAAATTGAGTAAAGAGAAATGACCAACCTCTGGAAGAGTTCCCAAGATGTTCTCTTTCTTCCAAGAATACTTTACTTCAAAATACAGGGCAGAAAATGTAATGATTCTGTTAAATGTTTAGTAGATTTTCCAATCTGATAAAATACAAGTATTTTTCCAATCTGATAAAATACAAAAGCATCTTCACTTATTAGAAAGAATTATATGTTGTAGTTATTTACTAGAGGAATGAAAATTAGGTCAGATGATCATGCAATGAAAAATGAAGCTTTCTGTAAGATATATAATTCAGATGATATAATTTATTGTGACATTTATAACCAAAGAGTTCAATATAAACGCAATATGCTTGCTACTGGTTCCAATAGAGAAAAGTGCTCTTTAGATGTACATCCATACAAAGCTTTAACATTGTGTTTACTGTGGCCTCAGCATACTTTGGAAATTGCATAATGGATGCTGAGAGGTAAGAGAGGAGGCAATTGGTTCTAATGAAAATATATCATGTTGAGGAAGCTTTGACTGAACAGTACGCAAATATGACTAGTAATGAGATAGTGATCTCAGTTCTGCCCTATAAGGGGAAAAAATCTTCCTAATATAAACATTTTCCTTTCAAATAAATATTTGAATCAAAAACAAATTTGCTTTATATCGGCCAAAACATTGCATAATTTCCTCCTTTCTTCGAAACATGTCTATTTTTATAGTAATTTTATTTATTACATTCCTATATAGTGCCTTTGGCATTTAATCATACTGGCCACATGACAACAGAGACATCTTTGGACAGTGCTGGTTCTTCGGCTTTGAAACGGAGATGAGCACCGCTCATCTCCATTTCAATTAATTAATTTTATTTTTTAACAATTTTTCTAAGTTGATTGGGGATCCGTTTTTATACATTTTATAACACGCAGTCCCTTTATCCTTTCGAGAAAAACATCCAATTGTCTTGTCCATGAAAAAAAGTATGTTTCTACTTTCCTGATCTAGACAATGACAAAAAAATTATAATCAAATAAAATATATCACTTGTGATGGGAAAGTATAGGTTCTCAGTCTGTTAAATGTGTCATTCAAGATAGAGTGGGGCTTCACTTTTCTTGTTAGGGTGTGCAGTTCCTTTGAATGTTCAACTATCAGGATAAATACCAACAGCCTAGTGTAGATTATTGATCTTTCCTTCTTAAATTTTATAATCATGGTCGTCTTCTTCCAATCCAGCCTCCCTTTATATTCAGCCTGTAGGTTGAATAAATAAGGGGAAAGTATACAGCCTTGTCACATTCCATTACCAGTTTATATCACCATGTTTTGCCCATCCTGTGGCTTCCTGGCCTGTATAAATTTCTCATGAGGACAATGGGATTCCCATTTTTTTTCTCTCCATAACTTACTATGTTCAACACAATTGAACACCTTTCTATAATCAATGAAGAACCTAGTAACTTCTTTTTTTATATATTCTCTGGCTTTCTCAGTCATCTAGCATGCATCAGAAATAATGTCTCATGTTTGTTGGCTTTTTCTTACACCAGCTTGAATCTCTGGCATACCTTTGTCCTTGTAGGACTCTAATCTGCATTGGCTAAGCATTATTTCACTAGCATGTGGATGGAATTCAGGATGTTTTACAATAATTTGCACATTCTGTTAGGTTTCTTTTTTCTTTTTTTTTCTTTTTTGTATTATATTGGAAGTTGACCTTTTCCAATCTGTTGGATACTATATGTCATTCTCCAGATCCAATGGCATAAACTGGTTAGGTTAGAAACTTAACTAATTTGTATTCTGCTGCTTATCATACTTCAATATTCCATCAGTTCTTGTACAGGTTTTTTTTTTAATTTGGTAATGACCAAAGTGCAGATCTAACCAGGGGTGGGCTGCTGGGGGTTCACAGGGTTTGGGAGAACCCTAGCTAAGATTCTGTGCAGTTGGAGACCCCCCCAATCCCACTCCTGGATGGCCCCACCCAGCCCTCTCAGGAGTTCCCACGCAGCCCGTTTTGGATGCAGGTAAATGGAGGGCACACACGGAGGCTCAGGCAGGGCAAAAAACAGACTACTAGAAGTTCCAGAGGGCCTCTGGAGCCTGGGGAGGCCGTTTTTGCCCTCCCGCAGGCTCGAAAAAAGCCTCCAGAGCCCGGAGAGGGCAAAAACGCGCCTGCCCCCCAGTGGTGCAGGAGGCCGACTAAGCCATGCCCACCATGGCTATACCCATCCAGCAACCGGGCAGAGAACCCCTTGCTAAAAATTTTAAAGCACACCCCTGGATCTAACTTCATTTTCTTTCATCAAGAGCATATACCTTGATGAAAGCTTATCATGACATAATGCAAACTAATTCAAGTATTTCCAGTCAATGGATCACAAGAAATAATATTTTGATTGAATGCTGTAGCTTGTATGTCCTGATGTAATGTATGAATCCTTTTTTAAAAAAATAAAAAAATCCTTTATCAATTGGAAGTTGCTTTCCCCTCACTAAAAATATGTGACTAGGGACAAATCTGTAGCAATCCAGTTTAGTACTAAAGATGGCTACATTCCAGTATTTGTTTTATCCTTGTGACTAAATAAATTAAATGTCCTATTTTATTTTTTTTTTAAAAATCTTCATTCAAGTCTCCTTACTTTTAAAAAAAATATCCTCCTAAGATTTCTATGAGTCCATCTTTGTAAGGCAGGACACTTCAGAACAGAAAGCAGCTGCACATCTTCCAAGCACAAGTAATATTTATTTTCAAAGTTTTGTTTTTGAGATGATGAAACCCTTCACAGGCACAAGGTTTCATCCTCTTTTTTTTTTTTTTTTGGGGGGGGGGGGGTCAAATAAAATTAGCCTATTCAGCTTTCAGTGCACAGTAAACATTTATTTTCATAGATTAAAGAATGGGGTCACTAAAAGTATGTGTGGAGTGGTGGAAGAATTAAATGCCATCCGGCTGATGAAAATGGTATCATCAGGATTAACTTATCATTTGGTTTCTTGCTGAGTAGGTTTGCACCAGCCGCTCCGATTCCTGCCATTTCCTTAAACTGACCCAGAAGAGTCTCACTATTGTTTTTTTGCTGATCTTACATGCTCCTTCATTATTTGCTGACTATGCACGGAGGGTAATATTCCTGCAATCAGCTAAAATCCATCTTTTGAAAATGTGGTTATTCAATACAAGTTTGTTTAATGAAGTATAACAGTTTAGATACGTTCTTAACGGCAAGAGACAGAAGGCTAAATCTACTCCAGATGAAAAGGATCATCATTCTAGTTAAAGATGGTTAAAGTTGGATTTTGTTCCTAAGAATTTAGTTTAGCAAGAGAGAGGGCTGCATTTGTGCTACTCAGGAGAAGACCATATGATTCTATGCTATGTTCTCAAATGATACCATTTAAGCTTTTAAATACAGATGATAAGATTCCACTACTACAATTAAATTACAACCTGGTGAACACGAACTCTGTCTTGACTCAGGATGTCTTGGGAAATGAATTCGCTATTCATTCTGCAGCCATGCAATGCTTTAGATTTATAAAATGTGTCGAAAAAGAAATGGAATTATAGTTCGATAACACTTACATTACGAGATTATTTTAGGTAAAGTTCTTAAACCATAAAAATCGGAAATAGAAAAGAGAAAGCATATCCTGGTCAGATTTGTGATACATTAGCGTTTTTTTATTATACAGCATTTCCTCTTTGATAGATACGGAGTATACATAGAACTGAACCTGTTCATTCTGTATTATTTCCATCTAAGAGCTCATGTTTAGCCTAAAACTTAACAAGGGACATGCTTTAAGTTATGAACAAAATAACCTAATGGACATTTTTTTTTAACTGGAAAAAAAAAGTGTTCTTGAACTTTCAAGGGACGCATGACCAATTTTATATAATTATGTTTCTATTTAATGTTCATACTGCTTTCCAGTTATCTGCTTATTATCATTGTTCAAGACTTTCACATTGCTGAATAACCTTGGAAAACAGACCATAATTTTTTTCCTGCTACATATTTATGACCCTTATCCAGTTTTTTCCATGTCTGTGAACAGGATACAGAAATTGTCTTAGCTTTTACAATTATTATTATAAACAGTAGTTCATTATCTGCAATGTTTAGTTTCTTCCTTCCTTCCACACTCTATATCCAGTTCTATCATGTAACCCAAAATATAAGTTATAGTTGGCTTACCCAGCACCACTCAGTCATTACAGCTTGTTTTCTCAATTGTCTTATATGGCAATTACAATTTAGTACCATCTCTCATATTTATACAGTATAAGACAGATATGTTTAAGCCACATTCTAATAGATTGCTATGCCTATTCTTCTGATTTAGAATATCCTTGGAAATAATCCATAATATTGCAGCCTTTTAGGATGGTTTTTTTACTTCCCAGTCTAGCCCATAAATCTGAGATATCATGGTGTTCTTCTATGCAATTGCTAACCAGTTCTGATTTTGCTGTTTTTTGAAAAATCAAATTGAGGTGAGATTTTGCCATCTCTTTTAATCTATAATTCACTTCTAAGCTGTACTTTATGCAGGTATTAATATGTATATGCCATTTCACTAGAATTTTTAAAGCTATGATTTAAGAGTGTCGATAAATATTATAGAGCACACATTAGCTTGATGTATACACAAGCTGATGCATATTCAGAAACCTCTGCACAAATGTATAATGATATAAATACAGAATTAAAAATAAAAATTAAGAAAAATCAAAGGTCTTGGGCTCTTAAGGAGAAATATATTTAACACTTATATTTTATATTTCTGTCCAAAATTAATATAATCTATTAGGTAAAAGATTGATAATATCACATAAGTATTGTTAAGATTTAAGTAAATAAGTCAAATGTAGTTTTGTTCCCCAGATCTAATTTTAATTCTTCATATAAATTGGTTTATCTATATATTTGACCCACCCAAGCAGATAATATTGCAATATTTGTGCTATATGAAACTAAATGTTAGTAATATTCCTAAATATTGGAAATAAAATTTTAAGTGTTTGGAATAAAAGCAAGACTTTAGGAAGTATAATTGCACACAATCTTTATAAAGGATATTGCATAATTTAAACTCCATTTTAATCTTCCACAAACGTTATATGTCATTCTTTGTAATGATTATTCCAAGTCAGACTAATATGAAGTTTAGTAATTGTAAAACTAGTTTTTATGATTCTTTAAAAGTATGATATTGCACAACTTCAGCAGATTAAGTTCAACTCTATTCCGAAGCAAGGAATCCACTATTCAACATCTAGCCTTGCTAGCCATGTCCTGCCATCTTCCAAGCTTGTTTGTCTGGTAATTCTTCATGTTGTTCAGTGTAAATCATTTTTCTTGACATTTGAACCTCTAATTTTGGCCCTTGGTTCTCAAAAAAAAAATCTATACAGAGGCTTATTTGAAGGCAACAGTGTTCGAATATGAAGATGTCTTCCACTATATGGTGAGCCACGGTGGCACAGTAGAGTGCAGTACTGCAGGCTACTTCTGCTGACTGCCAATTGCCTACAATTTGGCTGTTCGAATCTCACCAAGCTCAAGGTTGACCCAGCCTTCCATCCTTCCGAGGTGAGTAATATGAGGACCCAAATTGGTGGGGGCAATATGCTGACTCTGTAAACCACTTAGAGAGCGCTGTAAAGCACTGTGAAGTGGTATATAAGTCTAGATGCTATTGCTAAACTTCTTGAGTCTTTATTTTCAAGGATAAATTTGCCAATTCTTTTCTCATAAGATTTGCCTTAATTTTCCGTGCTACAAATGGGCACCTAAAACTGTGCCATGATTTCTGTTTTATTCTTGTTTTTCATTCTTTCCAATCCCATCAAATATTTAAAAGGGCTTAGCACTTTCTCCCAGTCGGGGAAAACGGCCGTCAGGACTGGGTATTTTCTCCTTGTTGCTGATTGGACCGAGTCTTTTAATTTGTTGTTTGTGGTCCCCGCCTCCTCCTATTTCCCTCCAGCTTTTTCGACTCAGTTTGCTACGGACCGAACATGTAAGCTTTTACCTCAGGCTTGATATTCAGGCTTTGAGGTTTAAAGAGTTGTTTGTCCTTTTCAATTTTTACCTCGTTTAGTTAATTGTTCTTTATATTTAATTTTTTTCGGAATTTTTTCTATTTTTTCTATTTTTTGTACAATTTATTTTGGTTGGACGCAACAGGAGCAGGGACTAGCTCCCAAGCCCGCGGAGGGCTGCCTCGGCATTTTCGCCGGCTGGAGGGCCATAGAAAGCGCTCACGGGCTTGTCCCTGACGCGCTAAAAGCCGCATTGCTGGGACGATTCGGAGAGGCTCACAGGCAGGTCCCCGCAGCGCTCTTCATCAGCGGCTTGCTCTCTCCCTCTCTCTCTTCATTTCGGCCTCAATCAACGCCGCGAGGCGACCGGCCCGCCCGGCCTCGTTTTTCTTGGCGGTTTTATTTTTGAGGCTAGAGGCTCACGAGGGAGCTCATTAGTTTGCCTATCAAGGCGAGCAATCAGGCGGCGGCCTTTGGAGAGCGTGGCCGCAGGCAGAATAAAAAAAAAAAAAACCAGAGCCAGAGAGAGAGTATTTTTTTACGCTTTCCGCTTGAGGCCCAGCAGACAATATACTGACACCAGCGGAGCGTTTACGGCCTGAATCCTCTGCAGTCTCCATAGGAAGCCGGTTATTCAACTAAACCGTGAGTAGGCCGCAGCGGCCGTAAATTGGCGGGACAATTTTCAAAATGGCGGACGCCATTGATATTCAGTCAGATCTGCCGGCGTCACCTCAGGAGGCCTTGCGACAGGATGATCCCGGGGAGGGTCCTTCTTCAGCCCCCCCAAGTTTCCTCCCCCAGGGGTCGAAAAGTTTCTCGCCCCAAGGCCAAGAAGGGGGCGCAGGTGGAGGAGAGGCGCCATAGGGCGCTCGAAAGAGTTTTTTCCAAGGCCTCCAAGAGAGCTTACAGGTCCCCTTCGCCAAAGGAGATGGAAAAGCAGACCACTGTAGTCCTTCCTGCCCCTCCAGGCCCAGATCCATTTTCCCAGCCAATGCAAGGGTCTGGATCCTGGTCCCCAGATAGGATTTTCCCCCTGCCTATGGGCCAAGCTGGATCTAGCCCATTGTTCCGCACTCTCTCTGAGATGGAACTTCAAAATTATACGGGGGTCCCTCTGGCCCAATCAGCAAATGTGACCCAGGGAGTTGGGGCTCCCATGCAATTCGCAGATGCCAGACTGCCACAGCTGCCAGTGTTTCAGCTTCCTGAATCCTTTGGGCTAATGATCCAACAAGCCATACGTCAGGAGTTAGCTCAATCCCTTCACCGAGAGGCAACATCCTCTTCCTCTTCCAGATCCCACAGTGGGAAGAAAAGGAGAGAGCCTTCTGCTTCAGCATCACCCATGGTCAGTTCTCAAAGGGAAAAATCTATTGAGGAGGACAGCCACGCCTCCATATCAGAAGAGGAAGATACAGGAGAGGCTCTGTCAGAGGATGAGGGTCTTGGGCCGGATCAGCCTTCATTTGTGGGGCTTTTTAAGCCACACCTGTTCCGTTCCCTCCTGTTCAAGGCCCTGGCAACCACGGGCCTTGGTACCATTTCGACACCCCCAGCAGAGCCTCAGGCCCTGCCTAGCACATCAACTAACTTATTTGTGGAACCCACGGTGGTGGCAGAAACTATTCCTGCACCTAAAATGTTCGTTGACGTGGTCCAGCGTCAGTGGTCCCATCCGGGTTCGGGCTCTAACCCCAATGCCACAGACAAAAAATTCTATAATTGTGCACCAGATCTTGAAAACATCTTGCAGGTGCCCACTGTGGATGCCCCGGTAGTGGCCCTAACAACAGCCTCCCACGTCATGGGTCCTGAGAACGAGGCTCTTTGTCTGGAAGATAAAAGAGCTGACCAATCTTTGGTCAAATCCCACCAAGCCTCGGCCTGGGCCGTCAGGTCCTCCATCGCGTCTTCATTTTTTAATAGGACATCCATTATGTGGCTTAAGCAACTTCAAAGCCAGTTACCATCGTCGGACGTGAGGGCTCATCAGGACCTTAACAAGGTTATTGCAGCCTTAGAATTCTCCGCCGATTCGACACTGAACGCAGCCCGCTTTTCAGCCAAGTCCATCGGATCTACGGTCACATCCCGCAGACTCTTATGGCTGCGTCACTGGCGGGCGGACACCAGAAATAAATGGCGCCTAGCTTCCTCCCCCTACGCAGGCTCGCACTTGTTTGGTGCCTCCTTAGATCCGATCCTAGTGGAAACCAAGGACAAGAAGAAGGTGTTACCCTCTTTATTTCGACGGGGGGAACTACGACAACAGCCCTATTTTTGCCCCTCGGCCTCCCCGGCTTCTTCTTCTTCTTCCTTTCGTGGCCAGGAATTCGGAGGGTCGGGGTTTCGACGACATAGATTTCCATCGTTCAGAGGAAACTCTCAACGGACCGATCAGGTTAGAACAGGGACCAAATTCACTGCCCGTAAACCTTTCCGAGGGGGACGAGGCAAACCGTACAACCGTTTCAAATAGCCTCGCAGCAGATCTCCCCATTGGAGGCCGGCTGGCTTATTTCTCTTCCCAATGGGATTCTTCCACTTCGGACCAATGGGTCCGTGATACAATTCGACAAGGTCTGGCCTTAGAGTTTCTCTCCACCCCCCCAACGGTTTTCCTTCCTTGCCCTGTTTCCAATCGCAGCTCAAGCGCTTCCCTCGTGGAGTCGGCGGTCAACCACCTGCTGGCTATCCGGGCCATTCAATTGGTCCCTATTGATCAACAGAAACAGGGTTTCTATTCCAGGCTCTTTGTAGTAAGCAAACCGTCAGGTGGCTGGAGGGCTATTCTAGACCTTAAAGCCCTAAACAAATACATTGTGTACCAGAGCTTTAAAATGCACTCTTTACGTTCCATCTTGGAGTGCATTAGGCAGGGGGATTACATGGCCTCCATTGATTTGACGGACGCCTATTTACATATCCCCATTAGACGAGATCACCGTAGGTTCCTCCGGTTTTGCTTTAAGGGCTCTCACTATCAATACAGGGCCTTACCCTTCGGGTTGTCCTCGGCCCCCAGGGTCTTCACTAAAGTCATGGCGGTGCTAATGGCCCACATTCGGGGCATTCCTGTTAGGCTTCAGGCCTACCTAGATGATATTCTCATTCTGTCGACTTCTAAGGAAAAGGCAGCTAGGGATATTTCTTTGACCATTGAAGCATTACAATCACACGGGTTCTCGATTAATTGGGATAAGAGCCACCTTATCCCTTCTACCTCCATTGTCCACTAGGGGGCTCAAATTGATTCACAAAGCTCAATGGTCTATCTGTCGGCTGAACGTCAGGTCAGTTTAGCTGAGTTAGCTAGCATCTCTAGGATTTCACTGTCAGTCCCCTTAGAACAACTTTCCCAGCTCCTAGGGAAAATGGTGTCATCGTACGATATTATTCCATGGTCTCGCCTCCACAGTCGGCCTCTTCAGTGGTTCCTCTTGCCACACCAGAGGAAACGTTGCAGTTCATCCAAGCGACGGGTGAGTCTTCCACGGGAGGTGGCCGACTCTTTGGCTTGGTGGAATCCAGAGGTGGTGGCCAGGGGCACGGTCTTCAAGGAACCAGTGGGGGACGTGATCACCACAGATGCCAGTCTGTCGGGCTGGGGAGCACATCTCGAACAACACCTGGCACAAGGCAAGTGGTCTCCCTCGGAAACACGTCACGGCATCAACTTTCTAGAGCTACGCGCCATCCGGCTGGCACTTCTGGCCTTCGAGGATCTCATTCGGGACAGGAATGTCCTTGTCCTCACGGACAACGTGACGGCAAAGGCGCACATAAACAGGTGGGGTGGCACTCACTCTCGCGCGTTAATGACAGAAACACTCACCCTCGGTCATTGGGCCGAGTCCCACCTGCACTCATTGAAGGCGGAACATATTGCGGGGACGGACAATTGCACGGTGGACTCCCTCAGCCGGCAGACTATCGACCAATCGGAATGGTCCTTGTCCCCAGCGAATTTCCAAGAGTTGTCATCCCGTTTCGGGCTCCCTTTGGTGGACTTGTTCTCCTCCAAGACCAACAATCAAGTGCCTCGATTCTTTTCGAAGTTCCCTTCTCGGGGAGCGGAGTCAGTGGATGCCCTACGCAGCAGATGGCCTCCGGGCCTTCTGTATGCCTTCCCACCAATTCCACTGATCCCCAGAGTAATTCGAAAGCTCCTCATGGAGAAGGCAGAGTTAATTATGGTCGCCCCCTTCTGGCCCAGGAGACCCTGGTTTGCGGACTTGATGACTCTATCCATCCGGGACCCGTGGAGAATCCCGGACAACCAGGTGTCTCTCTGCCAGGGACCAGTTCGACATCCCGAACCGCAATGGCTACGCCTAGCCATGTGGAGATTGAGCGGAGCATCTTAGCTAGGGCAAGGGTTCCGGATCAGGTTATCCCCACCATGCTGGCCTCTCGCCGGGACTCTACCAAAAGAATTTATGAGGCCACGTGGCGCACATTTGATAGGTGTGCTCATCTCAAGGACTAGTAGCCTCCTCGGCTTCTGTCTTAGACATTTTGGCATTTCTGCAACGGGGTCTTGATTCCGGGCTGGCGACCAATACACTCAAGAGACAAGTTGCGGCGCTTTCCTCCGTGCTACGATGTGGTTCGCTTATATCCCTTACAAAAGAGCCTCTCATTCAACAGTTCCTCCGAGGTGCTACTAACGTCAACCCACCTGCTGTTCAACGATTTCCATCTTGGCGATTAAACGCGGTGCTCAATGCTCTAACCAAGACACCGTTTGAACCACTTAGAGATGCCTCTCTCCGTGTTCTGTCCCTGAAGGTGTCCTTTCTGATAGCCATCACCTCGGCCCGCAGGATTTCGGAACTATCGGCTTTATCAATTCGGCAGGACCTCTGCACGTTCTTCAATGATAGAGTGGTGCTACGTCTAGACCCTACCTTCCTCCTGAAGGTTAACAGTCAATTCCATAGAACACAAGAAATCGTACTGCCTAATTTCTGCCCAAATCCCAGGCACCATTTAGAAAAGGTGTGGCACACTCTAGACTTTAGGAGAGCATTGAAAATTTACATTGATCGAACATCGACCTTCCGCAAGACAGAGGCTTTCTTCGTTTCGTTCCAACCACTTTCTCTGGGTCAGAAGGTGACCAAGTCGGTTCTGGCCAGATGGATCAGGGCGGCAATAGCCACAGCATATGAGAGTCAGTCTCTCCTGGTGCCGCGCAAGATTACGGCACACTCTACCAGAAGCGCAGCATCTTCTGCCGCTTGGGGAGCCCAGGCGTCAATCGAGGAGATCTGCAGAGCGGCGACGTGGTCCACTCCCTCTTCGTTCATTCGACACTACCGGGTGGACTCCTACGCGTCGGTTGACGCTGCATTTGGCAGACGTGTCCTGCAGACGGTTTTTTCGCAACAACGACAAGCCGCCATCATCCCTCCCGGTAAGACATTGGGCTTTGGTATGTCCCAGTCCTGACGGCCGTTTTCCCCGACTGGGAGAAGGGAACGTTGTCTTACCTGAACGTCCCTTCTTGGAGAGGGGAAAACGGCCGTCAGCCCCACCCAAGGCGACTGTCAAATCTGGGTTCAGGGGCGGGAGGGCGCTAATTCTCTCTCATTTCAGTACAACACGACGACCTGCAGTCGGATCCTCGCTGAAAAAGCTGGAGGGAAATAGGAGGAGGCGGGGACCACAAACAACAAATTAAAAGACTCGGTCCAATCAGCAACAAGGAGAAAATACCCAGTCCTGACGGCCATTTTCCCCTCTCCAAGAAGGGACGTTCAGGTAAGACAACGTTCCCTTTTCCATCTACACAATAACTCCCCAGAAACTGAACAGACTAGAATCAAATTTGATATGTAGGACCAAAACTGGCAGAAAATTAAGATTAGGGTCAACCTGGTTTGGGGTTCTATTGAGAAAAAGAATCCCCCCCCCATTGCATCCTCATTGTTGTTTTCAGTCACGAAGTCGTGTCTAACCCATCGCAACCCCATAGTCCGGATCATCTTATACTCCAAAAAAACCTGATCTCTGTACACCTTATACTTGTGTTTCTGTATAGGCGCACTCTGGGTCACATGACCATGAGTTAACATTTTCTGATGTTGTCCAACTGCTTCATGTATGTATTGGGGAACTTTTCTGGTTTTCCAGATGGCTTGAGCCCATTTTCAACCTTTTGCTAGAATCTCATTTAACTGCAAATTTGGTTTTCAGAATAGTATCCTGTTGATGGACAGAGCCAAGCCCCTTTGCATATATTTTTTCCAACATTCCTTTGGCTTGGAAATAATAAAGAAGTTAGGAAAGTAGCTAAAACCAGGACTTCTGGAATTTTGCCTGGCGCCTTAATGGCAGTCCCATTCTGGATCACATAACCAGGAGAGAGGCGGAGGGTGAGGCGCTTAAGAATAGAGCAATGGGCAGCAGCTTGGAACGTCTGTCTCTCCCCTAGGGATGCATTAGAGAAAATATTTCTGGATTTCTTTTCTCCAGTCCCCAATCAGCTCCAACCTTATTTCAAACTAGGTATCTTTCGCCAGCTTCTACTCTCACCCTGAATTTGATAGTGTTCCATTCTGTTTTCAAAGAATAATCTTGCTGATGGACGGATGGATGGACAGAACCCCAGGTATCTTTATCTAACTCCTTTCCAACATTCCATTGGGTTGGAAAGAAGAAAGTGAAAGAAAGATATATTTTATTACCTTTATCCGTACAGATCATGGAGGGAGCCAGACTGAAGAGACAATTGGCAGTCACCATGACTATACATAATGCAGAATTTTAAATAAGGGGGTGATTATTTTTTAAATGGCATCCTAATAATTACACATTTGAGGAGACTCTTGTATCATTTGCTAATAAATCACCAACTATGTAATTATTCTGACAGAAGGTGAACACTTAACCTAACTGTGGTTAATATACCAAGTGACTCTAATCCAGTGCAGTTTACTCTGAAGATTGTCCAATATTCTGATTGCTTTGAATTGGAATAAAGATTTGTTATTATCTGATTTGAGAAACATGAAATGGGGGAATATCTGAACTTTGGAACCGCCTTTGTGATGTTTGGATAGTCTTTATACATTATACGAATTATTACACAGTGCTCCTAAGAAAATGAAACAAAAGAAAAATCACTGGAACTGCTTTTTTTAAAAAAAAGTACTGGCGTATGGATAAACTAAACCTATTGCCACAATCAGATTGAAGTTGGGTGCACATGTCCAATTTATACTTACAAGAAAATCTGTGATAAATTTCTCTACAGATTTTGCTTCCAAATTAACTATTATTCATAATGAAAAGCATGCAGCACTTCAGCCTAACGTTACCTGTATTTATACTGCATTTTTTTCCCAATAAAATTAATCATTTGATTTAGTAACTTAACTGTAACGTAACTTTGTAAAGTTCAATTTTACTAGTAGGAACAAAGTCGCAATTTGGGCTCAATGAAGACACATCTTCAAGCGGAATTCAATATTTAAGTAAGAAATCCAAAATGGCAAAACATCCAATTTGGGAGGGATCGGATCTCTCACTCTCTCTGGTACATGACCCAAATGAGAATCTTAAAAGGTCAAGCCAACACAGTGCTCCTCCCACTTAAAGTATTACAATAGAAAGTCAAGTATTTTTTCACTGGAATTGGCCTCCTGATCCTCAACCAGTAGCAGCTTTAGATTGGCACCCAGGCAAACAATGTCCCTGGCCTCAGAAAAAAAATCTTCATTCAAAATGTGGACCCTATTTAACCTGGCATTACAGGTAACTGTCCATTTTCCATATGGACAGGTCACCCCAATCATCGCAGAATCAGATACAATCAACTATTAATAAGATGAGAGGTAGTCACAGAGTATCTTTAAAAGGATTGTTTTAATTCTGATTAGACTCTAAAATATTCTGAAAATTGAAAAATGAACACCAATGTTTTAACTAAATAAAATGAGACTATAATAGCTGAGCAATAGTAGGTCAACATTTCCAAACTCCAAAGGCAGATTAAGAGTATTTATTATTATTATTATTATTATTATTATTATTATTATTATTATTATTATTATTATTATTATTATTATTATTATTTGCATTTATATCCCGCCCTTCTCTGAAGACTCAAGGCGGCTTACACTATGTCAAGCAATAGTCTTCATCCATTTGTATATTATATACAAAGTCAACTTATTGCCCCCAACAATCTGGGTCCTCATTTTACCTACCTTATAAAGGATGGAAGGCTGAGTCAACCTTGGACCTGGTGGGGCTTGAACCTGCAGTAATTGCAAGCAGCTGCTGTTAATAACAGACTGTCTTACCAGTCTGAGCCACAGAGGCCCCACAACTGCACCCCACAACTGCAGCAAAGAGCTGAAACTGCAGGGTTTTTCCCAACAATGCAAACTTAAAAGCAGAATGGAAAAGCAAAAGTATGGGAGGCCCCAAAAAACCCTCCAAAGTGCTTATTTTTTCAGCAAGTTACTGAACCCCTCCAAAAATACAGATATTTCTTTGTCCTTTATCAGTACTTTTAATCCGACATTGTTAATGAGGGCGGAATGGCTTTAAACTTAAATGTAATTTTTAATGAGTGTGGAAAGGCCAAAAGCATATATATATACACACACACACACGCATCAGGGTGTATTTGAGACATTTTGTTTACATGTTCATAATTTTAAAAAGTGGTGTTGGGGTTTTGGTAGTGATAGTTGGTAATATATTCTACTGTTCAATTATCTATATTCCACCAAGGAGTAACACTTTTTTTAAAAAACCAGCTAAAATAAACTATGAGTTCAGGAATATAAAATGAGCACTTTTACACTTTTGTAATGAAAATAAGCAATTAAACACCAGAACTATGTTATATTGCTTTTTATCCATCAACTGCAAGATTCTAAAGGCTTACTTTCTTGTTATTGAGCTTTCAAGCTAGTGAGGTAATTCCCTTAACACTATAAACCATAGGATATCCTCCCCAGTGTTTAATGTTTTGACTTTGCAAAAGTTCATAAAAATGTTCTACTTCATACAATGGAGATAAGAAAAATAGAGTTTTGCTTTAGTCTTCAAAAGCCAGTATTTGTAATCTATGCAACATACTTATCTGAACTGTCAAGAAAAAAAACACAAACACATAGCCTAAGATTAGATTTTGTTCAAAATAATTGACACCATTAACATTTTCAAATAGGTTAAGCATTTAAGCACAACAATAAGTCTATTTACTAGCTTATAGGACCAAGAAAAAAAAATCACTATGTGAAATTATATCTCAAGCCCATCCCACATTGATCCTTCAAATATAAATCTGATTAATTCATAGAACTTTCCTGACAGGCAGCTGTTTACTTTTTATGTACCTTTTTTTTTTACTAAAATGTTTAGGAAGAGGACTACTTTATTAAAGTATACATGTTGTTTGATTTCCCAGTTCTTCAAATATAGATGCTATTTAATTTAAAATTTGAAGAACAGGATAAATGCATAACAAAAATATGAAATATTTCAATATTTAAGTTAGATATAAAATGCTGGCTAATATTAACATTCCATTCTGACCTTTTGGTGAGGAAAATATATGTATGCTAACACCATCAGTTTTTAGTGAAATAGACAGCTATATAAATTTTATTAATACATAAATAAATTAGAACACACATTGAAACCATCAGGTTACCATATTTAGAATAAGTTTAACGTATTAGTAGTTAATGTTATCCTTTATAAGAGGTGATAGTATCTTGGTCATACAAAGCCATTCTCAGAACAATGACTCAGAAACAACTGGATTTATTCCCTACAGAGAAGGGAAAACAGTCTGAGCACAAACCACTTCAAGTTCAAAACAAGTAAAACATTTCAACTTTCAAGCTGAAGAAGACACCCTCTTACAAAGTATTTAACGACTTGTTTGTTGTTTTGTTGAGTAAAGAATGTATGCACCACAACAGATTATTCTCCTGTTTTCAATAGCTGAGGCAGTAGCAGGGGGAAAAACTGCTTTGTTTTTTCCTTGTGCTGAGAGGAGCAGCTGTGAGCACTTTTGGAGAGAATCATTATCTGACTTACCAAAGAAAAACATGCAAAGTAATATTGTTAAGTGGAGAGATTGTCCATTATGACACAATTATAGACTTACCTATAATCAAGTTGGCCAAGGGGTTGCTATGAAAGAAAACCCAGTGCATTTATTACCTTATTCTGGAAATTTATTTATCAGACTTAGCCCATCTCACTCTCATAACCCTAAATTTTACGCTAACAAATTGCCAAAGAATATATTTAGATTTTGTCAAGCATAAGCCCCTCAAATAATATATAAAACATATAAGTACATTTATATAAACAATTACTTCCAAAGTTCTTAAGTTTGCAAACTTTAAAATCTCCCCTTAGCCAATTTCACTGTAGTTTAGGTAACTGCTACCACTTAACATGGACTGTCATTCCAAATATGCTTATGGCCCTTGGCTTAAAAACAAAGGAGCAAGAAATTAAAATGGAGCTCCCATTGTTTGCTATTGCCAGAACACTTCTGAGTTTTGTTCTGGCAGCAGAAGGTACACTAGTCCCATTTAAAACTTTGGTCCTTAGAACACAGTCAACTCAAAATGTTGGCTTATTTTACTCCAATGTCAAAACAATACACAATCCTAGTGCTTAGCTTTGAATATTGGCAGAGAAAAAAATTCACATCCTTCAGCCAAGAGTAATACATGCATAGCTCTAAAAATGTCTATGACAACTTTTTCTCCTTGTTCTAATAACAGGGAAACTACTATTCCAATTGTTCAAAGATACTATTTAAATAGGAAGGTTCAAGGATGCTATTAAAATAGGAAGGTCCAGGATTTTCTACCTTACACTAGAAGCATGAGAAAAAGCTCACCTCCCAGACTGCTAATATTAAGGTGGCCTAATTGCCCTAATGTATAAATACCAAAATTTGTTTAAAACTGAAGTTAACTAATGATTTTTAAACATGTGAAGAACTGTTGTTGTAAATATGAATACGCAAAACAGGAAGAATATCAGCCAACAGTTAGAGAAGATGCAAAACTATATCTCCAGAAATTAAGGTAGAACAATATAAAGCCAGGTCAAATGTATAAAACAGAGACCTATTCAAGCATGACTAGACTGTTATCCAGTCTTCAAAAATGTATTTGGGGTTTTTAAATAAATGTGATATTACAAGCTTCAAACATAGATATGATTTAAAGCTTCAATATGTAACTTATAATCTTAAATGTACTTCATTGCATATTTCCTCTAAAACTTCAAAATTTTCTAAATCTGGCCAAAGAAAAAATATCACATAGCTTTCTCCATAAGAATTATTTTGGGGTGAGGATTATTACTATTCTACTTTACTGCAAAAAAATCAACTGATAGCCTGTGCTTTTATCTGTAGCTTTTGTTAAGTATTCTCTGTATTAAAAACACTTCTATATTGACTAATATAAACACTGTTTCTTGACAATAGCCTCTAAAGCGTTAACCAGCCACTGTTGATTAATGACACTTCTTAGTGTGAAAAATAGAATATATTCAGCACACTGTCAAAACAAAGAAATTTAACTTCTCTCTTGTCAGATTGCATTAACAAGAGGCATGAAAGTTCTGAAGCTGTTCCCTTCCTTCATATAAAACTGCAATTAAAATGAAATCCTTAATCACCCTACATCTGTCAGCAATAAGATGCTTCCTGACAGCGCTTTAATGTAACATAATAATTCTTTAACAGAGGCAGATTCAATGAACCAGAAATCTACATAAAAGGGAAAATATATGGGATACTTTACTCTATCCCCATCTTATGGTTGCAAAAGGAACAGCCATTTTGAAAGAGATGAGATTTCTAAAAAGAGCACTGACAAAATGAAAATTACACTGGTTGTATTGTTGTCTGTATCAAAGGCGTTGATCATAGTACTGATTTACAGAATTAACATATCAGATTTCATCATAGAATCATGAAGCAAAACACTATAATCTGTTTAATTAAAATGGGACTCAGTCCAATACTTGGTATATTTTTTACCAAACCATAAAGTTGTACAAAAGAATGGACGTTTTAAAAGTAAGCAGCTTTCTTTTCCAAAAAGAATTTATTTCTGCCTGAAGGGTGTCATGGTGTAGAAATTCCAAAAACTGTAAGACAGAAGATAAATCTCTTTACAGCTAGTAATACACACATATACAAACTGAAGGTTCCAGTTATATTCTTCCTGTGTAACGTTATGCATGTAGAGTTCAGATGACAGAACTGATATTTCTACTAAAAATGAAAACTGAAAAGAATAAATCTGCTTCATGCTTTTCATTTCCTTTATGATCATCAACATCAGTAGCTGTTTAATAAAAGAAAAGAAATATATCACTGCTGTCCCATCCAAGGAAATATTAAAACTGGGTCTGGCAAAGATTGTTTATCATTTTATTTTTTTTGTCCAACAAATAAAAAAATAGCATGAAAAATAACATGAGAAGAATACAGTCTATAATACAAATGGTATTATGGCTTTATTACTACAAATGGTACTATTTGAAATATTTTTATATTTCATTTATAATTTTGTGTTTTAAAAGTCTGTCTGCCAATACAAGAGTACGAAGTCAAGTACAAAGCTATTTCTTTAGCTGAAAGATTATTTATTTAAAATGTGATTTAGGATTAGAAGTTTAAAAGGGTATAAACAGTAGACAACTTGCACATTAAAAATATCCTCTGAATAATAAAGTTTTGGTTTATAAAGGTCTGTAGGAATACATATTGACTATCAGTTAAGGTAATGTTTAAAAATTTCAGATAAGGCACCTTATATAATCATTACAAAAAAAAGAAATATTTTATAATAAATATTTAAACTATTTCAATCACTGATGTTGGTTTTACTAATTAATTTACTAAATTTCATCAAAAGCTACATTTAACTGAGATTTATTTCTGAGACATTATTTAATGCAAAAAAAAATGCAAAACAAAAATATCTAAACTGCATCATGTATAAGACCCTGTGAATGTCAGTGAATTTAAGAACTCTTTCCTTTAGCCTCGACTCTTCTTTAAAATTATCTGAAAAGAAAAAAAAATATAGATCCTTTAGATACAAAAGCTTAATATTCCATTTAAAATTAATCATCTATTTAATATGAAATGCTTTAGATGGTTTTCATTTTTTCAAATTCCTTTCCTCTAAACCAAGTGTCAAACTGGCAGCCTGCAGACCAGATGCATCATGCACAGGCCACGCCCATCCTGGGTCCGCAAAGGCAAAAAACTTTGCAATACGTCACATGATGGTATGTGACGTGATCAGGTTCGACACCCATGATCTACACAGTGTATTATTATAATGGTCACTCTAGTAAAACAGTGATCTTGCGCCTACATAAATAAGGCTTTTGTATCAGTTAAGATGTGTCTTTTCATTTCTAACCAGCAGTGCAAATAGAGTTTAGGATTTATTGATACCTAGTAGAAAAATACTTATGTAGGAGTGAGTGAGGTAAATATTTACCTGTAGGTAAATATTCTATTCCATATTCATTTGAAACAGGGAGTGTGTGAGGTCTTCTAAAGAGAACCATAACTATTGTGAATATTACTCTACTGCAAATATCCCACTGGAGAAGATAGTGGCTTAGTTTCATATGTTCCTGGATGATACTGATTACCTGATCCAATTCATTCAAAGTTCAAGTTTGATTTTGGCAGTGAAATTGCTTTGGTTGGTCTAAGCTAAAATGACTTGCTTTGGGGGTAGGGAGGAGTGTTCATCTTCTTTAACCTTATGGCAGCTTTTTATACCATCTGGCTGAATCAATTATTTTGGATGAAGGAGGAGGATGTTATTTAGTAGTTCTGCTGCTCCCTCCTGCTTTGGCCTTAGCAGGCTTTGGCTTGGCTTAGTAGTCATGGGATCCTTCATTCTGTTACCTTTGTTTATATTCTATACAAAGGTATCAAGTGAGGCCATCAGGGGCTTATGGTTGGGTGATACGATAGAACTTTATTTTCTCGTTATTAAAGTAAGGCAGTGCAGGTACCAGAGAAGTGTTTGAGTCCTGTTACTGGCAAAAAGGCAAAACTCAGTAAAACATATGGATTGGTAGCTCAGAGTTCCGGCTATTAGATAGGTATCTAACACTCTTTGGCGCCGCGCTCCTTGTGAAGTATCAAATAGACAGGCTCTATGTATTCTTGAATTCATCTTTATCTTTTGAGGACTAGATGGCATAGGTCCGTGATGGCAAACCTATGACACACAGAGACCTCTCTGCTGGCCTGCGCATCGTCGCCCCAGGTCAGATCTCCATGGCGTTTCTTTTGTGAGCTTGTTTCCACGCAAACGACGAAACAGAAGCTCACAAAAGAAAAAGATCTTACCTCTTGCTGCGCTGCCGGTGTTCTGATGCCCTGCCTCCCACCGGCCAGCTGGTCTCTGCTGAGCATGCACGCATGTCCACGTTTGTGCATGTCTGCGCACGTGCGCACACACACACACCTTTCAGTTTGGGCATGCACATGCACGCAGTTTGGGCAATCGGTGTCTAAAAGGTTCGCCATCACTGGCATAGGTGATCATGTCTTTAGCCAGCAATGCCATGTCCAGCGGCCCTGAACTTTTTGGGCAGGAATGGCCTGGTCACAATAGCCCATACTTTAGTAATCTTCCATTTAGATTACCACAAAGTTCTTTCTGTGGGAGTTAATATCATTGTGATGAATATTCCTTTTACTGTATTAATTTAATTATATTTTAGTGCACAGAATTACTGTAAAAAGCAGTTACACTTAATCCAATCTGCTGAGTAATGATACCCTAATTTGAACATACTTGTTCTAGCATAATTTTATAATAATATAATACAACTGATTATTTTTCTCACTATAATAAAGTTTTAACAAAAATCTTCTTTATACAGGGTAGTCTTATCTGAATGTTCTCTTAGACTTTAATACAATTGTATGCAGCTTTAACATTATAGTATGCAAGAAAGAATTTAACTATGATTACCTTTGCGGAAGACACAACATGTTCATATTTAATTATTTTACTCTTTTCTTCAATAGCCTTGGTCCTGGCTTCTTCTGCTAATCGAAACAGGAACAACAAGAAGTTCAAATGTACCTTTTAAAGAAAAATACAAAATTCAAAATCTTCCAAAAAATGTCAAGTACATTACACATACTAGGTTAAAAAATGATTTATAATGATACTAATTAAAATGTTTTCAAAGTGGAATTTATCAGTATATCTGTCTAATTTCATTTTTTTTTACTTCTGTGACATTAACATTTCCAATCAAATGGAGAGTTATACATTTCTGATAATTTTTGAAAACGATGAATTAATAAATTCTGTTTCAAAAACATTCTTGGACGTGGAAAGGCATGAATCAGTCTACAACTCTTTCTCTAGAATCATGTCATCTGGCAGCCACATGATCCAAGGAAAAGATGCATCTGCTTTAAAGAGTTGCAAACAAATGATATGCTCAAGCATATTCTTAAGTATCTTTCTAAAATTAGACATGAAGTTTTATACAACCTGAATATACCTATTGTTTTCTCCAATTTTTTAAACCTTACGGTTAATGTTGATGCCTGATAATTACCTAGGTAAGTCACTGAAATTTTCTAGGCAAGATTTCAGAAGTGATTTCCCCTTGTCTGCTTCCTAGGGCTAAGAGAGAGGGCCTGGGCCAACATCCCACAACTTTCTTCATGTCTGAAGCAGACCTAGAACTCAGTGTCCCTACACCCAATTAGTTCTTTCTTCCAATAATCTACCTAAAAAATGGGATTTAGATCAGGTACAAATCTAAGAAGGAACGTAGAGTTTTTTATTGTTTTCTTTTCAGGATTTCTTTTTCAGGATTACTGCAGAGCCAGTCTGGAGTAGTGGTTAGGATGCTGTCCTAGAAACCAGGAGAATTTGAGTTGTAGGAGTCCCTTAGGCATGTAAGGTAACTTTTGGCCAGACACTCACTCTCAGCCCAACCCACCTGGCAGCGTTTTGTTGTGAGGAAAATAGCAAGTAGGAGTATTAAATAGGTTTGCTGCTTTCAGTTAGTTAGTTGATGTGTGGGTAGGTGGGTAGGTGGGTAGGTAGGTAGGTAGGTAGGTAGATAGATAGATAGATAGATAGATAGATAGATAGATAGATAGATAGATAGATAGATAGATAGATAGATAAAAATGGGATAAAATGTTACTTAAAGGTCATAAAGAAGCATTTCCTTTCAAGTAAACAACATGCAACAGCATTTTACATTAGTTATGGATAATCCTGAGCCAATCCAGTAGATACCATCAGTCTTGTCCCAACCCTTCTGGCATTTTATCTTAAAGGTTTTGTCATCAAGCCTGGGTCCCTGATGAAATGGACGAGCCCGTTGGTTGTGTTAACTATGATTATCAGTGCTTTTGTTGTGGGATGTTATTCTTGGTTGCTTTTTTATTTGTTATTTATAATTTTTGCTGTTTTTAGTTTATTATTATAATTTTTTATGTAATTTACTTGGGTTTTTAATTGTTAGCTACCCAAAGTCATAACTTAAGATGGGCAGCCATAGAAATTTCATAAACAATCTCCTTTTCTTAGCCTGGTTTCAAAGTGACTGATATACATAACAGTGCAGTATTTTCATTCACACACACATATACACATCCTATATTTATATCTCTACATATGGAACAGATATAGGTTATTGAGGCAACGATATTGAGGCATCCAATTTCAAATTTTCCAGAGTAACTGCCACTCATGTCTTGAACTTTGAGAAGTATTAATTTAGCTAAGGAACACTAAGCGGATGCCACAAAGAGGGTGTCAACCTATTCTCCAAAGCACCTAAAGGCAGAACAAGAAACAATGGATGTACATTGGGTCTATACATACGGATAGACCTTGACTTATAGCTGTTCATTTAGTGATCATTCGAAGTTACAGCAGCATTGAAAAAAAATTACTTATGATTGTTTTTCTTGCAGCATGCCCGTGGTCACGTGATAAAAGTTTGAATGCTTGGCAACTGGTCTGTATTTATGACAGTTGCAGTGTCCCGACGTCATGTGATTACTTTTTACGAGTTCTGACAAGCAAAGTCAATGGAGACACCAGATTCACTTAACAATCTTGTTACTAACTTAACCGCAGTCATTTACTTAACTGTGGGAAGAACGATTAGAAAATGGAGCAAAACTTACTTAACAATTGACTTGATTAGCAACCAATATTTTGGGCTAAATTGTGGTCATAAATCAAGGATTACCTGCTTATTGCATATGCTTGACTTTTAGAGAATTTTGATGCATTGTTCTTGCAAAGTCCAAACACCTGGTGAATTGCTGTTTAAAAACCAGATTGCAGCCAATCAGAATGACTTCTATTTTGTTACCTAAACTCTTCAGCCTGAAATATTCATGCCCAATATTGTGCAGTATTGAATAAATAAAAGCAGTACAATCAATGGGATTTACTTCTGAGAATATGTAAGATGTTTACACTATAAATGAATCATATTATTACACTAGTAAGGATGTTATTTTTTATATATAAAAAACCCAATATTCTAAAGTTCTATATTTCTTACTATAATTTCAGTTGATACCTGATATAAATCCATTTTATACTCCACATTGACTTATTCGAAGCCTGCACAATTTCTGAACCAAGCTTTGTACAACCTGTCAACTATATATTACAGTCCCGCGATGGCGAACCTATGGCACGCATGCCACAGGTGGCACACAGAGCCATATCGGTGGGCACGCAAACTCAGCTCTGGTGCATGTGATTTTCAGACTTTCTGGGCCCACCGGAAGTAGGGAAACAGGCTGTTTCCTGCCTCCGGAGGGCCTGGGGGTTGGGGAAATTCCCATTTTTTGGTCTCCCCAGGCTCCAGAGCCTCTCTAGGAGCCTGGGGAGGGTGAAAACGGCCTTCCCCCCTCGGAGGCCCTCCGGAGGCCAGAAACGGCCCATTTGCCAACTTCTGGTGGGACTGGAAGGCCTGTTTTTTGCTCTCCCCAGGCTCCAGAGCCTCTCCAGGAACTGGGGAGGGCGAAAACAGCCTTCCCCACCCTCCTGGAGGCCAGAAATGGCCCAATTGTCGACTTCCGGCTCCACACACATGTGCGGGGGGACGGAGCACATAGCATTATGGGTGTGGGCACGCACACGATCCCCCTCGTTCCCCACACTTTTGGCACACTATGGCAAAAAGGTTAGCCATCCCTGTTATAGTCTATCATGCTTTTAATCCGTTTGCAACTATATAACGCATTCAAATTGTTGGATTGCAGCTGATTTACAACTCGTAGAGCACTGAGTGACTATGGTTTACATTTTTGTGGTCAGGCATTTATCAGATCTCTAGATGGCGATTAGTTTGATTACCAAAGGCTGTGGAAGAGTGTTACTGTAATCACTGTACAAAACACAAAATAGATAACACACATCAGTGTCCATTCCTAAACATTGACGACAAAATAATTATGTCACATGCAAACTCAACCCTTTCCCCTGTGTTGTGGCAACATCTCAGAGGTTATGATATTATGCATGGCCCAGAAAAAAAATCATTACAAAAATTTCCTTCCAAAATATCAAAACGTATGTTTTTCCATGTAAACTGATTTGTCAACAGAACAGAGGAAAAAAATCTAAGTTCTTTGTTCAAAAGCGACAACTTGTAAGAAACTTTATTGGCATGAGAGGACTTGAGAGAAGGGGTTGGGCACAGATTTGCATTTTTTAAACTTAGACTTAGAATAATTTTGTCACTTTGAATGTACACTAATCGGCATACATTAAAATGAAATTTCGTTGCATACAGGTCTCAGAGGGTCTCCACCTCTAATATACACTACATAAACATGACAAAATAGATACAAAATTATACATATACCCACATATATTATGACAAAGAGAAACAACACAAACTAGTTCAGATGTATAGATGTATACGGTGAGACCAAAACAGCCAAAGAAGCTTCTGACAACTTTTACAGTGTTCAAACATTGGTTGCAGAGGATCGAGCTTTCCTTCAGTCCTCTGCCATCGTGCACACACAACACATGTGCACACGACACAAGCAATCCCAGGTTAAGTATTGCTTACCAGGCTACTATTTGTGCTATAATGCACAAAGATGATTCATAGAATTATGCTGTCATTACACGCCAAGCTTAAACAAAAGGAACCACCCACAAGAAGGATTGGGGGACTGGAATTCCCACGTTTCAGGCAAGGCACTTTCATAAATGAATGGATAGGAATGGCAGGAAACAGTTTTCCAATGAGTTTCCCTAAAAGTTGCCGAGTGGGAAGCCAGACACTGAACGGTCGCCTCCCACATTCGTCCCATCCCTCGCTGTCGTCGCAGAGCAGGACACGGGTCCGCAAAGGCGCTCCGCAAGACTAGGGCAGACAGCAGCCACTTTCCTCCTTTCTAGCTTCCCTCCCCATTCCCACTCACCAGTAAGTCGGTGTTGCCGCCCAATCGGAGCTGGGGCTTGTGCTTCTTCATCAGGTTCTTCAGAGTGCTTCGTGGCACGGTGCGCTTCATCGCAGCGGCGCGGAAGCCCTTCCTCGGAATCAATGTCGGAGTCAGCGAATATCCGGAGAGCGGTTCGCCCCCCCCCAAACCACTCCACAGACGAACCGAGCGCGCTTGCGCCGTATAAATTCAAATCTGCCGCCGTGCGCCATTACGTCACATGAGCGGCTGATGCATCAACCCGCCTACTTTCTCCTTGGAGCGATTGGTGGAAGGGAATGCCATTCAGCGGGACTATAGAGAGAAGCCGCTGAATAAATGGGGCTCTTCATTAATATCCAACGCGATCTGTAGTTGCTTCTCACTTCCAAATGCACGCATAATCAACGACGGTCTTTTGTACAGCTGACCTATTTAAACTCAATAGGGTTTGAGCGGCCGCTGAACGTGTCTTAATCCGTCAGGAATTTATTTTAAAAGTTGCAAATGTATGTGCAGATTTCTGCTTAGCGTTAAAGAGTTGGAAGGGAATCTTGCCTGCGAAGGATTACACTGTGATCGGAAAGGCTTCTAAGCCTTCTAATGCCCTCAACTCTTATGATCACAAATGGGACTCTCTTCCAACTGAACAACTTTGACTTTTGGGGAGTCATCAAATGAAGAGTCTTGTTTTTAACTTTTTCACTAATTTTATTACTGAAATATAACAGAGTGAATATAAGTGAATATAATAAGCTACTGAAGTTCGCAGATGACACAACAGTGATTGGTCTCATTCAAGACAATGATGAACTAGCCTTGTGGTGCAACCAAAACAATCTGGAACTGAACACACTCAAATGGTGGTAGACTTTAGGAGAAACCCTTCCATACTCCCACCTCTCACAATACTAGACAACACAGGATCAACAGTAGAAACCTTCAAATTTCTAGGTTCTATCATATCGCAAGATCTAAAATGGACAGCTAACATCAAAAACATCATTAAAAAAGGACAACAAAGAATGTTCTTTCTGCGCCAACTCAGTAAGCTCAAACTGCCCAAGGAGCTGCTGATTCAGTTCTACAGAGGAATTATTGAGTCTGTCATTTGCACCTCTATAACTGTCTGGTTCGGTTCTGCAACCCAACAAGAAAAACACAGACTTCAGAGGATAATTAGAACTGCAGAAAAAATAATTGCTACCAACCTGCCTTCCATTGAGGACCTGTATACTGCACGAATCAAGAAGAGGGCCGTGAAAATATTTACAGACCCCTCGCATCCTGGACATAAACTCTTTCAACTCCTGCCCTCAAAACGACGCTATAGAGCACTGCACACCAGAACAACTAGACACAAGAACAGTTTTTTCCCAAAGGCCATCACTCTGCTAAACAAATAATTCCATCAACACTGTCAAACTATTTACTGAATCTGCACTACTATTAATTTACTCATAGTTCCCATCACCAATTACTTTCCACTTAGACTGTATGACTGTAACTTGTTGCTGGCAATCCTTATGATTTATATTGATATACTGACCATCAATTGTGTTGTAAATGTTGTATCTTGATGAACGTATTTTTTCTTTTATGTACACTGAGAGCATATGCACCAAGACAAATTCCTTGTGTGTCCAATCACACTTGGCCAATAAAAAAATTCTATTCTATTCTATTCTATGTCAGTAATATATGAAAGTAAAAAAAATTCTATTCCATTCTAAACCATATATGTTGCATTGATAAAAAAAATAGCAAGAGATGAAAAAAATATGGGTATCAAACAAATATGATACCAATTTAAAACTTACTCAACTCAAGCTTCTAGACCACAGATGAACAGATTGTTTCACCTTTCCCTTTTTAGAATTCGTTATTTTAAAAATTGATCAACACATCCGAATCCATTATAGCTGTGTCCTCACTTTCACAAACAGGTCTCAGGCTGGCTCAAAATTGCAATTATTTATCTGGGAATATTTTCATTCATTCATTCAATTTTGCTATAGCCACCCAATTCCAAAGGTGTAAGGAACAGAGGAGAGACCTAGGTGAGAGAGGAGTGAGTTCTCTAGTCCTCTTCACAGTCTCTCCACCATATATGTGATCTGTCAAGTGAGATGTGATTGGACACAAATGTAGCACTCCTCCAGAACAGCACTATACATATGTACAAAACTAATTTGAGTGACAAATGATAGAGCAAGAGCATCTCTATCACAGTTACCTGTTCTATGGGCAACCTGCAAAATGGCTAAGCTCTGCTTTTGGGGAACCTGCCTGCAGTTGCTCAATACTATTTTACCACAATCCCACCATAAAGAAAGGTTAGTCCCAAACAGCAGAATCTGCTACCATCAGGAATGGGTCTCTCCAAAAGTTCTAATCTTGCAGGTGTCTTCTCCTGGGCATCCTAGGCCCAAACTTTAAGCAATAGCTTATATCTAGGGTATCAAACTCTATTTCATTAAGGGCCACATCAGGTTTCTGTTTGACCTCCTGCAACCCTCTGCCAGTGTAAATGGAGTTCGGGGGGGGGGGCGCCCACAGCCCTTGCAAGCTCTGTTTTCACTAGCAGAGGCACCACAGGCTGGTCTTCTGCTGTTTCCAGGGTGGCCCTGTGAGCCGGATTTAAGCACCCCCTCAGGCCAGATCCGGGTCCCGGGCCTTGAGTTTGGCTTATGTCATAACCATAAACAAATTGGATGTATATGTTAATTGCAATCATAAGCCACATGCTAGAGACTTTAAAACAATCTAATTCAGTTCATACAGGAAATTCAGCTACGGTATGTCTGTAGATAGGTGTCCAGCTTCTCATTGAACACCTTTTATTAAACCTCAACATACACTAAGGCTAAGAGCCTTGTCTTTTTGTCCTCTCGAAATCAAGCATCACTTTTTATATTAAAATTAAAATTGAATGTGTCATCTTAGTAGTGTTTCTATGTTTGTTTTAGTAGCATTTCTATGTTTATTTTTCCTAGATTTAATGTGTAACTATAAAAGACCTCCATAATCTTTCAACTAGTAAAAACTTATTATCTAATTCTGCAATATGTATAAAAGATACATTGCAAGTTTATTGCCTCTGGATACATTACAAATGTAAATTACCATTTACCATAGTTATGTAAAGCTTGGTATATTTATACAAGAAAGTCTGTAGAGATTCTCAGTCATCCAGGTCATGGTTGTCCCAAAGATGCTTTTTCAGGAGGCAACTGGACTGTCTTGTTTTTATAGAAGAATTAGCATTGAAAATGAGGCAAATATTTTGCATATGGTTCTTTAAATTTGACATGTCATATTCAAGTGAAAACTAATTGATGTTTATCCAAGTATTAATAATTAGTAGAAATTTTGAAGCATATTTTTCCAGTACTCTTCAAACAGAACAATCTAGCAGAAACCACTCCATAAAGATATAGATTATCAGTTTGATTATTTTAGTTTCATAATAACGTGATGAATGATTGTTTCCCATTTTTTCATATATTTGGATAAAGAATATTTGTACACTGTTATAACTTTATCTAGAAACGAAAAACGAAATAAATGTAAATAGGTTAATATTCCTTTGTGAGATATGTGTCAATATAAAATATTTGGGGAATAAAAAACATTTGCCCCAAAGTGCTATATACATATATTATTATGTGCATAATAATGTGAAATCACAGCGGTCAGTTCTTTAGCTGGTGTTGGCTTTCATACACATTGAGTTCTTCCCAGGAATCTAGGACCGTGATGGCGAATTTATGGCATGTGTGCTAGAGGTGGCACACAGCTTCCTCTCTGATGGCACATGAACTGCTGTCCCAGTTCAGCTCTGTTGCGCATGCATATGCGCCTCCTGCTGGCCAGCTGGTCTTTGGGTCTCTGCCACACATACATGGGGGCGGGGCATGTGGGAGGGGGCTGCACACGTATGCGTGGGGTGGGGTGCATGTGCAGGGCCTCATCTGCATTGCATTTTGGGGGGTTAGGGTTAGGCTTTGGGGCACTGGGTCCAGAAAAGGTTAGCCATCACTGATCTAGGATAGTATAAAACATGCTTATTCAAGCAGTGTGGCCTTTTGTAATTGACAGATGGAAACTTTTTATGCATTTTTATGGAAATTTTTCTAAGTGGCATCAAAAAAAAAAATTGGTATGGCACCTACAGTGCTGATAACCACTGGGACCACTTGGCTGATTTATGCCATAATCTTTCAATTCTGATTTTCAAAATGTTGATACTGTCTTGTATTCTGCTGCCCATTGGTATTTCTAGATTAGTTATATTAATAATATTAATTATTGTATTCTACTTGTTTTATGTATAACTCAAGGTTGTGAACATACTTAACACTCCTGCTTCCTATTTTTCTTCACAACAACAACCCTGTGAAGTGTGTTGAGCTGAAACAGTGTGACTGTAAAGGTACCCAGCTGGCTTTCATGCCTAAGGAACGTCTGCAACTTACACAGTCTTGGTTTCTAGGACAGCATCTTAACCACTACACCAAACTGACTGTTTAAAGAAATAATAAACATTGATACATTTATATGTGCATAAATATTAAAATATTTATTGAAGTACATATTTTGCACATGCAATTATGAAATTGTAATTAAACTCTAATTGACACGTAAAATGAGAGGGAGAAAAAAAAGTTTAATCGTTTTCCATTTCTTCACAGATTTCTCATCTCACTCCCCAAACAATGGAATTTGCAAAGCACCTAAATGATAGGCAGATATTTAACCCAACTCTGCTTTTCATTATAATGTAGTTTTTAAGGAGTCTTTACAATCTTATTTATTTATTCTAAAAGAAAGGCCTCATTCTATTTCACCCATTCAATGAAGTATGAAACAACACTCACAAACGTATAAGTAGTAAAAATGTGCATCAAACCATTTGATGGGCAAAATGTATGCTTCAGGTCATGTAAAGTTAGAAATGAGCAGAGCTGAGTTGGATAGGGACTAATGCATAAAGACAAAGTATCTTTGAAATTAAATGAGCAAGCAGAAATTCTTGCAGTCCATAGATCAGAAATAAAATATTGAATGGCATACAATATCTGAGGAATGTGTTCAACAGCCAATTGTTTCTTGCAATCAGTAGTCTCTGAACATGTGCAAAGAGATTTTGTAAAGCATATTTTGCTTTCATGAGTTTCTAATTCCCAAGATAAAGTTTGTAGCTGACAGTTCCACCAAAATGTTTAGGAATCTGTAAGATGGAGAATACAGTTCATTCCACACCCCAAAAAACAAAGAATCGAGTAATAGACAGCAGACACAAAGCAAGATATATAACCCCAGTGACATATAAAATGATTCATGGATATTAAAAGTTTATATAAATTTTTATAACTGCAACTGCAAGGAAATTAATATGATGTATATCCCTTTGTATACTTTAAAGTCAGCCTAAATTTAATTAGGATGCCCCAAACAATGTCTCAGCCAGTAAAAATAAACTGAAGAGAAATTGGTATTTCTGAATGGACCAGCACTAATGGCATCCAGAGCATGTGATGTTGCTTCTAATTTGGGTGAGTTAGTCTAGTCAAAAGTAAGAAAAATACTGTGCCAAGACTCATCATAATTTCATTTTGTGAAAGTCCTGAAAAATAAACATCTTATTATTCGAAAACATTGTTGAAAACATAACCAATTTTGTTGTATATATTATGTAAAATGACAATAAAGGCTATACTAATACTAATACTAATACTAATACTATACTATACTATACTTATATACTATATTATTGTTTCTTGCAGGAATTTTTAGCTGCAAAGAATTCTGACATTTACTCTGTGGAAAATAGTGCTCAAAAGGATGGGGGGAAAGAAACCTGTGTGTAAAATAAGAATCTCTACACAAGCCCTTGCTTAATTATGTGCCAAGAATCCGAAGTTCAAACGAAATTTTTTCAGGTAAATCACAAAATGCCTGACAGTTTAAATGAATTTAAGACAATATATATAACAGGAACTGTAGCAAATGCACCTCAATTCAAGCAAGAGTCAATTAAAGCAGCATTCATCACAATGATTAAATAGCAATTAGGAATGAATTTTATGGATGGCAACGATCCTTGAAATCTTACCCTCCAAGCTAATTGTATAAGCCAAGGATGATAGCAAAAAGTCAATTGTACTTCTAATTCCTTCCATCTCTGTTGCAGTGAACACTTCTGTATCTATATGGCAATTACATAAACCTTGCTATATTAAATCTAGAAGATTTTTCATCTACTAGTAGAGCAAGAAGAAACAGTAAATTATTACCTTCCAACACAGTGGGATACTGGAGGCATAATGCAATTATGTTTTATGTTCTTCCTATTATTATCATATTCAGAAGAACTCTTGGAAGAACACAGTCTAAGAACTCTGCTATTTATTTCTGGGTTCTCTGCCTAAATTAAATCCAGATGGTTCAAACAAAATATGCTACATTTTGTGGAGGAAAGGCTATAAAAATGGTGGTTCATCAGTCAGTCTAATCTAAGCCTTGTGTGAGAAAGTGTGAGAATGTAATGTAATGGTTTAAATAATGCGTGAAGTTTATATATTTCAGATCTGAAAGAATGCAGAACTATCACAGAATATGTTGTAGTATATCCAATGTTTTCAGCTATTGCCATGAGAAGATTGCCTGCAAAGTGATTAACTCTAAACCTTCCTTGTAATTGTCACAATAAATTACACTCTTTTCAATGTTAAGTAGTTCAACAACTTGACAAAACGTTGGAAGAAGAACACTACATGGCTGAATCTACTCTGCATGATAGACACCAAATAGCAATTTGTTCTAACATGATGAAAGCAAGCTAGAAACCAAAAATACTACAGTAACATTCTAATAATTGTCATTAGAGTAGCTAAATGCAGACCAGATTATACAAGCAATTGTGACTCTCTCGATGGGAAAATAAGAATTTTAGCAGAAGATAGCAATTGTGCATTTCCATTTCCAAGGTTATTTATTTATTTTATTTACTATCAGTTTTTGGGTTCGATATTGAACAAATATCTTACATTTAATTCAAGAGATCAAAATCAATATAAAGTCACATACATTTGAAATAATCTACCTAAATCAATGCACTGAGATATATAGAACAAATATCCCTAAAGTGGTATTTCTGATGCATTTATCTATAAAATAATTTGGGACTTAGGTAATACTTCCTTCATGTACTTCAAATTTTTAATTTCCTTAAGATACAAGCTTAATGAGATGGGAAATAGTGTTGAAAGAGAGATAATATTTTGCCAAGTGCAGTCATAATGATTTTATAGGATAAAAACCATATATATTTCAATCCTGGTTCAATAAAAGTTCCTTTATCTGTCACCAGAAATATCTTATACATTATATATAAATATACATATATACATACATACATGTGTGTGTAGTGTGTGTGTGTGTGTGTGTGTGTTCGTAGATTTCCACGGGTATAGGTATGTAGGTCTTGGCATATTCTGGTCTTTTCTCGTGTAAGGTTGAGAGTATCTTGGCGACGTTTCAACGAACGAGTCCCAGCCATGAAAACTGACACCGAACCCAGGATAACACACAACACCACCACCAATCATCCTCACCAGATTCAAACCCAAACCCATCCCACAGATGAAACATAACCAACATCCAGAAGCCAGACCATGCTGGCACCACTGGCTGCTGCACCCCCCTCCGATCCCCACACAAAGCAAGCTGACACACGCCAGGAACACATGACAAGACCTCGGACTCAGAGCCAAACCAAAACCCAGGATGCTGCATCACAGCCATCTGCTCAAGACATCACATCACAGAACTCCAGAGGCCACAACACCAAAGCTCAGGACATCACAACACAACCTACTACCCAGGATGTTATAGCATAAGACTCAGGAGGTCACATTTCCAGAACTCAGGACATTTCCAGGAAGCCCATTACCACTACAGGAGGTCACATTCCCAGAACTCAGGATGTTTCCACACAGCCCATTAACTAGGTCATTGCAACACAAAAGACTAGGACCACACCCACACTGGATGCTACGAAACAGCCGACCAATCTGCAAACACCCACTCCATCTACCAATCAAGATGCAACCACACAGCCAACCAACCCGCTCACAGCAACACTCCCCATCTCCCCACCAGCATTTATAGAGAGACGGCCGCGCCAACCACACTTTGCTCGCACAAGCATAAAGCCGAAAGCACCAGCCTGAAGATGATGAGTGAGACCTCATCGAAACGTCGCCAATTTACTCTCAATCTTACACGGGAAAAGACCCGAATATGCCAAGACCTACACATACACACACACACACACACACACACACAAATATAATACACATATAGTATGTATATGTAGTGTGCGTGTGTGTGTGTGTATCCATGTCAATCCTTTTTATTACTTTAGAATATAAAATACAAAAATCTAAAAGCAAATAATAGAAAAAATAGGGGAAAAGAAAAAGAGAAGTGTAGAGAAAAAGGGAAAAAGAAAGAAAAGGCATTGACTTCTGACACCAGTTGGTGCAGTAGAATAAGAAGTGACATCAAACCTCAACTTTTTACTTTTATATAATAGTATAAACTAGCCATTTCTATGACAACATATCTATCTAATCAATAAAACCCAAAATCAAAGTTTCAATTTTTTTCCACCTCAAGCACAAAGTCCAGAAGCAGTTTCCAAGTAGAAACAAAAGTACTTATGTTTTTTTCTTTTATCAAAGCAGTCAATTTAGCCATCTCTGCTAATCCATCAGCTTTTGCAACCATTCATCCATTGTGGGGATTAATATCCTTCCATTTTTGTGAATAAAGTAATTTTGCTGCTGTCAATATATATAACATCAAAGTTCCAATTTTTTTTCCAAATCTTTTTCCATTAAACCTGAAAGAAAAGTTTCTGGTTTTATCTTTATATCACTTTAAGAAGCTTCTGTATTAGATTATGAATCCTATTCCAATATTAAGTGTTACCAATATCAAATCAAAATCAAATAATATCAAAGAAATAGTTTAAAGTTGGAAATAGTCCCTTTTTTTGGCTCTTCACAATTTTGATCTTTAAATCATTCCAATGGCATCACAGGATTTGAAATTTGGCATCAATTTTTGGAATTCAAGAGGAGTCTTCAAAGTTTTAACCAGCTTCCTCTGTAAATCCTATTTAAAAAGTATCATCCAGGATTTCTTTTGCAACTGTTCTCTGTCCAGATCCTTTTCTTGATTAGTGTTTCGTATTCCCATTTTGGTAAACTTTGTTGTCTTCCATGCCTTCAAATGCTATATTGTTGTGTCAGGTAAGATTTGTATTTTAATTTTTTTCCCTCATCTTTTAAAAAATTAACTGTTGGAATCTGTACCATAACCAAGATATTAGTTATTAATATCTCAGTTCATTTTGTAAAACAAATTAAAGTGATAGCTGATTTGCTCATTTTAAATCTTTTCTACTTGATCCTTTAGTTCTCTCTAGTGTTCCTTTGCAACCTTCATCAAATAGAACTAAACCCATATTACGATCTCATATTCATAATATGGGTTTAGTTCTATTTCAGTCAATTCCCACAAATTATTGTGGGAATAATATACTTGTTCTTCAAAATTTACAAGAAAAATAACCAATATTCCAAATCTCTTTGGCCTCCCACTTCATTTAAAACTATCTTAAATCTTTTCTTTTCTTTTTGCCAACTGTTTATAATTTTAAGCTCCTTAAATCCAAAGAAGCACGTAAAACTCACCTGGTCTCAAATTAAGCTTGCCATCCTGAAGATCTCTAATATTTGTACTGTAATTAAATTAAACATTTCCAAATGTGATTAGAAAGTAAATTTAGCTGGCTTAATAGCAGGGGTGGGATTCTACCAGTTCACACCTATTCACTAGAACCTGTTGTTAATTTTCTAAGCAGTTCAGAGAACCTGTTTTTGGAAGAAATCGCCTTTTGTTTATTCCCACTTTATAGGGATAATCCTGTAAAGAAGGCAGGAAGGAAACATTCTGGTGTTGTTTCTAACATAATCTTTATTGCCCTGTTTACAGAAACCTTTATTACATTCTTGGCAGTATGCCTAGACTTACTGTTGCCCCCAGAGCTTCTCCGGAGTTTTTTTTCTTCGCTGGTACTTTGCTGGGGCATGACTTTCTTAAAGGGGAAGGGTTGTTTTAAGCTTTTTACACTGCTGTTGGGAGGAAATACTCCCCTGTTGGAGTTCTACCAGCCGGGATGCAACGATCAGCCCTTTGAAGAAGTAATTGAATAATGAAGCAGAGCTGCCGGAAAGAAGTTTTTAATGACAAGGAACCAAGATGAATGACATTCAGCAAAGCTTCTTGGCTAGCTAGAAAGATTGACATTAAAACATGAGTTTACATACCCTTTCTGAATTTTAGTCTAAAACTAGTTTTTGGTGAAGTTTAATTCTGTGTTTATTGATGGGATAATTTTCACTATTCAGCTTTGTTTGGAAGGAAAAAGGTTAATCTCTGTTCCTGAAAAAAAACTGGGTTGCAAAATCTGGCTAGTTTCTGTGTCTGTTTGTTTGGGTAATTTTTTTAACAAGTAACAACTACTGTGTTTGCTCTTTTGCTATATTTTAGCATTAATTGCTTTCTTTGTAGTTAGGCTTATTTCAAGTGTTTACATTTGAGCTTGCCTGGGGTGTAAGCTCTGGCAATGAGCCAGACAAGGTTCGTGTTTTAGTTTTAAAAGGGTTTAAACTGTTGTGATTTAATTACCATATTTTTCGGAGTATAAAATGCACCTGAGTATAAAACACACCTTAATTTTTGGAGAGGAAAATAGGAAAAAAAGTTCTGTCTACCAGTATTCATCTGGCTACCATCCTTAGTCTGGTCAGCTTCAGCACATTAGTTCACTGGTTTTGAGCGTGTGCACACACTTTTTATCCCCTGGTTGGGGATAAAAAACAGCTTCTAAAGCACAGCTAATTGTCAGAGAGAGAAGCAACGAGAAAAGAAGAGGAAGTGCAGAAGATCAATTCACTCACTAACACCTTGTTAGGGCTGAAAAAAAGCTTCAAAAAAGCTATATTCAGAGTATAAGACACACCCAAATTTTCAGCCTCTTTTAGGGGGTGGAAGTGCACCTTATACTTTGAAAAATACAGTATTTGTATTGTGTTTTAATTTTTTTCTGCCTCACGGTTTCTTTTTCTATCTGGGGAGGGGGTCTTCCTTCACTGCTTTAGTGGTTCCTGGCACTGTCCTTTTGAGGTGTACTTCCAAGATGCAGGATGCAAGCTTGGCACTGTGATCTTTCCTTAAATCTGGATGATTTCCTTAAGATATCTTGTGAGGTGAGTGAGACCAGCTGGTATCTTTAAGAGGTGCAAATGGATCTAAAGATTGCTTCTCCTGGGTGTGGTCTTTCCAGAGAACTTAAATGACCTCTCTGCTAAAGGGTTTTACTTTATGAGCAAGAGTTGGTGGCTGATAGTTATTGCCTTTTAACTATTTTAATTCCTCAAGGTGCTCTGGCACCCTGCCTGATTTGTAACTCCGGCTTGCAGGTCTTTTTATTCTAATGATTGGTATTTAGGGCAGCTTTTTGCAAGCAAAGAAGCTTTTTGCATTTTTGTACAGGTAATCCTTGACCTACAACAGTTCATTGAAAGGCCGTTCAAAATTACAATGGCACTGAAAAAAGTGATTTATGATCATTTTTCACACTTATGACCATTGCAGCATCCCCACAGGTCACGAGAGGCCAGGCGAGGAGAAACACATCTCGATGTGAGTGATGTTGAGTTGGCCACTCCCACCCAGTCACATGACCACCCAGCCACATCTACCCAGCTGGTCATTAGGGCAGACAACGGGTTAAATTATTTGAATCCCACCACTGCTTAAAAGCATTATTTTGCTTTGCTGTTGCCAAGTGCAAAAAATGTCACCTCCCTTGGCTCCTGATGCTCAAACTTGTACTTCTGCGCATGCGCGTTATGGCGGCGTTTTGAAACTCATGGAGACGGCGGTCGGAAAGTCCTTGGGCCGTGATGCCGTTCAGCCGCTTGCCTAGCTGCCTGCGCTCTGGCCCCGCTTTTGTGATCATCTCGGCCGCCGAGAGAGAGGTCCCTGGGCCTCATTGAACTCTCGGCTGCCGAGTACAGAGTCGGAGGGGTTTTGGAGCAGCGAATGGCGGTGGCCATGTTGGGGGGGGTTTGAAGAGACGCCCGGCATGATTCAGCTGTTTTTCCGGCCGTTCGGGCCGTGGAAGGATATCAACGAAGGAGCATCCCGAACACCGACGGAGGGTATTGAAGGTGGTATGCTGGATACCGGGTGTTTCGGATGGCTGGTAATTGTGCTTGCTGGGATGGAACCTGGAGGGGTAAGAACTCGGAGGGGTAGGAACATCGCCCCCCCCTCCCAGCTTGGACTGGAACATCGCGTCTCCCCCACTGCTGACTTTTGCCCTTGCCTGTCAAAATGGGGGGGTAGGAACATCGCCCCCTCCCTGCATGGACTAGAACATCGCGTTTCCCCCACGGAGGTTTGATCTGCCGGCCTAGTGGGGGAGGCATGGACGGCATGAGGGCACCGGCGGAGTCGTTTCAATCTAGGGTGCGTAACCGGGAATTCGAGGGAGACCTTTTTAGCTTGTGGTCCCACGGACTCCTACGGACTAGGACCCACATGGTTATCTATTTAAGGGTGGGTCCCGGCGATTTTTTGGATACGACGATAACATCTCCGACGGCTAAGGATGGACACTTTTCCGCAATTGTGTGGACGACTTCTCCATGAGATATTCATTTGCCGAACTACTACGACTGCGAGGTTCCCCCACCTCGCAGGAATGGCCCTCCAAGCTATCGAGGGCTTACCTTAACGAAGGGTCTTGGGACCCAGAGAGGTGGCATGCGGCCAAGAAGAATTTGTGGGGTTTTTTAAATAGTTTTTTAAACAAGAGTTTTTTAAGGGGGGGGGGATTTGACGGGTGGGGGTGAGGACCCGTCGGGGAGGGATCCAGCCCCTGTGCTAGTTCGCGACATTACGCCATCCTGTCTGAAGGCAGGGGGGGAGGACGTTCCAGGTTTAGAGGGTTGTTCGATCTGTACGGTTAGTGGGAGAGGCAGATATGGCGGGGGGAGGGGCCGCATCGAGTTGTGGGAGCACGTGTTCGATGTTTGAGAGCGATCACGTGCTCTGGCCCCTCAGTCCCTACCCGTTCCTCGGGTGGCCATGATCCTCAGAGCTTGGATCTTCGGCTGTTGTTATGTAATGCCCGGTCCATGGCTAATAAGGCTCCCCTGATTTGTGATCTTATTCAGGGGGGGTCCGCGGACCTCGTGGGCATTACGGAGACCTGGTTGGGCCCTGAGGGGGGGTCCCCTTGTTGAGATGTGCCCTCCAGGTTTCCGAGCATTTCATCAGCCGAGGGTCCAAGGTAGGGGTGGGGGGGTGGCGGTTGTCATTAGGGAAGATCTAGAGCCGAGGGAGACCACTGTTCCTCAGATTGCCGGCTGCGAATCCCTCTATGTGCGGTGGGGCTATAGGAATCAGTTGGGCTTGGTGATCGTGTACCTGGCTCCTTGCTGCGTGACCACAGCCCTGCCCGAGCTGTTGGAGGTACTGGCTGCTGTGGCGGTTGAGACCCCCAGACTTATAGTCATGGGGGATTTCAACTTGCCATCAGTAGGCTTGTCATCGACGGCAGCTCAGGAGTTCCAGGCTTCCATGACGGCCTTGGACCTGATTCGAGTAAATGATGGCCCTACGCACACAGGGGGAGGCACGCTGGATCTGATTTATATCTCTGGACAGTGGTTAAATGATCTGGTGTTAGATGATTTAGTAACTGAACCAATGTCATGGTCGGATCATTTTCTCCTTCGCCTAGACTTCCGAACCGCCATTCACCACCGCAGGGAGACGGAACCTATACGGTGGTTTCGTCCCAGGCGCCTGATGGACCCTGAGAGGTTCCAGACGGAGCTTGGGCCATTCCCTGAGGATCTGGCCCACGGCACGACTGAGGAACTGGTCGTGGCCTGGGAACAGGCCGCGGCCGGGGCCCTGGACCGTGTCGCGCCTTTGCGGCCTCTGACCCGGCGTAGGTCTCGTCCGGCCCCCTGGTTCTCCGAGGGGCTGAGGGAGATGAAATGCCGGAGAAGACGCCTAGAGAGCACCTGGAGGTCCAGTCACTCCGAAGTTGATCGGACACTAGTGAGGACCTTTACTAGGACCTACCTAGTGGCAATGAGGGAAGATAACCGCCCGGCCGCCCTGTTTCGGGTGACCCGCTCTCTCCTACATCAGGAGGTGCGGGATGACCCTTTGCAGGGACGAGCCGAGGAGCTTAGTGGTTATCTATATGATAAAATCGCTCAGCTGAGGGACGGTCTGGACCGAATTTGGGATGATCCAAGCGAGGGAGAGGAGGCACGTCTTGTTGAGCACATTTGGGATGAGTTTGACCCTGTGGCTCCCGAGGACGTGGACAGGTTGTTGGGGAGGCTTCACGGCACGACATGTTTACTGGACCCGTGTCCTTCCTGGCTGGTACTGGCCACTCAGGCGGTGACACGAGGCTGGCTCCAGAGGATTATCAACGCTTCTTTGTTGGACGGGGTTTTCCCTGCCGCCTTGAAAGAGGCGGTAGTGAGACCCTCCTTAAGAAGCCCTCTTGGACCCAGCTATTTTGGGTAATTATCGTCCAGTCTCCAACCTTCGCTTTGTTGCGAAGGTTGTAGAGAGTGCCGTGGTGCGACAGCTACCCCAATACCTGGATGAAGATGTCTATCTAGACCTGCTCCAGTCCGCTTCCGACCCGGATACAGCACGGAGACAGCTTTGGTCGCATTGGTGGATGATCTCTGGAGGGCCAGGGACAGGGATATTCCTCTGCCCTGGTCCTATTAGACCTCTCAGCGGCGTTCGATACCATCGATCATGGTATCCTGCTGCGCCGGTTGGGGGATTGGGAGTGGAGGCACCGATATCGGTGGTTCTCCTCCTATCTCTCCGACCGTCGCAGACGGTGTTGACAGGGGGCAGAGGTCGACCGCGAGGGCCTCACTTGTGGGGTCCCACAGGGGTCGATTCTCTCACCCCTGCTGTTCAACATCTACATGAAGCCGTTGGGTGAGATCATCAGTGGTTTCGGGGTGAGATACCAGCAGTACGCTGACGACACCCAGCTGTACTTTTCCACCCCGGGCCACCCCAATGAAGTTGTTGAAGTGCTGTCCCGGTGTTTGGAAGCCGTACGGGTCTGGATGGGGAGAAACAGGCTCAAGCTTAATCCCTCCAAGACGGAGTGGCTGTGGATGCCGGCACCCCGATTCAGTCAGCTGCAGCCGCGGCTGGCTGTTGGAGGCGAGTTACTGGCCCCAAAGGATAGGGTGCGCAACTTAGGTGTCCTCCTGGATGATCGGCTGTCGTTTGAAGACCATTTGACGGCCGTCTCCAGGAGGGCCTTCCACCAGGTTCGCCTGGTTCGGCAGTTGCGCCCCTTCCTTGATCGGGATGCCTTATGCACAGTCACTCATGCGCTCGTTACCTCTCGCTTGGATTACTGTAATGCTCTCTACATGGGGCTCCCCTTGAAGTGCACTCGGAGGCTTCAGTTAGTCCAGAATGCAGCTGCGCGGGTCATAGAGGGAGCTACGCGTAGCTCCCATGTAACACCGCTCCTGCGCAGACTGCACTGGCTGCCTGTGGCCTTCCGGGTGCACTTTAAGGTGTTGGTTACGACCTTTAAAGCGCTCCATGGCTTAGGACCTGGGTACTTACGGGACCGCCTGCTGTTACCACACGCCTCCCACCGACCTGTACGCTCCCATAGAGAGGGACTTCTCAGGGTGCCGTCCGCTAAACAATGCCGGCTGGCGGCCCCCAGGGGAAGGGCCTTCTCTGTGGGGGCTCCCACACTCTGGAACGAGCTTCCCCCGGGTTTACGCCAAATACCTGACCTTCGGACATTCCGTCGCGAACTGAAGACTCATCTTTTTATCCGCGCGGGGCTGGCTTAAATTGGGATTTTAATGTTAATTTATTAATTTTAAACGGGGTTTTTTAGAATGGTAAATTTTAATCACCAGGCTAATTTTAAATAAGTTTTTTAAATCGTATTTTAAACTTGTATATTGTATTGTCGGTTTTATCATGCCTGTACACCGCCCTGAGTCCTTTGGGAGAAGGGCGGTATAAAAATCAAATAAAATAAATAAATAAAATAAATAAATAAACTTGCAGGAGAAAGCTGTTTTATGTACTCCTCACAATGAGCTGCAATTCAGAACACTTGTGGACAATATCTGGTTCCCTTCCTTCTCCAGAGAGATTTTGAAATACCAGTTACTTGCCAATCCTTTATTCTTCACAATAGTCATTGTCTCTGCTGTTCAGAGACCTCTCCAGTCAGTCATGCCTCACATGGGAGTCCAAAATAGTTAACACTTTCAAATAATTATGTTGTTTCCTAGGAATGACACACCAAGTAATTTAACTACAAGTAAGTATTATCAACTGACCAATAAATCCAGAGTTCCAGAAATACCATTAGCAAATTAGTAGCATAAAACCTGCCCCAAAGTAAATTTACTAAGAAATCCTCTAAATCCTAAGTTGCTCTAAGGTAGAAGATACTGAATTCTACATGAGGTACTTTTCTGCATTTTCAAAGTGATGGTCGTCTTTCATTTGATGTTGATTTTAATGACAACTTACTTTGTTAATAGCAATAGAAAATGAAGTCTGAAAGCAAAGGGAACACTGACAATCTTGAATCTCGCTTTTCACTAAGGAAACTTTGGGTATTATAATTTTGGTTATGATATAAGTCCTCTGTCTATCTACATAGAAATTGAAAGCGCAGACATACTGAACACATTAGTTTCTCAGTGCACATTTCATGACTTTATCACTTTTCTTGGCTTGGCAGAGAAAAAAGTGATTAATCAATCAGACATAGGTTTTCTAGGCCTGGTCTTGATTTATGCATCCGCATTTAGTAAACCCTAAAAGCAGAACATTCTGATTTATTAGTAGAAAGCATATCTTGTTTGGTCTCGGAAAGACTTATACTATGGTGACAGGAAATAATATGTGAGTTCATTATATGGCTACACAAATATAGGTTTTCTTCTACTGCTGGGCCTACCACAAGCAAATAAAAAACTTTTATTTGAAGTGAGGAAAAGAAAAGTAGTAAAATAAAGGCACAACATCTTTACACAATTTAAGCAACCATTTTTATTATCATTTCTTTCACTGAATAGTTTCCTTGGGGATATAGTTTGTAATCTGCCAGTGTGACTTTTTTAAAAACCAGAATTAAATAAAATATAGCCTATTCTAGATCCAGATGCCTATTTATGAAGGGGAGAACTTAATATTTTCTTTCCATAAAATTTAATTTTGCAGAATTTACACATATATAGAGAGGAAGAACGTTTAAAAATATTGGAAAAGATTGTTGTTCAGTGTCCCAAGAATTCAGATTTTCATCTTCTCCCAAATACTACAGGTGGTACAAAAGCATCAGAGGAGAGAAGAAATAGAGTGTTTCCCAACTGTTAAGTCCTCAACCCATGTTACATTATTTTATTTATTTATTTATTTATTTATTTGTCAATCATATATAAGATAACAGGTAAAAGTATAAACATAATTTGGATACATGAAAAGAGTAAAAAAGGAATATTAGGAAAGGGATGGTAGGCACACAGGTGCACTTATGCACACCCCTTACAGACCTCTTAGGAATGGGGTGAGGTCAACAGTATACAATTTAAGGTTAAAGTTTTGGGGAAGCTTGGGGAAGAAACTACAGAGTCAGGTAGTGCATTCCAGACATTGACCATTCTGTTACTGAAGTCATATTGTCTGCAATCAAGTTTGGAGTGGTTTACCTTGAGTTCGTATCTATTATTTGCTCGTGTATTGTGGCTGAAGCTGAAGTGGTCATTGACAGGTAGGACATTGTGGTAGATAATTTTATGTACTATGCTTAGGTCAGACTGAAGTCTGCATAGTTCTAAGTTATCTAAGCACAAAATTTTGAGTCTGATGGAAGAAATGTCCTTCTGTGTTCAGTTCCAAGTGGGGGAAAAGACACTGGAAACATGGAGACTGCTTGGAAAGATGGTTTAATGGTGGACAGGAATCACATGGCTTGAGTTCCTGAACGGAAAAAAAATGGGGCCGAGATGCTGAGAGTTCCTGGGTTTTATGCCCTCTCTGAGCTCTGAACTTCCTGGGGCACAGGAAGAGTATCCTGATTGGTTGTCAGACTCCCAGGTCTTAGCTAGCCTTGCCCGGCTAATGTAATCTTCTCAGGTGCCATGTGGTGAGTTTCTATTGCTATATGAGTCCTTTGTGTTGCAGATGGGATGCTGAGGCCTTAATGGCCCATTGACAAAGGTGGAGGGAATGAGTTTCTGCCTCCCTTTTGGGGGAAAATATTCTGCCTTTTTAGTATATCCTACAATATTTCATTTTTCTAGGAGATGGGTGGATTTTAACTTCCAACATTACTTAATGGCACAGATTCAGTCTCAAAAATAGATTACAGACACATTGAATAAATCATCTACTACACATTTCAGGTATCTCATTACACCTTGTCTAATGGGATAAATTTCTAAAAACATGAAGATTGGCAGTTCTTGTCCTGGGTAAAATGTGCAAGTTTTTGGCTAGGCAAAAAGCATAAATAAAGAGAAAAATGATACTTTTACATTAGCAAAGAGAAAATACATTTTTTTGCACTAGGCAAAATATTAACAAGTCAAATAGTGTAGCTTTACAGTGATTGGCAAGAAGGAAACCCTCAAAATGCAAAATCCCAATTCAGGTGGTAGGAAGTTATTTTAATTTGGTAGCAAATTTCACTTCGCAAAGCTAAATATGTTTTTCAGAGCAAAGAAAAACAAGGGTAGCTATTTTAGTTCATGAGGCAAGAGTATTATAAAATGTGAAGGTGGCATTTGAATTCAGAAGGAACTCTTTTTTTTTAATTGAAAAAGTTTTACAACAAACAAGTTTTTACAAAAAAATTTCCCCCTTCACCCTCCCCCCTTCACCCCCCCTCCCCCGCCCCCTTCACCCCTCCCCCACATAGACTTCCCAGAGCAAAATACAGGGTATAACATCTAACAAACATATGCTAAAATACTGCAAAAACCATACCCCATTATCCCTTCCCCCCCATTGATTCCTTAACTCCCCATTCCCCTTTTAAACTAATACCAAATACAATACAATCCCTACCATCACTCATATGCTATTTGATACTTTTTGGTCTGATACTTATTTTGAATATAATCAATCCATTTTCTCCATTCCACTATGTATCGTTCTTGTGAGTAGTTTTTCAAATACGCAGAAATTTTTGCCATTTCTGCTAAGTTTGAAACTTTAAGGGTCCGTTCTTCAATTGTAGGCAGTTCTTCTTTCTTCCAATGTTGCGCCACCAAAAGTCTCTCTGCTGATATTAAGTTCAATATCAATTTAGTCTCTATTACTGAACAATCCGTGATTATGCCTAGTAAAAACAGTTGTGGCGTAAACTTTATCTTCTTTTTCAAAATGTTCTGCATAATCCACCATATTTTAATCCAAAACGATTTAATTTTTTTACAAGTCCTCCATATATGATAATAAGTAGCATCTTCACAATCACATCTCTAACATTTGGGTTGCACATTCGGATACATACATGCCAACTTCTTAGGATCTAAATGCCATCTATAAAACATTTTATAAAAATTTTCTCTTAAATTTTGTGCTTGAGTAAATTTAACATTCCTAACCCAGATTTTCTCCCATGTTTCCAACATTATAGGTTGTTGAATATTTTGTGCCCATTTTATCATACAATCTTTAACTAATTCCGTTTTTGAATCTATTTCTATCAAAGCATTGTATAACCTTTTAATATGCATTTGACTTTGATCTCTAATTTGTTTTACCAAATTTTCCTCAATTAGCGCAATACCACTTTTCTGGTCTGCACTCCATATAGAGTGCAATTGTCCATACTGAAACCATGTATAATTTTTCCCTTCTTGTTTCAATATATTCAAAGATTTCAGTTGTAATTTACCCTTTTCCACAAAAAGAAGGTCTTTGTATGCAGTCCCCTTTTGTTTTTGTTCTATATTTATATTCTCTATCGCATGTCTGGGGATTGTCATATAGGTATCTTATTATCTAATTTATATTGATACTTTTTCCAAACCCTTAACAAAGCATTCCTGAGAATATGACTTTTGAAAGTATTATCTACTTTCTTATTATATACTAAATAAGCATGCCATCCATATAACAAATCATGACCTTCTATATTCAAAATTCTTTCTTCCGTTAAATTAAACCAATCACTAATCAATGACAAAACAATTCAGAAGGAACTCTTGTGAGAAGAAGTGCTCCTGAGCATAAGCAGAAATTATTTATTATTAAATGTATATGCCACAAAAGGCAACCTTAGATAGCTCAATAAAAATACCAAAGAAAACATTAAAATGATATAGAAGGGTGATAAATTTAAAATTCAGTTAAATTAAATTGACCAAGATGGAGTGGAAGCGAGCAAGTGCATATAGGGAGGAAGTGGGGCCATGTCTAATTCACCACCTCCAGGATGTCATACTCCCATTGAGGCTCCAGCCTCTTGACAAAATGCTAAAAGAATAGCAAGTAACTCAAGTAGCAGAATGTCCCATTAAAAAGGAAAATCCCTAAAACACTGTGGACATACCATACTATGAATTTAAACCAAATGTCAATTAAGCCTGGCAGATACTCATTAAATTAGAAGAAACAATGAGAATTATTAAGAAATACATGACAGAAAAAACTTCACCTCTAGTTTAAACTACATTTTTAGGAAGAGAAGCACTTGAGAGACAGGGGAAATTTCTCCTTGTGTTTCAAATACAGAGATTCCTTTGACTAAAGAGTCCAGGTGAGAAACAACAGCATATTAAGATAGTTTCACTGACATGGATGAAACACTGAGTTGTTTTTCTTTGTGGATGAGTCTAGAAATACATGGGAAAAATTAATGGACCAAGGGAAGTTTCTCCAAATTAATCATCCTCCAGCCCATTAATTTCCCATCCACTTGTAGATTCATCCACTAAGAAAAACAATCCAATGTTTTATCCATGTCCACAATATAGCTAAGCTCTGTCAGTTGTCAATTAGTATGAATCATTCCTGATGTGAATGGAAGAGCATGTAGAGAGTTCCCAAGAATACAATATCACTTGATAAAGAATAGTTGGCCAATCAGTAACAATTTTACTCCCTCTGGTCACAGAGGAGGAGACCATCTAACCTGTCCTTTAGCTACCAAGAATGGTACCAGATCAGCCTCATCCTCACAATTCTGAGGCCCATATTTGGAGAATAAGACAAGATTTCGGGAAAGGCAGAATCCCCTCGCTTTCCTCTAAAAGAAAAAGTTCTGCTATGGGAGGAATTAACTGGATACTATGTTCTATTACTCCATTTAGTTGGGTGATATTTTTTCAGGTGTTAATGAGGTGTTAATTTTCAGAGCATTTGGAAATTTCCACCTAAATGCCAGCGTACCACGAACAAACATAATTGGTACCATCTGTTTTAAAAATTTCAAAGACAAAAATAGTGAGGCTACTACTTACACCCAAAACGGGAAAAGGGTTTTGTAAAAAATATACTGAACTTTGCCTTGTTAATCACAATTCAAAGACAAATAAGCACAGGGAAGAAACTTACTAGAAAGGAGCCAAGCTGAGAAACTATGTCCTTTTAATGGGTTTAAATTAAAACAACACTCAGTCTAGCAGACAGAGCTGGTACACAACTTTCATTCAGTTCCATGAAGCTTTCTTCATGTCCCTTTCTTGCCCCCTTAAATAAATGCAACTCAGCAGCAACCAAGAAGAGTGGATTGCTTCATAAAATGCCGAGGTGAAGTTCCTTTTCCCAATCCCACTTTTCATCAGTTCAGTACAGCTGTGAAAATGAATGAGATGGCAAGTGTTCAGCTTTTTTAAGCAGATCCTCTTTCTGACGAATTCCTTTCCTTATTTTGCTATTTATTTGTGGCGAAAAGTAGATCTCACTTAGGTCATAGGAAGACTTACATTTAATTAACTTAGTAAAAATAACTTTAAGGGAAGTTGGCAATGCTTTTCCCTTGTCCTCCACACTGTTTTTTCTCCAATTTGAAACATTGCTCCTTCCTCCTCTGATTTAAGAGATTCATAAACTGACTCTTCCTTCAAATGTACTGAGTGGTGAAAGTATCAACATTTTATATGTAGTCATTAACATACAGTGTAGAATAGAACAGGGGTCTCCAACCTTGGTCCCTTTAGGACTTGTGGACTTCAACTCCCAAAGTTCTGAGACCTCTGAAATAGAATATCCTTAAACATATCAAATTGGGTCAGGCTTTTAAATCTTTCTGTGGTGCAAACGGGCACCCTCCCCCTTTACTAAGTATACAGAAAACCGGATCCATTAGGATAGGCGTTATAGCCATCAAATGCAATGATAGCAGGGACAGGTTTTTCTTGAAATGTGCAAAAAAACCAAAAAGCATTGATACTTATACTGTTTCTGAGTTTAATCTGCTTCAAAATGAATATGGATGGAGCCTTATGTACGTAGGGTTGGTTTCCTGAGGTATCTTACTGAGTCATTAGTAATATTGATCTACAGCATGGGTGTCAAACTCACGGCGTCACATTGCCATCATGTGACATTTTGCGATGTTTTTTCCCTTGGCAGAGCTGGGGCAGGCGAGATCTGCATGTGACACATCCAGCCTGCGGGCTGCCAGTTTGACACCTCGGATCTTCAGCATTAGGGGCACTCACAAGGAGTTAAGTGGCATCATGTTTATCATCAGTAAATGATGTAAATTATGGAATTTGCAATGATCGTGCAAAGAGATTTGCATAATACATGTGACATTATATGATTTGCACCAATTCCTTATGTATCCCATGGGGGTTCCAGCCCAGGAATATTTTATTTTATTTATTATTATTTTATTATTTATTTGATTTTTATACCGCCCTTCTCCCGAAGGACTCAGGGCGGTGTACAGGCAGAATAAAACCAACAAAGAACAATATACAAAGTTAAAATATCAATTAAAAACTTATTAAATGAGCCTGAAAAATTTAAGAAATTTACCATAAAACCAAAAACCCCATTAAAATTGCTAAAAATTTGAGTTTAAAATTCCATTCAAGCCAGCCCCGCGCGAATAAAGAGATATGTTTTCAGTTCACGGAATGTCCGAAGGTCAGATATCTGGCGTAAGCCGGGGAGTTCGTTCCAGAGTGTGGGAGCCCCACAGAAGGCCCGTCCTGGGGCCGCCAGCCGACATTGTTTGGCGGACGGCACCCTGAGAGTCCCTCTCTGTGAGGCGTGCGGGTCGGTGGGAGGCATGTGGTAGCAGCAGGCGGTCCCGTAAGTACCCAGGTCCTAAGCCATGGGCGCCTTAAAGGTCGTGACTAACACCTTAAAGTGCACCCGAGAGGCCACAGGTAGCCAGTGCAGCCTGCGCAGGAGAGGTGTTACATGGGAGCTGCGTGCAGCTCCTCTATCACCAGCGCAGCTGCATTCTGGACTAACTGAAGCCTCGGACGCACTTCAAGGGAGCCCCATGTGAGGCGTTACAATAATCCAAGCGAGAGGTAGCAGCGCGTGAGTGACCGTGCATAAGGCATCCCGATCAAGGAAGGCGCAACTGCGAACCAGGCGAACCTGGTGGAAGGCCCTCCTGGAGCGGCCGTCAAATGATCTTCAAGCGACAGCCGATCATCAGGAGGACACCCAAGTTGCGCACCCTATCCTTTGGGGCCAGTAACTACTTCAACAGCCAGCAGCGGTTGCAGCTGGCTGAATCGATATGCCGGCACCCACAGCCACCCCGTCTTGGAGGGATTAAGCTTGAGCCTGTTTCTCCCCATCCAGACCCGTCGGCCTCCAAACACCGGGACAGCACTTCAACAGCTTCATTGGGGTGGCCGGGGTGGAAAATACAACTGGGTGTCGTCCTTCAAATGTACTGAGTGGTGAAAGTATCAACATTTTATATGTAGTCATTAACATACAGTGTAGAATAGAACAGGGGTCTCCAACCTTGGTCCCTTTAGGACTTGTGGACTTCAACTCCCAAAGTTCTGAGACCTCTGAAATAGAATATCCTTAAACATATCAAATTGGGTCAGGCTTTTAAATCTTTCTGTGGTGCAAACGGGCACCCTCCCCCTTTACTAAGTATACAGAAAACCGGATCCATTAGGATAGGCGTTATAGCCATCAAATGCAATGATAGCAGGGACAGGTTTTTCCTGAAATGTGCAGAAAAAACAAAAAGCATTGATACTTATACTGTTTCTGAGTTTAATCTGCTTCAAAATGAATATGGATGGAGCCTTATGTACGTAGGATTGGTTTCCTGAGGTATCTTACTGAGTCATTAGTAATATTGATCTATAGCATGGGTGTCAAACTCACGGCGTCACATTGCCATCATGTGACATTTTGCGATGTTTTTTCCCTTGGCAGAGCTGGGGCAGGCGAGATCTGCATGTGACACATCCAGCCTGCGGGCTGCCAGTTTGACACCTCGGATCTTCAGCATTAGGGGCATTCACAAGGAGTTAAGTGGCATCATGTTTATCATCAGTAAATGATGTAAATTATGGAATTTGCAATGATCGTGCAAAGAGATTTGCATAATACATGTGACATTATATGATTTGCACCAATTCCTTATGTATCCCATGGGGGTTCCAGCCCAGGAATATTTTATTTTATTTATTATTATTATTATTATTTATTTGATTTTTATACTGCCCTTCTCCCGAAGGACTCAGGGCGGTGTACAGGCAGAATAAAACCAACAAAGAACAATATACAAAGTTAAAATATCAATTAAAAACTTATTAAATGAGCCTGAAAAATTTAAGAAATTTACCATAAAACCAAAAACCCCATTAAAATTGCTAAAAATTTGAGTTTAAAATTCCATTCAAGCCAGCCCCGCGCGAATAAAGAGATATGTTTTCAGTTCGCGACGGAATGTCCGAAGGTCAGATATCTGGCGTAAGCCCGGGGGGAGTTCGTTCCAGAGTGTGGGAGCCCCACAGAAGGCCCGTCCTGGGGCCGCCAGCCGACATTGTTTGGCGGACGGCACCCTGAGAGTCCCTCTCTGTGAGGCGTGCGGGTCGGTGGGAGGCATGTGGTAGCAGGCGGTCCCGTAAGTACCCAGGTCCTAAGCCATGGGCGCCTTAAAGGTCGTGACTAAAACCTTAATGTCCACCCGAGAGGCCACAGGTAGCCAGTGCAGCCTGCGCAGGAGAGGTGTTACATGGCAGCTGCGTGCAGCTCCCTCTATCACCCGCGCGGCTGCATTCTGGACTAACTGAAGCCTCGGACGCACTTCAAGGGAGCCCCATGTAGAGGCGTTACAATAATCCAAGCGAGAGGTAGCAGCGCGTGAGTGACCGTGCATAAGGCATCCCGATCAAGGAAGGCGCAACTGCGAACCAGGCGAACCTGGTGGAAGGCCCTCCTGGAGCGGCCGTCAAATGATCTTCAAGCGACAGCCGATCATCAGGAGGACACCCAAGTTGCGCACCCTATCCTTTGGGGCCAGTAACTACTTCAACAGCCAGCCGCGGTTGCAGCTGGCTGAATCGGGATGCCGGCATCCACAGCCACTCCGTCTTGGAGGGATTAAGCTTGAGCCTGTTTCTCCCCATCCAGACCCGTACGGCCTCCAAACACCGGGACAGCACTTCAACAGCTTCATTGGGGTGGCCCGGGGTGGAAAAGTACAGCTGGGTGTCGTCAGCGTACTGCTGGTATCTTCCCGTGACCCGAGTGGCCAGGATAATCGGGACCTGGGCCTCCGGCTGATGTTATGTAATGCCAGGTCCGCGGTTAATAAAGCCCCCCTGATTTCAGATCTTATTCAGGAAGGGACCGCGGACGTTATGGGCGTTATGGAGACCTGGTTGGGCACCGAAGGGGGGGTTCCCCTAGTGGAGATGTGCCCACCAGGCTTCCGAGCATTCCATCAGCCGAGGGCCCAGGGTAGGGGTGGAGGGGTGGCGGTTATCATCAAGGAGAGTCTGGAGCCGAGGGAGACCACTGTGCCTCAGATAGCTGGGTGTGAATCCCTCTTCGTGAAGTGGGGTCGTAGAACTCAGGTGGGCTTGTTGATCACGTACCTGGCTCCTTGCTGCGTGACTACAGCCCTGCCTGAGCTGCTGGAGTTGCTGGCTGGGTTGGCAGTGGAGACCCCAGACTGTTGGTCATGGGGATTTCAATTTGCCATCAGCGGCGTAGCATCCTCAACAGCTCAGGAGTTCATGGCTTCCATGACGGCCATGGACCTGATTCAGTTAATTGATGGCCCTACCCACGTCGGGGGAGGTACCCTAGACCTGATTTTTATCTCTGGCCAGTGGTTTAATGATCTGGTTTTAAATGATTTAGTTGTGGAACCTTTGTCATGGTCAGATCATTTTCTCCTTCGTCTAGACTTTCTGACCGCTACCCACCATCGCAGGGAGACGGAACCAATGCGTTGGTTCCGTCCCAGGCGCCTGATGGACCGGAGAGGTTCCTGGCGGAGCTTGGGCCGTTTCCTGAACACCTGTCCCACGACTCGACTGAAGAGCTAGTTGCGGCCTGGGAGCGGGCGCGGCTGGGCTTTGGACCGTGTCGTGCCTTTGCGACCTCTGACCCGGCGTCGGTCTCAACCAGCTCCTTGGTTCTCCGAGGAGCTGAGGGAGATGAAGCGCGGAGAAGGCGCCTAGAGTGCCTGGAGATCCAGCCGCTCTGAGGCTGACGGACACTAGTTAGGTCCTATAGTAGGACCTACCTAGTGGCAATGAGGGGTTCGTTCTCGTTCCTCCCTCATTGCGTCGGCAGATAACCGCCCGGCCGCCCTGTTTGGGTGACCCGCTCGCTCCTCCAACAGGAGGCGGGAGGACCCTACAGGCGTGCCGAGGAGTTTAACGGTTATCTATCGACAAAATCGTTCAGCTTGGGACGGATTGGATCAAAATTGGGTAGATCAGGCGAGGTTCGAGGCCCGTCTTGTTGAGGTGGTTTGGGATGACTTTGATCCTGTGACTCCGAGGACATGGACAGGTTGCTGGGCAGGCTGAACGCCACCACATGTTTACTGGATCCGTGCCTCCTGGTTAGTACTGGCTACTCAGGAGGTGACACGAGGCTGGCTCAGGGATTACAAATGCTTCTCTGCGGGAGGGGTCTTTCCGCGGCCTTGAAAGAGGCTGTGGTGAGACCCTCCTCAAGAAGCCTTCCTGGACCCAGCTGTTTTAGGAACTACCGGCCAGTCTCAATCTTCGCTTCTGGCGAAGGTTGTAGAGAGTGTGGTGGCATGTCAGCTACCCCAGTACCTGGATGAAGCTGTCTATCTAGACCCGTTCAGTCCGGCTTCCGGCCCGGATACAATCGGAGACAGCTTTGGTCGCTGGTGGATGATCTCTGGAGGGCCAGGGATAGGGGTTATTCCTCTGCCCTGGTCCTATTAGACCTCTCAGCGGCTTTTGATACCATCGACCATGGTATCCTGCTGCGCCGGTTGGAGGGTTGGGAGTGGGAGGCACCGTTTATCGGTGGTTCTCCTCCTACCTCTCTGATCGGACGCAGGCAGTGTTGACAGGGGGCAGAGATCGACTCAAGGTGCCTCATGTGTGGGGTGCCGCGGGGTCGATTCTCTCACCCTCCTGTTCAACATCTATATGAAGCCGCTGGGTGAGATCATCAGTGGCTTTGGGGTGAGATACCAACTGTCGCTGATGACACTCAGCTGTACTTTTCCACCCGGGCCACCCCAGTGAAGCTGTCAAGTGTTGTCCCGGTGTCTGGAAGCCGTCGGGTCTGGATGGGGAGGAACAGGCTCAAACTTAATCCCTCCAAGACGGAGTGGCTGTGGATGCCGGCACCTCGGTACAGTCAGCTGCAGATGCGGCTGTCTGTCGGGGGTGGATCATTGGCCCCGATGGGGAAGGTACGCAACTTGGGCGTGCTCCTGGATGGCCGGGTGTCCTTTGAAGACCATTTGGGGACCGTCTCCAGGAGGGCCTTTTATCAGGTTCGCCTGATCCGCCAGTTGCGCCCTTCCTGGACCGGGATGCCTTATGCACAGTCACTCATGCCCTTGTTACCTCTCGCCTGGACTACTGCAATGCTCTCTACATGGGGCTCCCTTGAAGAGCACCGGAGACTTCAGCTAGTTCAGAATGCGGCTGCGCGGGTTATTGAGGGCGTCTCGGGCTCCCATACCACCTATCCTGCGCAGACTGCACTGGCTACCTGTTGTTTTCCGGGTGCGCTTCAAGGTATTGGTGACCACCTTTAAAGCGCTCCATGGCTTAGGACCGGGCTATCTACGGGACCGCCTACTGCCGGCTTCTATCTCCCATCGTCCGGTACGCTCCCACAGAGAGGGACTCCTCAGGGTGCCGTCAGCCAAACAGTGTCGACTGGCGGCCCCAGGAGGGCCTTCTCTGTGGGAGCTCCGACCCTGTGGAACGAACTTCCCCTCGGACTTGACAATTACCTGACCTTAGGACCTTTACTTGAACTTAAAACTTATTTATTTCATATGGCTGGACTAGCCTGATTTTTATTTTTATTGGATGGGTTTTTAAAATTGTGTTATTTTATAGGGGAGTATGTTTTTTAACGTTTTGGGCATTTAAATTAGTTTTTTAAGGGTTGTTTTTAAATTATTGTGTGTATTTATATTTTATCTGCCTGTTCACCGCCCTGAGTCCTTCGGGAGAAGGGCGGTATACAAATTAAAATATTATTATTATTATTATTATTATTATTCACCCCAAAGCCACTGATGATCTCACCCAGCGGCTTCATATAGATGTTGAACAGCAGGGGCGAGAGGATCGACCCCTGCGGGACCCCACAAGTGAGGCCCCACGCGGTCGACCTCTGCCCCTCCGTCAACACCGTCTGCGACCGGTCGGAGAGATAGGAGGAGAACCACCGATATACGGTGCCTCCCACTCCCAATCCCTCCAACCGGCGCAGCAGGATACCATGGTCGATGGTATCAAAAGCCGCTGAGAGGTCTAACAGGACCAGAGCAGAGGAATAACCCCTGTCCCTGGCCCTCCAGAGATCATCCACCAATGCGACCAAAGCCGTCTCTGTGCTGTATCCGGGTCAGAAACCGGACTGGAACGGGTCCAGATAGACATCTTCATCCAGGTACTGGGGTAGCTGTCGAGCCACAGCACTCTCTACAACCTTCGCAACAAAGTGAAGATTGGAGATCGGACGATAATTACTTAAAATAGCTGGGTCCAGAGAAGGCTTCTTAAGGAGGGGTCTCACCACCGCCTCTTTCAAGACGGGAAAACTCCTCCAACAAAGAAGCATTGATAATCCTCTGGAGCCAGCCTCGTGTCACCTCCTGAGTAGCCAGTACCAGCCAGGAAGGGCACGGGTCCAGTAAACATGTCGTGGCATGGAGCCTCCCCAATAACCTGTCCACGTCCTCGGGAGCCACAGGATCAAACTGATCCCAAACAGACTCAACAAGACATGCCTCCTCTCCCCGCTTGGATCATCCCAAATTCGGTCCAGATCGTCCCGGGCTGAGCGATTTTATCGTATAGATAACCACTAAACTCCTCGGCACGTCCCTGCAAGGTCATCCGCACCTCCTGATGAAGGAGGAGCGGGTCACCAAACAGGGCGGCCGGGCGGTTATCTGCCGGCGCAATGAGGGTGGGCGTGTCGCCTCGCCTCCCCATTGCCACTAGGTAGGTCCTAGTATAGGACCTAACTAGTGTCCGATCAGCTTCGGAGCGACTGGACCTCCAGGTGCTCTCTAGGCGTCTTCGCGGCGTTTCATCTCCCTCAGCCCTCGGAGAACCAAGGGGCCAGACGAGACCTCGCCGGGTCAGAGGCCGCAAAGGCGCGACACGGTCCAAGGCCCCGCCGCGGCCTGTTCCCAGGCTGCGGCAGTTCCTCAGTCGTGCCGTGGGCCAGATCCTCAGGAAGGCCCAAGCTCCGTCAGGAACCTCTCAGGGTCCATCAGGCGCCTGGGGCGGAACCAACGATAGGTTCCGTCTCCCTGCGATGGTGAATGGCGGTTCGGAAGTCTAGGCGAAGGAGAAAATGATCGGACCATGACATTGGTTCTGTTACTAAATCATCTAGTACCAGATCATTTAACCACTGACCAGAGATATAAATCAAGTCCAGCGTGCCTCCCCCCATGTGCGTAGGGCCATCATTTACTCGAGTCAGGTCTAAGGCCGTCATGGAAGCCTCAAACTCCCGAGCTGCCGTTGATGACAAGCCAACTGACGGCAGGTTGAAATCCCCCATAACTATAAGTCTGGGGGTCTCAACCGCCACAGCGGCAAGCACCTCCAACAGCTCTGGCAGGGCTGTGGTCACGCAGCAAGGAGCCAGGTACGCGACCAACAAGCCCAACTGGCTCCTATGGCCCCACCGCACATAGAGGGATTCACAGCCGGCAATCTGAGGAACAGTGGCCTCCCTCGGCTCTAGATCTTCCTTAATGACAACCGCCACCCCCCCACCCCTACCTTGGGCCCTCGGCTGATGAAATGCTCGGAAACCTGGAGGCACATCTCAACGAGGAACCCCCCTCTGGGCCCAACCAGGTCTCCGTAATGCCCATAAGGTCCGCGGACCCGCCTGAATAAGATCGCAGATCAGGGGCCTTGTTAACCACGGACCGGCATTACACAACATCAGCCAAGGTCCAAGCTCTGAGGATCATGGCCACCTGAGGAACGGGTGGGGGCTGGGGGGCCGGAGCACGCGATCGCATTTAGACATCGAACACGTGCTCCCAACTCTCGATACGCCCCCCCCGCCATATCTGCCCCTCCCACTTACCGTACAGATCGAAAAGCCCTCTGAACCTGGAACATCGCCCTCCCCCGCCGCCTTCGGACAAGATGGCAAAGTGCCGCGAACTAGCACAGGGGCTGGATCCCTCCCCGACGGGTTTTCACCCCCACCCGTCACATCCCTCCCTCCCCTTAAAAACCCCTTATTAAAAAATCTATTTAAAAAACCCCATAGGTATATCGAACCTAAGAAATTACTAACTTTTATCCCATAGTTGCAGTTACAAGATTTTTCTTACGTTGTATTCTTATCACAGTAACTAGGCAGTGAGTTGCCTTTAATGAATCAGATCTATGGCTCTTCTAGATTAATTCTGTTCCATACTAGCTAGAAAAATTATGTGTGATCTTAATAGAAGGATCTTTTCCATATTTTCCGATATGCAGATAATATAGTCTCTCATTTATGTTCCAGACCTTTTCATCTTTTCTTCTTTATTAAATAAACTCTAGTTGTTTTTGCTGCTATTTTCTTTTAAGTTGTAAGGAATAGGGAACAAGAAATACTAGCATGATTTTCAACATGGTCTTCTTCGTTCTACACCTTTATCTCACCAGATTGCATAGTTCCTTCGATAATAAGAAATATAGAGGTATAAAAATATATACTGATTTTTCTAATCATTCTGTTATTTAATTCCACTACATAGTTGGACTAGATTCAAAATGCTTGTGTAATGATTTATCTTTGCTAAGTTTCTCCCACACTTGTTTTACCAGAGTACAACTGATAAATCACCTCTTCATAAATATCATTACTTCTTAGTGAAGTAAAAAAGTCAAAACAATACTTATTCTATTATAAATTTAATCAGTATATTAATTTTCTGCATATTTTAACTGATGCTACTAAAATTAAACATTAACTAACAGCTGAAAGTCCTCCTCAAGGAGTAACACTGATATGGTTGTAGTCTAGTTTTTCATCATGTTGTCTAATAAACGTAATAACTGCAACAACCCTTGGAAGTTGAGAGCCTAAAATACATTAAATAAATATTGTTGGAGAAATACGTAAATTTTCAAGGGTCTATATATTTTTTTAAAAAATAGAAATTGAAATAAAAGCTTAACAAAATCTTATAATCCCCATATTAGACACTAAAAATAAATCCAAACTACAACCTATCCTTTGTAATTCTTTCATTCTAGATGAAGTTGTGGGGAAAGAACCTATATTAATAGGAGTTTGTGGAGGCATGATACTATCCTATCATGAAAGTATCCTAAATCTAGCAATTTAGTACTCATTCTTCCTCCTATAAAGAAAGTCTACTTCTCTTACTCTCCTCTGGGCATATGTGTGAGAAACATTAATTTGTATAACTCTGCTTCCCACACATCTACTTCTTCCATGTTTGTTTTGCTTGGTTTTAAAAAGCAGAGCTGGACCACTGACAAAACCCTAAAATGAAATAAATAAACCTCAAATTTGAACCTCCTGCCATATAATCTAATGCCCAGGCTGTTAGAATTTTTAAACATATGAGGAATGATTGCAACTATATATGTTTTACATTTATTAAATTCCTAGTATTCATTCATTCATTCTATGGAAAACTGTTGACCTACCTAAACACCAGAGAGAAGAGCAATATAGTTAGTCAGGCAGAGAGGGAACAAAAGTTCCTACAGATTGAATATCTTCCTCAGGAGAGCACATAAGGATTAAATCACAAATAATAGATCAGTTTTGCTATTTACTCTTATAGAAATATAGTCTTACCCAGGTGCTTTCAATCTCTGCTTTAGACAAGACCCTATAGAAAGCATGCCCAAACATCTGGACTTCCAAATTCAAGCCAACAGTATTTTTTTTTAAAAAAAAGACCTGGCTTCAAATCATTTCTAAAGGTCAAACTACTAATTCTTTTCTCTTGTCTAAGAAGAAGATCTTCAGCAAAGGACAAAAAGAACTCTGAGTTATTTATTGGTGAAAGTAGAACTTAATCCAAATGGCCTGCTGTTTACAGGTACTCATACTCTACGTGGCCTGTTCAGATTTATGATCAGTGGTCAAATTATATTGTGCTTCTTGAACAAAATAGTACATAATGATAATGACCACGCAAATTTAATTTCTTAATTCCTTAAAAAAATATTTTCCAAAAACTGTAAATCTGGTTTCCATCATTAAAAGAGAAGCAGATTGTGTATTTAATTTGGCAGACTTGATATACACAGGTACCAAAGTGATCATAATAAAGTTTTACAGGCTTATCATAACCTATTGGCTCAAACTCTGTAATATGTATGTATGTATGTATGTATGTATGTATGTGTGTATATACATACATACATACATACATACATACATACATACATACATATATATATATATATATAGGTCTTTGGTTATTCGGGTTTTCTCCCGCGTAAAATTTGAAGTGTCTTGGCGACGTTTCGACGAAATCCCATTCGTCATCATCAGGCTAGGTGCTTACAGCTTCCTATTTGTAGGAGAAATGTATGATCGCTGCTGTTTCTTCCTTTTAACTGCTAGTGGGGGTTTGAACTGATTGGTTGGGAGCTTGGCTGTGTTCTGATTGGGTGGAGGTGTGTTCTCATTGGTTGGGAGTTTGGCTGTGCTCTAATTGGATGGTGGGGTTGGCTGTGCTCTGATTGGCTGGGGGTGTGTTCTGTTGGGGGGGCTTAGTTGTGCTAGGTTGGTTTGAGATGCAGGGAGATTTGAATTGGTGAGTTGCATTGCTGTTATTTGGCTTCGTGTTTGTGGTCGTGCTTCATCTTCATGGTGGGTGTCAGTCTGCTGCATGTATGGATTGGAGGCGTTTTGAAATGGCTAATGATGCAGTTGCGGTCTGGCTTCTGGTCCATGGTCGTGCTTCATTATCGGTGTGGATTTGAGTTTGCTTTCTGTATGGATGTATGGTGGTGACATGCTGTGTGGCACTCACTCACGTCGCCAAGACACTTCAAATTTTACGCGGGAGAAAACCCGAATAACCAAAGACCTACATACAAACACCCGCGAAAACCTCAGAAAACAAATATATATATTTTCACAAATATAAATAAATATAAACAAATATATATATATTTTCACTTAGATTAATAAGTTGTCTAATGTAAGGCAAATTCCAAAACCTAATGAAATGAAAACCAATATAGTATAGTGCACTGTGGCCAACCATTGTCCTTCACCCCAACCTATCTTACAGGGTTGGTGTTTGTTATGTATACTAGTGGATCTTTAGTATACATAATGTGGATTTTGGTATAGTGTTTCAAGTTAGAGATCCCATGGCCCTTTAGAAGTTCCGGAAGTACAAATCCCCATAGTCCCAGCCAAGATCGTTTGCAATGGAAAATGATAATTGTAGCTCAATATTTTTTTTTTGAGCCATTGGTTTCCCAACTCCATCTTACAACATGCTTTATTCCACCACTTTTCTTTAGTGGTGACGTAATTCATATTTCCATAATCAACTTAAAGGTAAAGGTAAAGGTTCCCCTCACACATACATGCTAGTCGTTGCCGACTCTAGGGGGCGGTGCTCATCTCCGTTTCAAAGCCGAAGAGCCAGCGCTGTCCGAAGACGTCTCCATGGTCATGTGGCCGGCATGACTCAATGCCAAAGGCGCACAGAACGCTGTTACCTTCCCACCAAAGGTGGTCCCTATTTTTTCTACTTGCATTTTTATGTGCTTTCGAACTGCTAGGTTGGCAGAAGCTGGGAGAAGTAACAGGAGCTCACCCCGTTACATGGCAGCACTAGGGATTCGAACCACTGAGCTGCCGACCTTTCGATCGACAAGCTCAACGTCCTAGCCCCTGAGCCACCGCATCAACACATTATTTAATCTATATATTTAATTTATATAGTAATCAACTTACTATTTTGCAAAATTGGAAAACATTATATATCTGTAATTTAGTATAGATTGATAGTCCCCCCCAATAAATTTAAAAGCACAGAAGCAGTGCATGAGGATTAGGTGGACAGACATATCTTTAATTTTCACAGTATCTTTTAAAAACCTTCCTATTCACTCGCACATACATAATTCACAATGAGGCAATCTTTATTCTGGTAACAGTGTGCTGCAATCTCAGCATTTTCTCTCCAATAGACTATATTTTCATAAAGAAAACCTCATAATATCCATTTAGTGCATGTCCAGTTTGGCCTTTGTGGCTATCCAAAATAGAGGCACTTTGGATCTACATGGACTGAGTAGATAAGTGATGCCAGTTCCCAGCCTCTCTTAGGAATTAGCACACTTAAGATTGGCCTCTAAGTAGAAGTAGTGGTGGATCCAAGATTGGATCCGATCCAAGATTGGATCCGATCCAAGATCCCGCAGCAGGAGACAGGCAAATGACTGCCTAGGGGCAGAAGGGGCAATAGCAAACAATTCCAACATAAATTCCTAGGATTATATAGGCATTATATAATGCTGGCAAGCAGAGGGATTCCATGCATCCTTAAGTAATAATAAGTATATTCTAATTCATCCACAGCCATAGAAACACATGAGCTGACTTAGGGGCCATCATTCTGTGGATGAGTTCTTTGGGGAAAATGGTAGCCCACAAAAATTTTGCTTTTTTTTCTTCCTTAATTTCAGTGAGGGGCAGCACAGTGGCTCAGCAGTTAAGACTTTGTTTGAAACCTGAGTGCCACATGATGGGGTGAGCTCCTGTCCCTGTCTCAGCTCCTGACAACCTAGTAATTTGAAAGCATGCAAATGTGAGTAGATAAATAGGTGCCACTTCAGTGGGACGGTAACAGCACTCTGACATCATGTTGGCCCCATGACTGCAGAAATGTCTTCGATGCTGGTTCAATAGCCTTGAAACAGAGATGAGCACTGCCCACTGTAGTTGGGTAACTATTAGCAGAGTAAAATCCACAGGGACTCCTTTACCTTTTTACCGTTATTTACAATAAAGCTTTCATTATCAAAATCAGCAATTTATTTAAACAAAAATTACGGTATACCACTTAAATTAACCCTTACAGTATCCTTATGTCTTTAATATTTACGTATATGACGCTATGTGCTCTGGGTCAAATTCTAAAGATGTATATCCACAAGCATGAGTTCACAAACTGCTTTATCTCTTCTGTTTCTCCTTTATAAGCAGACTTGAGGAGCTTAGAACTGTATAAAGCTGTTGTTTGACTTGGTCTTAGCTGTTCCTCAGTGTGGACAGTGCAGGAAACTCCTCAGTCTCTTTTAGCCAACCTTGCACTAATTCTGGCAACCTTTAGATTTGACTGGATGGTATTGTAGTTTTCTCTGCCAAGTGTCAGCTGCTACCATTGTTTACTGCTGCATGGACTTAAGAATCTTCACAGACTTTAGAAGATTATAAAAAGGGGTACGATGAGATTTAAATAAGCTAAGAAAATATGAAATTTTTAAGCGTATGTAATGAAATTGAAATAGATTAAGATAAAACTTCCAATAAAATATATGAATATAAACATGGACTTTTCAAGATATAAGAAATGCTTGCTTCTTTTTTAATTTGCTCTTCTATTAAGAATAGATTATGTGGAAATTGTTATTGAATAAGAAAAGAATGGTAATTAAGCTAAATTATGAACAAAAATTGTTTTTTTGTGAAATGTGAAAGCATATTGATCCTTTTTTTTAAGATGAAGGAAGAAATAAAAAAGGACTGGAGACCTTTTTGAAATTGTAGGGTGAGAATGGATGTATGAGAGAACTTTCTAGATTTTACTTTGTTTTTTATCTTACTTTTCTTTTTTGGAATTGGATTATGAAACAATAAGTGAGGGGAGACCTTTTTGAAATCAAAAGGTGAGGTTTAAATGAATGAGAGATTTTATAGCTATTCCCTTGATTTTTTTTTCTTTCTCTTTTCTTTTTTGTTATTGGTCTGTTTTTGAAAAAAATAGGTAAAATTATTGTAAAGAGAATTTTTGGGGGAAACATATATTTTTATGAAAAAGGGAGGGGCAAGAAAGGGGGAAAATATAGGGACTAGACTTGATTTAATATTAATTTCAGGATAGGGGGATGGAACAGATGTTTTAATAGAAATGTGCAAACAAATAAAATTTTAAGAGTGGAAGGGAAAATATTAGATAATACAATGGGGGGGGGGATTTGAAATGTGTTTGATTATGTACCTGGCTGATATCTTGTTCAAAATGATGTCTATGTGGTTTGTTTTAAAAAAATAAAAAATTTTAAAAATTTTTAAAAAAGAATCCTACAGACTTTCAATCTTTGTCTGAGAAAGAAAAGGATTGTGACCAGTTGCTGGCATTTCTGGAAGCATTCACATGGGAGTGAATTCTGCACGTGCTTTCCCATCCCACCAGTTGCCCACAGTATCAACACAATGTTTCTCCTTTGTCACCCACATTGACTTCTACTCAGTGGTGGGATTCAAAAAATTTTACTAGCGGTTCTGTGGGCATGGCTTGGTGGGTGTGGCATGTCTTGGTGGGCATGGCTTGGTAGGTGTGGCAGGGAAAGGATATTGTAAAATCTCAATTTCCCACTCCAGGGGAAGGTTACTGCAAAATCTCCATTTCTTCCCGATCAACTGGGATGTGGGAGGCAGATAATAGATGGGGCGGGGCCAGTCAGAGGTGGTATTTACCGGTTCTCTGAATTACTCAAACTTTCCACTACCGGCTCTCCAGAACTGGTCAAAACCTGTAAATACCACTATCAACGGAACACAAATCTGTTCCAGCTATTCACATGGCCTTCAAATCTTTGGGGTCAGGGCAGACAGAAAGGGAGAAGAAAAGGAGAAATAAGAACTTATATTGTCCACTACAAGACTCAATTTCAATGCATGTTCTCTCAGCTCAGTCCGCAATTGTTTATTGTTGTGAAGAGAAAACAAAACCAGAAGAATGGAATGCAGTATATATATGTATATAAGCTGCCAAAAAAATAAAGGGAACACTTAAACAACACAATGTACAGTATATACATACATACATACATACATACATACATACATATATATATATATATATATATAGGTCTTTGGTTGTTCGGGTTTTCTCCCGTGTAAAATTGGAAGTGTCTTGGCGACGTTTCGACGAAGTCTCATTCATCATCTTCAGGCTTCAGCTTCGTGCTTCTGGGAGCAATGTGTGATTGCAGCTGTTTCTTCCTTTTTAACTGCTAGTGGGGGTTTGAACTGATTGGGTGGGAGCTTGGCTGTGCTCTGATTGGATGGAGGTTTTTTTGTGCTCTGATTGGATGGGGGTGTGTCCTGTTTGGGTGGGGGTTTGGTTGTGCTCAAATTAGTCTGAGTTGCAGGGGGATTTGAGCTGGTGAGCTGCATTGCTGTTGTTTGGCTTCGTGTTTGTGGTCGTGCTACATCTTCATAGTGGGTGTCTGTCTGCTGTATGTATGGATTGGAGGGGTTTGAAATGGCTAATGTTGCAGCTGCGGTCTGGCTTCTGGTCCTTGGTCGTGCTTCCTGATCAGTGTGGGTTTGGGTCTGCTTTCTGGGTGGATGTGTGGTGGTGACATCCTGTGTGGACCTCGTGAGTGTGGGTCTGGTGTCATTCCTCGTGTTAGGGACTCGTTTGTCAATAAGGGCGGGTTTCCAAATGGCTGGTAGGCGGGAGGTATCATCTCGTTTGTTCATGCTGTGTGGGCGTTTTTCTATCTCGATGGCTTCTCTGATTATTCTGTTGTTAAAGTGTTCAGTTTTGGCGATAGTTCTGGTCTTTTTAAAGTCAATATCGTGTCCTGTGGCTTTAAGGTGTTGGACCAGGAAGAAGTTGGTTCCTCTTGAATGAGTTCTTGTGTTCTTCAATGCGTGCACTTATTCTTCTGTTGGTTTGTCCGATGTATGTGGTGGGGCAGGCGGTGCATGGGATTTCATATACTCCTTGATTTTCTAACTCAATTTTGTCTTTGGGGTTTCTTAGGATGGTGGATATTTTTTGGTTTGTGCAGAATGCTATCTTGACGTTATGTTTGTGGAGGATCTTGCTGATTCTTTCTTTGGTGCCTTTTATATATGGGAGGAGGGCTGTGCCGTTTTCTTGTTCTCTGTCTTGGATTTTAGTGGGGGGTTCTTTTTGGATTAGTTTGGTAATCTTATTTCTCTGGAATCCATTGGATGTTAGTACGTTTGTGAGAGTGTGTAGTTCTGTTTTTAGGTATTGTTCGTCAGCTAAGCATTTTGTTCTAGAGATGAGTGTCTTGGCTACGGAGTTGATCTGTGCTGGGTGGTGGTGTGAGAGTGCGTGCAGATAGCGGTTTGTGTGTGTTTTCTTCTGGTAGATGGTGTGTCCTAGGGAGCCATTGGGTTTCTTGTAGACTAAGACATCTAGGAAGGAAAGTTGGTTGTTAACTTCTGTTTCCATGGTGAACTGTATTTTGGGGTGTAGGCTATTGAGGTGTGTGAGGAAGTTGTGAAGTTTTTCTTTCCTGTGGCCAGATTATGAAGGTGTCGTCTACATATCTGAGCCAGAGTTTGGGTTTGTGATCAGATTTTTCTAGTGCTTGGGTTTCAAAGTGTTCCATGTAGAGGTTGGCAATGACAGGTGAGAGGGGTGATCCCATGGGTGCTCCTTCTATTTGTTTGTATTTTTGTCCGTTATAGATGAAGTATGTGTTGGATAGGCAGTGGTTGGTCAGATCTAGGATGTGCTTGGGGGGGTTATATTTGTTTTGGATAGCTGTCAAGGCTTCTTTGATTGGCACTTGGGTGAAGAGGGATATGACATCAAAGCTCACGAGTAGGTCGCTGGGCTGTAAGTTTTGTTTCTTTATGATATCTATGAACTGGAATGAGTTTTTTACGTGTGAGGTGATGGATTCTGCATAGGGCTGTAGTTGTTTGGCGAGAAATTTGGCTAGGTTTTGTAGAGGTGAGCCTATGGAGCTGACTATGGGTCTGAGTGGGGTTCCTTCTTTGTGTATCTTGGGGAGGCCATAGAGCTTAGGGCATCTGGATGATTTCTCTCTGGGAATGATTCTTTGTTGGATTTCTTCGCTGATGGGGGAGGCTTTTATTTTGGATCTAGTGGTTTTTCTAGGTAGGTGGTGGGGTCTGTTTTTAGGGGCTTGTATGCAGGGTCTTGGAGTAGGTTGGTTAATTTGGTTTGGTAGTCAGATGTGTTCATAACCACCGTGGCATTGCCCTTGTCTGCTGGTAGGATTATTATGCTGGTGTCTTTTTTCAGGTTAAGTAGTGCTGTCTGTTCCTCTTTGGGTAAGTTGCTTTTGGGTGGCTTGCTGCTGCAGAGGATGTTGGTGATTTGAGTCTGATTTTGTTAGCGTTATGGGGGTTGATTTTGGTCAGGGTGGTTACAACTCCGCATATAATGGTTTCAGTGGGGATGTGTTTGGGAGTGATGCAAAGTTGAATCCTTTGGAAAGGACATCGGTTTCAGCTTTGGTGAGGATCCTATCTGAGATGTTATGCACTGTTTGTTTCATGTGTGGCTGTGAGGGGGGAGGGGTTTGTTTTTGGCGTTCTTGTAGTCTTCGGAGTTTGTTGGTGTGTGTGTCTGTCTTGAGGATGGTCTGTGTTTCGGCTCTCCAGACGGCAAGTTGTTTGGATTTGTCCCAAAGTGCAGGGTGGATCTTGTTGCTGAGTTTGAGGTGAAGTGTGAGGAGATCTTTGTTGATTTGATCTAGGAGGAATCTTTTTGTGTGAAGTTCATTTCTGATTAGGGCCAATTCTGTTCTTTTTAGGATGCGTTTGGCGGCTGCAGAGTTGGAGTGGAATTTCAATTGGAAGCATGTGGGGATTAAATTTTGATCTCGGCAGTTTCGTAGGAATGCAAGGTCACATAAAATGGAAGCTCTTTGGACTTCTAGTTTTTCATAGGTCCTGGTCAGATGGTGGATTTCCTCCCCGTAGAGGTGCAATATTTGTTTTCTGAGGTTTTCACGGGTGTTTGTATGTAGGTCTTTGGTTGTTCGGGTTTTCTCCCGTGTAAAATTAGAAGTGTCTTGGCGATGTTTCAACGAAGTCTCATTCGTCATCTTCAGGCTTCAGCTTCGTGTTTCTGGGAGCAATGTGTGATTGCAGCTGTTTCTTCCTTTTTAACTGCTAGTGGGGGTTTGAACTGATTGGGTGGGAGCTTGGCTGTGCTCTGATTGGATGGAATGCAAGGTCACATTTTATGTGACCTTGCATTCCTATGAAACTGCCGAGATCAAAATTTAATTGGATTTAATAAAATCCAAGACAGAGAACAAGAAAACGGCACAGCCCTCCTCCCATATATAAAAGGCACCACAGACAGAATCAGCAAGATCCTCCACAAACATAACCTCAAGACAACATTCTGCACAAACCAAAAAATATCCACCATCCTAAGAAACCCCAGAGACAAAATTGAGTTAGAAAATCAAGGAGTATATGAAATCCCATGCACCGCCTGCCCCACCACATACATCGGACAAACCAACAGAAGAATAAGTGCATGCATTGAAGAACACAAGAACTCAGTCAAAAAAGAGGAACCAACTTCTTCCCTGGTCCAACATCTTAAAGCCACAGGACACGATATTGACTTTAAAAAGACCAGAACTATCGCCAAAACTGAACACTTTAACAACAGAATAATCAGAGAAGCCATCGAGATAGAAAAACGCCCACACAGCATGAATAAATGAGATGATACCTCCCGCCTACCAGCTATTTGGAAACCTGCCCTTATTGACAAACGAGTCCCTAACACGAGGAATGACACCAGACCCACACTCACGAGGTCCACACAGGATGTCACCACCACACATCCACCCAGAAAGCAGACCCAAACCCACACTGATCAGGAAGCACGACCAAGGACCAGAAGCCAGACCGCAGCTGCAACATTAGCCATTTCAAACCCCTCCAATCCATACATACAGCAGACAGACACCCACTATGAAGATGTAGCACGACCACAAACACGAAGCCAAAAACAGCAATGCAGCTCACCAGCTCAAATCCCCCTGCAACTCAGACTAATTTGAGCACAACCAAACCCCCACCCAAACAGGACACACCCCCATCCAATCAGAGCACAAAAAAACCTCCATCCAATCAGAGCACAGCCAAGCCCCCACCCAATCAGTTCAAACCCCCACTAGCAGTTAAAAAGGAAGAAACAGCTGCAATCACACATTGCTCCCAGAAGCACGAAGCTGAAGCCTGAAGATGATGAATGAGACTTCGTCGAAACGTCGCCAAGACACTTCTAATTTTACACGGGAGAAAACCCGAACAACCAAAGACCTACATACAAGCACTCGTGAAAACCTCAGAAAACATATATATATATATATAAACTCATGGAGGAAAGCAGAATATAAAACTCTGAAAGAAATACATTTTAAACAGTTTAAATTTGTAAAAGCATTTTAGTTTTTAATCTTTCAAATCTGCATCATGAGCAGCAGCAGAAAATGGCCCTTATTCTCAACTAACATAAAGGGCCATTCAAAGAGAACCTCGGTGGAAGACGATGAAATCCAAGAGCTCAAATTCAGCCAATGTGTTCAATTTATTTATCCTGAGGTTTGTTTTTATTTTATTTTTTTAAACTATGCAGTGCCTTACCACTGAGTGTAAGGCGTGTAACCAATACAGGGCTTCAAGCCATAATATATAAAGTTGCTGAGCTCGAGTTCTTGTATTTAGGTCAATTAACAGCTCAACCTTGTGAGGCTCTTCTCAGAAGTGAACTCCATATGGCTAATGGGTAATGGTTTGGCTGCCTACGGAGCCAACGAAGCTGTCCCAAAGATTTATTTAAATCAGATATTTCATACAACTCTGGCATATATTAAAATGTTTTCTTAGTCCATTTATTTGACTTCCTTAGGGCATTTCCAGCTTATGAATATTAAAAAACAAAGCTCAGAGTAAGAAATTGAGGGGCGGGGGAACGGTTTTTAATATGGTTGCATTTTTATTTATTTCTTTTATTTTTGCATTGAGTCCTTAGTTGACCAGCCAAAATATCTTACATTGGACTTGAGTTTAAGAAATATTGCTACTCCTGTCTTTGAGCCAGGTTGCACTGATAAGATCTTTGAGGAGAAGAAACAGCTAGATCTCTCTGCCTTGGCCAATTTGTTCACATAAATTGTTTACTTACACATGTTTAAACAACTACTGACAAGGCTCTCTTTGGAAAAAATCTTTTCTAAGCCTGTCTTCACATGGAAACGGGTTTCAACTGATGCGCACAGGATCCTTTGTGCTTTCTCACTTCTGTTCCTGCCTTGATTGATTGTCACCCAGCAAGACGAGGAAAAACTTTGGGTTTAAAAAAAAATACAACAATTAAAGCTTGTGGTTACTCTGCTTTTTTGTTGTTTATCTGTAGGTTTATAAACATAGAGGGGAAAAATATATTGGCCTTGTGTTTTAAACCAAATATTTCCAGGCCACCCAATCTGACCACTTAAAGACCTTTTCAGTTTATTCTCACTTAGGGATCAGAACTTAGTTGCAGTAGCGCTCCACTCAACTGGTATAATAGAAGGGCTGAGAGAGGAGATCTGGTTCATAGAAATGTTAGGTAAGTCAATAAAAATATTCAAAGACTGCAAAATTTCCCTGCAAGTTTGTTTATCTTGTGTATTTTAAAAATAAATCTCCGTTATATAAACCTGAAAGAATCTAGCATGCCAAATCCAATCTGGTCTAGGATACTTCCAATTCTTGTCTTTCACAAGCCCAAGGACCGTATTATTGGAGGAATGAAAAATGGTTGTGTTTGCATGACTCTGAATTCTACTGGCTAATTGTATTTCAGCCAAGCATATTGGGCAAATCCTGTCTATGTGATAAGTATGCAGTTCAATGGATCATGCACACCCAGAAAAGTAATTTAACAGAGTAAACTATGCTTGAAATAAGTACAAGGCGGTATATCACATGGCTGCAAATAAATCTTTCCCAATAACACTCTAAAATATAGGCACTCAAATGGCTGACTGGTATATTGGCTTTATATGTACAGACTTTATTAAGGACATCCCACTTAATTTGCAAAAAGCGAATTACAGAATTTGTTGTGGGACTTCCTAAACATATACATATATCCATGAATATATAAAACTATAGAACCACTTTGCTTTAGGAGTTAAGGCACTAGGCTAGAAAACAATGAGTTCTACTCTCACCTTAGGCACAAAGCCAGCTGGGTGACCTTTAGCCAGTCATTGTCTCATAGCCCTGGAAAGCAAGCAGTGGTAAACCATTTCTAAAATCTTGCCGAAAAAACTGCAGGGACTTGTCCAGGCAGTTATTAGGAGTCAAAGCGGAATTGAAGGCACAAAATAAATATAATTTATAAATATGAAATAAATAACTAAATTAAATATTGTAGCAAAATATTAGTGCTATTGTGAGAATAAAACTAAATTTATGATATTATTTAAAACTAGAACTCTACAACTAATAAATAATTAAAATCTAAAAAGCATGATATTGGTAGCATTAAAATTCTAAATATCTAAACTGCTGCATTTAATTTAGGAGGAAGTATTAATGCCCTTGGAAGTTTGGAGTATATTTTTGTACACATAGCAATAAAATTCTTGACTATTTATCAGCCAAAAATTTTATTTCAGTCAACAAGCAAGAAGTATTGATATCAATTCCACCTAGTTTTAGAAGCAGTTGAGCAAAATGTAGTGATATACAGAGAGATGGACTCTAATTGGTCAAATAAAAGAATCTGCATATAAAAGAGATTGATATGTTCTTGGTTCAAATGCTGTGATATGCTACAAAGATCAGAATTGTGCAAACCATGATATTCCCTGTGACAGTCTATGGAAGCAAAAGTTGGACTTTGAAGACACAGAATGTGAAGAATATTGTTGTTTTTGAGCATCGGTGCTGGAAAAGACTCCCAAAAATACAACGGACAGCCATGAAAACAAACAAATGTATCATTGAACAATCAAACCAGAATTCTCACTTCAGGCATAAACAACAAGGTCATATTATCCTACTTCAGACATATTATGTGAAGACCTAAACTCTTAAGTTTTTGTGAGAAGGCTCTAATGCTGGGAAAGGTGGAAGTAAAGAGAAGAAGATCATCAACAACCATCAACAACAAAACAACCACAATCAGTCCCAGTTATAGTGGGAATGAGTGCACTATTGGAAGGTCTGAAGAACAAAGTTAGGGACTGATTGTCATGGACAAAATCAATTATGCATGCAGTTGTTAGAAGTTGATAACAAGTTGATGACACATAATCATTTGGTGCCAAAAAAAAGTTCAATAAAGTATATTTTTTAAAAAAAATCATTTGGTGCCATGGATATTTTATCATATGAGGATTTATAGAACAGGGGTTATATAGCCTCTATAAAATCCACAATATAATATGGGTAATGGATTCTACAGCTACTATGCCACATGGGCAAGAAGAGATAGCATAACCTATTTTCGTGTACTTGTCTTCTAAAATAGTTAATGGAAAGACATTGAACAGAACAAATGTTAGAGTATTTCTCAGTTTGGAAACTCAGTGAAATATCTTGCAGGTCTAATCAGAGGAAACAACTACACAAAAATGTGTCTCTGGGCAGGTGAGCTTGATCTACTTGTCTCTCCATGTCCAAAATAGGTGCTGTCAATACCCTCTTTGCCCATGACAGGGTTTCATGAGACAATCTATAAAATGCAGGTTTTCCAGTAGATATTTCTTCTATCTAGGATTCAAATTATGCACTAATAGCAAAGGGTTTAAAAATCTTAACTTTAACTTATAAACAAAGAAATTAGTCAAATCTTGTAGTCATCTTCATTCCTCCAGCTTTACAACAAAGCGCATATGAAGGATTGCATGAGACTAGGAAGATGATTCTTAAAAATTTTGACAGCACAATTTCTACTTTTGAATCAGCAACTACATATTGTGCTTTGACAAAAATATCTTTAAATACCGGAGATAAATGAGGCTTTCATTGATTGATCAAAAAAAATAATAATCCAGGAATCTTTTAACATCTTGTCCAATTAACACATTTTATTAAAAGGCATAGATTCTCAAAAGCTATTCTTTTAATGAAATTTGTTAGTTGGAAAAGATATTTCAATTAACATAGGTCTATAGCGGTACCAATTTCCAAACCTAATGGGGAGTGTGAGGTGCGGTGGTGGGATTCAGCCAGTTCGCACCACTTCGGGAGAACCGGTTGTTAACTTTCTGAGCAGTTTGGTGAACTGGTTGTTGGAAGAAATCATTAGGGCAGAGAACCGGTTGTTAAATTATTTGAATCCCACCACTGGTGAGGTGTATATTGAATACATAATCCAGATGAGCACTTCGTTCAGCAGAGATCTAAAAGACCATTCCCTAGATATTTAAAAGTCTTAACCCGCAAGTATATGGGCATTTAGTTGCCATCTGAGAATTCTAAGATGTTTAGCAAATACAGATACCTTTGTCTTTGCATAGTGAATTGCTTCCTCCTTACTGTGTACAACAACTTTTAACCTAATAGCCCACTAGAAACCTGAAACGGAAGAACTACATCATCAACATATAAAAACAAATGAGCTAATGGGAAAATCATCATGTACAGGCAACCAGAAAGTTCAATAATGATGGTGCCAAGATACAATCTTATCTGACTCATCAGGGTGATTGCTTTAGTTAGGTAGCCTTGTGGAATAGGAATCTTTAAGGTTTATGAACCTTACGGTAAATAGGAACAATAATAGACATCGGTTTCTTGTGGAATTAATGTGTTTATCCCAGGGGTGAAATGCTCTCGGTTCGCACCGGCTCTCCCGATTAGGTAGCAATGGCAGCTGCTGGTTCAGAGGACTGGTAGCAAAAATCCCTGGCCCCGCCCCTCTGCCTCTGCTGAGCCGCACCATCAGCAGAGGGTTTTTTTTTTAACTTTTAAAAGTTTTTCTTCAGCTGAAACATGCCTTGAAAAGTAAAAAAAAAAAACCCTCTGATGATCGCGGGGCTGAGCAGAGATCATCAGAACACTTTAAAAGTTTTTTTTAAAAAAAACCCTCTTCAGCCGAAGGGGGGGGGGAAACGGAGGTTTTAAATCCCAGAGGAGTTTCCTGATCCTCACAGGCTTTTAAACTCACTTTTTAACAGCCCCCACTTACAAGAGCCCCCACCCAAGCCCAGCCAATTTCCCCTCCTCACTTACCTATAATTACTGCTCTTTCGGGCTGGTAACGGCATGTTTTCTTCAGCTACGAAGAAAAAAAAAAGCTTGCTTTGACTTCCTGCTTTGCTGGCTGAGGAACTCTGGGATTTGAAGTCCACAATAAAATAAAATAAAATAATAAAATATTTGTGCAGCTTTCTGAGATTTGGTGTGTTTCTGTAGTGTTTCACTCTAACTACACAAACACACAAAATCTCAGAAAGCTGTATATGGCATTTTGTGAGTGTCTGTGTGTGTGTGTGTGTGAGAGTTGTGTGTGTGTAAAGTGTGAAGTTGGTTTTTGAGCTTTTTGTGGCTGTGTGAAGTGTGAAGTGTGAAGTGTCATCTGACCACCAAGTCACGCCCACCAATTAAGCCACACCCACAGAACCAGTAGGGAAAATTTTTAGATTTCACCCCGGTTTATCCCACAGCATAGCTCTAGATATTGAGTTGAGGGTGAACCTAAAATTAATAAAAACTGCACATAGGGCAGATCTGGCTTTACCCATGTAGGTTCTGCTAGATGCTTTCCAATAAAAGCATGATCAAAGAAAAAGCACTCAGCTCTAAAGCTGGCGAATCCAATAGTTTTGTATTTAAACTATTTGTTTGGCATATAGTTTGCCAG